>NC_090438.1:209192162-209501499 GCF_031143425.1 Pleurodeles waltl | reverse complement strand
ATACGTTACATTTTGCAACGGGTTTTCAGTGCATATTAACTAAAATGTCAAACGGCATAAAGTTTACAATGTGGTGCATTATCTCACAGGTCAACTGAAACTAAAATGAGGGTGGGCACCTCAAGGAGCACCTGGCATTCAGGCCGGGGCAAACTGGCAGCAGAAGTCAACACATCTTATCTATCTGCCATACCTACAGCTGTACTACGTATGACTTTTTCATCACTTTGATTATGTGGTGAATTGCCGCTAAATAAATATAAATTATTAGGAAATACAGTTGCTGTAGAATCATGCAATGCAAGGATACTGGCTGTTCATACGCACAAGATGCAAACCTTACTTTCATATCTCAATAAATATTTAATGCAAGAATTTGGATAATTAGCTGAAAGGGGTGGAAGTAATTAAATTAACCTGTGCTTAACCCTGTGGTAGCTTAGCACAAACAAAGTCAGGGTTAATTTAGAGGCAAAGTGTAAAGTAATTATGCAGCACACAAACAGTAATATCGTGAAAATGCAACACAAGAGAAATCCCAACCGATTTCGAAAAGCAGAGTAAACTTTAATAAATAAACTGATACCAGAGTGACAAAAATCCAGAAGAATTGGAGATGTGCAATTTGAAAGTTTTCAGTGACAACAGCACCTAAAATCATATAGCACCACTCACAGTCATATAGATGCGCAAGACCAGGGAAATTCACAAGTTCAAGCTGACTGTGATGGAGCACGGGTTGGATACAGGGACCAGGTTAGTCCCAGTGCAAACTTTTTTTTAACCAATTGTTATTGATTTTAGTTGAAACAGACAGATGCATACCGGGTACAAACGTATATAATGTACAGTATTCCAAAAGGGTACGGATATTTTAAACAAGTAATTTTTTCCCAACAGGAGGCATTGGTACAGACCAATGTTCATATAAACAAAGCGTTAAAAACAACTATAACTGTCAGGTCATAACAAACACATTGAATCACATTGTGTGACAGCACATACATGGGATTCCCAATTGCACTTTTTCCTATCCCAAGTTGTGAAATGGAGACAAAATGACATGTATGTACAACCTAATTTGGAGCATACTTCTAGAAGCATGTACTCTGTTGAGCAGTCAAGATGGGGATGCATTCGTGAGACATAGAGGAATATAGCAGTAATCCTATCCGTCAAGCGCCCGTTTGATATTAGGTGTAGGAAGTTGGCGCTGTATATACTATCTCAAAGTGAGAGATAGTGTGCACAGAGTCCAAGGGTTCCCCTTAGAGGTTGATAGTGGCGAAATTAGATAATTCTAATGCTCTATTTTGTGGTAGTGTGGTCGAGCAGTAGGCTTATCAGAGGGTAGTGTTAAGCATTTGTTGTACACACACAGACAATGAATGAGGAACACACACTCAAAGACTGAACTCCAGGCCAATGGTTTTTATATAGAACAATATATTTTCTTAATTTATTTTAGAAACGCAAGATTCAAGATTTGAAGTAAATACATAAAATGCAAGGTACTCCACACAGGTAAGTAAGGAAATTTGAATTAGAGCAGTAACATACACAGTATAGGTTAAAATGGCAATAAGCTATTTTAAAAGTGGACACAGTGCAAAAATCAACAGTTCCTGGGGGATGTAAGTAAGGTTACGTTTCTGAGGTAAGTAAAGCACTTACAAGTTCAGTTTCCTGGGCATAGGAAGCCCACCGTTGGGGGGTTCAAGGCAACCCCAAAGTCACCGCACCAGCAACACAGGGCCGGTCAGGTGCAGAGGTCAAAGGAGGGCCCAAAACACATAGGCGCCTATGGAGAACAGGGATGCTCTGGTTCCGGTCTGCTGGCAGGTAAGTACCTGCGTCCTTGAGGAGCAGACAAGGGGGGTTTTGTAGAGCACTAGGAGGACACAAACAGGCACACAAAACACACTGTCAGCGGCACAGGGGCTGCCCGGTGCAATGTGCAAAGTTGGCGTCGGGTTTGCTATAGGGAGCAATGGAGGGACCTTGGGGTCACTCTCTAGCAGTGCAGGCAGGGCCCAGGGGGGCTTCTCGGGCCAGCAACCGACTGGGCTAGGCAGAGGGTCGCCTGATGGTCACTCCTACACTGGAGTTTGATTCCTTTTGATCCTGGGGGCTGTGGTTGCAGTGCTCGGTCCAGGCATCGGGTTCTTTGTTCCAGGCAGTCACGGTCAGGGGGAGCCTCTGGATCCTCTCTGCATGAGTCGCTGTGGGGTGCAGGAGGGTCGTCTCAGGTTACTCACGTAGTTGCAGTCGCCTGGGAATCCTCTCGGTGGTGTTGGTTCTCTGGAGCTCGAGCCGGGGGCAGAGTATGATGTCTCATGCTTCCAGCGGGAAGAGTGAGTCCTTTGAAAGTTGCTTCTTTGTTGCAAAGTTGTTGCTGTTTTTGAACAGTGCCGCTGTTCTCAGGAGTTTCTTGGTCCTTCGGTTTCAGGGCAGTCCTCTGAGGCTTCAGAGGTCGCTGGTCCCTGTCGGATGCGTCGCTGTGCAGGTTCTTTGAGTCTGGAGACAGGCCAATAGGGCTGGGGTGAAGTCAGTTGTCGTCTCCGTCGTCTCTGCAGGGCTTTCAGGTCAGCAGTCCTTCTTCTTGGTGTAGGTTGCAGGAGTCTGATTTCCTGGGTTCTAAGTTGCCCCTAAATAGTAGATTTAGGGGTGTGTTTAAGTCAGGAGGACAGTAGCCAATGGCTACTGTGCTGGAGGGTGGCTACACCCTCTTTGTGCCTCCTCCCTGAGGGTAGGGGAGCAGATCCCTAATCCTATTGGGGGAATCCTCCAAACTCAAGATGGAGGATTTCTAAAGGCAGGGGTCACCTCAGCTCAGGACACCTCAGGGGCTGTCCTGACTGGTGGATGACTCCTCCTTGTTTTTCTCATTATCTCCTCCAGCCTTGCAGTGGCAGTGGTGGCAGTGGCCGGAGGGGCGGGCATCTCCACTTGCTGGGATGCCCTGGGGTACTGTAACAAAAGCCATCGCCTTTGAGGCTCACCGCCAGGTGTTACAGTTCCTGCAGGGGGAGGTGAGAAGCACCTCCACCCAGTACAGGCTTTGTTCCTGGCCACAGAGTGACAATGGCACTCTCCCCATGTGGCCAGAAACTCGTCTGGTTGTGGCAGGCTGGCAGAAACTGGTCAGCCTAGCACTAGGAGTCGGACTGGTATTCTGGGGGCATCTCTAAGATGCCCTCTGGATGCATTTTAAAATAAATTCCACACTGGCATCAGTGTGCATTTATTTTGCTGAGAAGTTTGATACCTAACTTCCCAGATTTCAGTGTAGCCATTATGGGACTGTGGAGTTTATGTTTGACAAACTCCCAGACCATATACTCTTTATGGCTACCCTGCACTTACAATGTCTAAGGTTTTGCTTAGACACTGTAGGGGCATAGTGCTCATGCACATATGCCCTCACCTGTGGTATAGTGCACCCTGCCTTAGGGCTGTAAGGCATGCTAGTGGGGTGACTTACCTATGCCACAGGCAGTGTGAGGTGGGCATGGCACTCTGAGGGGAGGGCCATGTCGACTTAGTCATTTTCTCTCCACCAGCACACACAAGCTGTGAGGTAGTGTGCATGTGCTGAGTGAGGGGTCCCCTGGGTGGCATAAGACATTGTTGCAGCCCTTAGAGACCTTCCCTGGCATCATGGCCCTTGGTACCAGGGGTACCATTTACAAGGGACTTATCTATGTGCCAGGGCTGTGCCAATTGGGGGAACAAAGGTACAGTTTAGGGAAAGAACACTGGTGCTGGGGCCTGGTTAGCTGGGTCCCAGCACCATTTCACTCATAACTGGCATCAACAAATGGCGAAAGGTCAGGGGGTGACCATGCCAAGGAGGCATTTCCTTACATTAGGGCTCCTCCGAGAGCACCCACAACTCATTTAGGAGTGTGTCCCATTCCAATGCGATAGGGACTTTGCGCGAACACCGGGCTTCTTCCCTGCGGAGGGCTACCGATTCAACTGTACCCCATTTCAAGGTAGCCGGATGCGAGCATTGTAGGCCTGGCAGCCTAGTGACCTTCCACTACATTGCAATGGACTTTCGGACCATCAGCAAAGCCAAGTCTATAAAACAGTTGGTGGCAGTTCCTATCTTCTTTCGTTTGAACAGCCCCCATACATCAGCTTCTATAGTGTACAATCTGGCCCACCCTGTAATGTCTGTCAATGCGTCCATGACCTCTCTCCACATCGTCATTACCCCTGGCACTTCCAAAACATATGGGCCATGTCTGCATTATGTTCGCCACATCTAGGGCAGTTCGAGGCAGTGTTGTATGTTTTGTGTAGTCGCACTGGCATGAGGTTTATGTGGTGTAGGATGTTGTGTTGTATATATTTAAATTTCATGTTGCAGCAGAGCTTGCAAAGGTATACTAGAACCTTGTCCCACTTCTTTTGCGTCTGGGCACGACCAATGTCACATTCCCAGTCCTGTCAAATGGGTTGTGTTGGAAATGGCCCTTTTTGCAGGGTTATCCCCAAACTTTTTGCCTTCTTCCTCCTATTTTTTGAGGTCTGTTTTTGCTGGTTTATTGTCTCTGCGCACTTTACCACTGCTAATCAGTGCTAAAGTGCAAGTGTTCCATATAGAAATTGTACTGTTGATTGGTTTATCCATGATTGGCATATTTGATTTACTAGTAAAGTGCACTAGAGGTGCCCAGGGCCTGTAAATCAAATACTACTAGTGGGCCTGCAGCACTGGTTGTGCCTCCCACATTAGTAGCCCTGTAAACATGACTCAGACCTGCCGTTGCAGTGTCTGTGTGTGCAGTTTTAAACTGCCAATTCGACTTGGCAAGTGTACTCACTTGCCAGGCCTCAACCTTCCCTTTTACTACATGTAAGGCACCCCTAAGTTAGGCCCTGGGTAGCCCTATGGGCAGGGTGCAGTGTATGTTTAAGGTAGGACATATACTAGTGTGTTTTATATGTCCTAACAGTGAAATACTGCCAAATTCGGTTTTCACTGTGCAAGGCCTATCTTTCTCATAGGTTAACATGGTGGCTGCCTTTAAATATCCTAAAAGCACAGATTCCCTTTGAGAGTAGATAAAAATGTGGAGTTTACGGTCTCTGAACTCACAATTTAAAAATACATCATTTAGTGAAGTTGGTTTTTAAATTGTCTGTTTGAAAATACCACTTTTAGAAAGTAGGCATTTTCTTGCTTATACCATTCTGTGACTCTGCCTGTTTGTGGATTGTCTGTCTGGGTCAGTTTGACAGTTGGGCTGTTCACACCTCTCCTCTAGACAGTGACACAAAAGGGGGTGGGGGTGTAGCCTGCATATCCTGATGAGCCATCTGAGCTAGAGAGGAGGGAGGAGTGGTCGTTCACATCTGAAAGGACTGTGTCTGCCCTCACACAATGCAGTCTCCGACCCCATGGTGTGCGTCTGGGGCCTGGCCTGAACAAGGAGGGATCTTGCAAACACTTGAGACTTTGCTTTGAAGTTTGCCAACTTCAAAGGCAGAACTGGGTATAAGGAGAAGACCCAAAACCCCAGACTTTTAGAATCTTTCTGGAATCAAGAGGAACCTCTGCCCAGGAGAAGAGCTGAAGGAGGAGTACTGTCCCTTTGCTGAGTTGCTTTGCTGGACTGGCCTGCAGTTGCTGCTTCTGCCTGAAAAGAGCGCAAAAGGTGAACTCTGCTGTGTGTCCTGCTTGAGAAAATTCTCCAAGGGCTCGGAATAGAGCTTGCCTCCTGTTGGTAGTCTCAGGGACACCAAAGACTTCAATTTCCTCGACCTGCAGCACTGGGAACTGTGTGTTTTGTGCTGTTCAAGAGGAGAAACCACAGCGACGCCGCCAACGACGCCGCTGGCCTGCACTGTGACCTGCCGACGCCACACGTAGTCGCATTGTCCCGCTTCGCACCGCAACCCTGGTCTCCCTGACGCCGTCATCGGACGACTTCACTGAACCTCTGCTCACACCGCGACCTGTGTGCCCTGCACTCTGGCATCGCCTGCTCACACCACAGCCTGGGCATCCCCGACGATGCCGCTCCTGTTGACACCGGCGCCGCTGCCTGCACCATGGCCTGTGGACACAGCTTGTGAGGTACACAAAGCACCGTCCCGTCCCGCACCGCAGCCCCGGTCCACCGATGCCAGCACCATCGACTCCTGTGTTGTCACCAAGCATCCTGCCTGCACCGTGGCCTGTGGACACCGCTCGTGAGGGTCACGAAGCACCGTCCCGTCCTGCACCGCTGGCTTGGGCCTACCAATGACAGCGCTTCAGCAACGACGACGACGCTGCCTGCACCGTGACCTGTGGACACCGCACGTCGCATCGTCCCACTTCGCACCGCAGCCCGGACGCCATCCACGCCGGCGCACCTGACTTCATCAACCTAGAGTTCAATCTGCAACGCGTGTGACCTCAAGGGCCCCACGACTCCTGCACCGACTCCGGACCCGATACTGCGACGTCAGTGACGCTGCCTCCGGAGCTCACCGCGAGGATCACGACGCCCTGCAAATCCAAGGTACTGTTTGCGGGTCTTCCCGACACCATAGCTGGCCCGCAACACCGGGGCCGGCCTGAACTGTTGGTTTTGTTGATCACGACACCATGATAGCCCCAGGTGGAGCTATCGACTTCAAGGAACTGTAGTTTTGAGTAAATCTTGTTTTATATAGATAAATATTGGCTATTTTTCTAAAACTGGTGTGGTGTTCTTTTGTAGTGTTTTCACTTATTACTGTGTGTTATGTGCAAAGGCTTTACACATTGCTTCTGAGATAAGCCTGACTGCTCGTGCCAAGCTACCAAGGGGGTGAGCAGGGGTTATCTGAGCGGGTATCTCCCTTATCCTAACTAGAGTAAGGGTCCCTACTTGGACAGGGTGCAAACCGACTGCCAACTAGAGACCCCATTTCTAACATTGGTTGTCAGCGGTGAGGATAGGACTTGCATTTGCACTTGACCTACAGTGATTGGTGTACACTACTACCATATCGCAGACCATTACGTGCCACATACAGTTGTTTGTTTTAGAATTTTTCTCTTTGACCTACTTTTGATCTTGAGTTCAAGTGAACCCCAACAACATCATGTCTCAATGAAGAGCATCGTCAGTTGCATTCCAGGATTTGGTTTTTGAGGAGGATAGGTTGGAAACCTATTCCATGAGGGAACTGAAGGCAGTTTGTAAAAACCTCAAAGTTCAGATCAGAGGCCTCACCAAAAAGGAGGAGCTACAGAAGGCGCTGAGGGCCTGCGTAGCAGCCAGAACTGCCAGTGGGCAGTCTGAGGATCCAAATGGAGAGTCTGCTGACACAAATTCTAGGGAAGATGTGCTGAGGGTGCAGGAGCTGCCAGGGGGAGAGGTACCCCCTGTGCCAAGCAGTAGTGGTGGATCAAAAGGACTGACTCCAGAGGAGCTTGAGGACAGGAGAGAAGCCATAAGGCACCAGATTGAGTTGGAGAGATTAAAAATGGGGGCTAAGAGGGAGTAGCGAGCCATGGAGGAAAGAAAAATGCTTGTGGACCATGAGCTTAAAGTAAAAGAGCTGGATACGAGGATCAGGTCCAGCCAAGATGGTGGTAGCAATTCCTCAGTGCAGTCAGACAGAATTGTGCACATTCCTAAAAACGTAGGGAGAGATACAAGAAGGGAGATGACATACAGAGGTGGTTTCAGGGATATGAGGCGTCCATCCACATGAATGGGGTCCCTGAGAAGAATTGGGGAGCAGGATTGTGGAACCACTTCACAGAGGAGTAGAGGGATACTTTGCTAGCTTTGGCTAAAGGGTACAACCTCACCTACGCTGACATGAAGGAGACCCTTCTCACTCGGTATGTTCTCACTCCTGACAAGTACAGGGATCAGTTCAGGCAGAGAAAGAAAACTGAGTCCCAGACCTGGTTAGAGTGTGTAGATTAGTTTTGCAGAGCACTGGATGGTTGGGTGAAGGGCAGTAAAGTGACAGATTTTCAGGGGCTTTACAACTTAATTGCGTGGGAGCACTTGTCTAGTCTGTGTTTTGCAGACCTATGCCAGCACTTGACTGATAGTAAGCTGACTGACCCCAGGAAGCTTGCTATGGAGGCGGACTGCTGGGTGAGTACCAGGGTCCACAAGAAGGTTT
Organism: Pleurodeles waltl; assembly: GCF_031143425.1. NCBI lineage: Eukaryota > Metazoa > Chordata > Amphibia > Caudata > Salamandridae > Pleurodeles > Pleurodeles waltl. Next base: position 209,493,369 of record NC_090438.1, on the reverse strand, counting down.
ATGGGGGAGATTCCGCCAAAGGTGGGTAGGGTTCCCAGAAGAAGGAGAGGGAAGTCAAGGGAGAAGCAGACAGGTCCCAGGATAAGGAGGGAGAAAAAGAGTCCCAGGCCCCTTCTGACAGGAAGGAGGGAAGTTCTGTTAGGTGGTGGCCCAGGGCACCCCATTTTAAATCCCGGTGCTTTGAGTGTTCCCAGTTAGGACACATGAAAGGGGACTCTGTCTGTCCTAAGACAACCCACATTGGTGGCCCCTCTACCTAGGTGGCTAATGTGGCCTTAGGGGGAGGTAGCCCCCAGGGGCAGATCATAGACCATGCCATGATATCCCTTAGTTGGGAAGTTGACTCAGAGGGTGAGTTGGTGATCCCTAAGGGTGGGAGTCATCACTTCCAACAGGTAACAGTGAATGAGGTCCCAGTCACTGCTCTGAAGGACAGTGGGGCTAGCCATACAATGATAGTGGAAAGGCTTGTCTCCCCAGAACAGTACATCGGCCAGGTGTGTAGGGTGACACCAGTCCATGGGCAGGACTTCTTCCGTCCTATGGCCCTGGTATCCCTAGAGTGGGGTGGGGAGGTGACCCAGAGGCGGGTCATAGTCAGTCCCCAGATGCCCATAGACTGCCTTCTGGGGAATGAGTTGCCCCAGGTGTCAGGGGAACTGGGAGGGGTGGCCCCCAGAGGCACCCTCACAGTTCAGTTGTCTGGGGGTACCACTCCAAGGCAGAGGGTACTGGATCCCAGCACAAGGGACAGGAGGAGGGAGAGCCCACTCCTGTCCCCTGCTCTGCCTGAGGGTGCAGACCCAAGGGTGAGTGACCAGTCTCAGGTGGAGAAGTGTGTCACAATGGTTAGAGCGGCAGACCCTGATGCAGAGATCTGCCCCTGGACCAGGGTTCAATTCCCACTTCGGCGGGTCTTGGACCAGATAATTCTCGCCTCGGTGCATAATCTAATTAATGGGTCCCACTCTGTAACTCTGGGCAATAGCTTGCTTCATCTTCACAACGGCCCTCACAACTCTTGGATGCCTGGCTTCACCCTGGGGCTGCCAGGAGGGGTTCCACAGCGGTATGCGTACAGCGCCTTGAGACCCTAACGGGGGTGAGTAGTGCGCTATACAAGTGCAAAGTTTTACACCTCTCCTGAACTGGTGGCAAGCGAAGTGGAAAAAGGGTGCAAGTCACCTGGGGTTACTGCCCCCCACTTTTTAAACCACAGAGGCTAGAGACCCTAGCATGGCCTGGGTCCTGTCTCTTGACACTGAGAGCTGTCAGTGGCCTCTGTTGGTTGTTATCCTTGTGGTCAGAGTTTTCCCTGGGAGGGGGACTGAAGTCAGACCCCAGGGGTGGAATGGGCTACATCACACTGTTGGCCCTGGTGGTACTGTCTGCCTACTGGGATGCATCTGTGAGCAAGGTAAGGTTAGACAGATGGAGTTCTCAGATGAGGAGAAGAGGTCCCCCAAGGTTAGTTAGTGGGCCCTGAGAGTGTTGACCGAGGGATCAACCTGGGTTCAGAGAGGCGTAGAACTGGCGAGAGCTCCTGCAGTAGTGGGCCATTGTCCAGGTTCTATCGCCCTGAGCAGGAAAGTTCAGCAAGGTATTGATTGGCCTACCCTGGCTTTAGGCTGGGAGGGGGTTGTGTTGGAAATGGCCCTTTTTGCAGGGTTATCCCCAAACTTTTTGCCTTCTTCCTCCTATTTTTTTAGGTCTGTTTTTGCTGGTTTATTGTCTCTGCGCAACTTACCACTGCTAATCAATGCTAAAGTGCAAGTGATCCATATAGAAATTGTACTGTTGATTGGTTTATCCATGATTGGCATATTTGATTTACTAGTAAAGTGCACTAGAGGTGCCCAGGGCCTGTAAATCAAATTCTACTAGTTGGCCTGCAGCACTGGTTGTGCCTCCCATATTAGTAGCCCTGTAAACGTGACTCAGACCTGCCCTTGCAGTGTCTGTGTGTGCAGTTTTAAACTGCCAATTCGACAGGCCTCAACCTTCCCTTTTACCACATGTAAGGCACCCCTAAGTTAGGCCCTAGGTAGCCCTATGGGCAGGGTGCAGTGTATGTTTAAGGTAGGACATATACTAGTGTGTTTTAAATGTCCTAACAGTGAAATACTGCCAAATTTGGTTTTCACTGTGCAGGGCCTATCTCTCTCATAGGTTAACATGGGGTCTGCCTTTAAATATCCTTAAAGCACAGATTCCCTTTGAGAGTAGATACAAATGTGGAGTTTAGGGTCTTTGAACTCACAATTTAAAAATACATCTTTTAGTGAAGTTGGTTTTTAAATTGTCTGTTTGAAAATAGCACTTTTAGAAAGTGGGCATTTTCTTGCTTATACCATTCTGTGACTCTTCCTGTTTGTGGATTGTCTGTCTGGGTCAGTTTGACAGTTGGGCTGTTCACACCTCTCCTCTAGACAGTGACACAAAAGGGGGCGGGGTGTAGCCTGCATATCCTGATGAACCATTTGAGCTAGAGAGGAGGTAGGAGTGGTCGTTCGGGGTGAGCAGGGGTTATCTGAGTAGGTATTTCCCTTATCCTAACTAGAGTGAGGGTCCCTACTTGGACAGGGTGCAAACCGACTGCCAACTAGAGACCTCATTTCTAACAGGTTGCAATGGGTCCTGTGGGGTGTGAACTAGTGCACGGGTCAACCAAGTGATCAGTTGCGCCCACTTCCCATGATGTGGTGCATGTGCCCTATGGGATAGGTGTCTGGCTCAGTATCTGTGATTTGCCAGTGGTGCTGTAGTTCGGCCACTAGCATGCGGAAGATCAGGAACTGGCCCAGTGGTAGATTGTGATCTGCACGTAGCTGTTCCAATAAGATGAGGGCAGTGTACGGTCCGGTGTGGATAATCCTAACTCTTCAAATTGACAGCCTGCTAGCCATCGGGATGGCCATTGCAGCTGCACCACTAAATAATAATGCTTGAAATTAGGGGCTCCCAGGCCTCCCCTATCTACTTCCAGCTGAAGTTTATGGAGCGCAATATGTCTTCTGCCCTTATTCTAAATAAAGTTTCCCAGCATACCATGAAGAGTGTGAAATGTGGAGCGAGGAATATGCACTGGGAGGTTATGGAAACAGTAAAGAAGGTGAGGGAGCATCACCATCTTGGACAGAGATACCTGGCCCTGCAATGTGAGCGGGAGTGTGCTCCAGAATGTGAACTGTGGGGAGTGGGAGGCAATGGCCCTTGTGATTTTGCCATCAATTAAATCCTGTGTGCTGTGATATATGAGGATTCCAAGGTATCGAAATGTGCGTGGCTCCCAGTGTATTGGGCAAAGACCCAACATCAAATGATGCGGCGGGCAGTCTGGGCTTAGAGGGAACAGGCAAGAATTAGTCCAATTAACGCCCAGCCCAGAGGTAGCAAGGAATTCCTCTAGGGCCATCTCGATCTCGCAATCCCCTGTTGGATATCTCGAACATAGAGAAGCACATCATCTGTATAAAGTGAGACAATGTGTATTTCATCCCATATGAGGATACCCCACACTCACCCATTGTGCCACAGGCGTTGGACAAGTGGCTCCATTGCTAAAGCAAAGAGGAGTGGAGAAAGAGGGCACCCCTGACGTGTGCCCCTGCTGATTGTTATCAGAGCCAATATTAGTTGAACTATCTTAACAGGGGCCATAGGGTTTGTATAGAAGACTTGTATGAGGCATAATAGATATCCGTAATGCCCAGCTTCAAGAGTGTTTTGAACATATACTCCCAGTCCACCATGTCAAACGCCTTTTCCAGATCTAATACTAGGCAAGCTGCATATGGTCAGTGGGCTGGCGCAAATTCCAACAACCTGTGGAGCCTGATTATTTCTAGGGTGGTTGAGCAATTAGGGGTGAACCCATTCTGGGGCATGTGCTCTAGGTGGCGCCCCACAATGACTTTGCTAAGTATTTTATAGTCAGTTCCTAACATGGGCAGTGGGCAGTAGGACGTCACTACAAGTTGGCCTTTGTCAGGTTTCGGTAGTAAAACTATCAGGGATTCTCGAAGTTTTGGAGGAGGAAATACCTCTTCCAATGCAGTTTGATATAACTCCAGGAGTTTGGGGACTAGGTAGTCCATATAGGGCTTGTAGAACTCAACCAGAAGGCCATCCAGCCCAGATGTTTTACATGTGATAGATCCTAGAAGACACCTCTCAGTTCCTTGTCTGTGATAGGCATTTGGAGGTCTTGACAGGCTACAGGATCTATGGCTGGCAGCGTAATTCACTCAAGGAAAGTTTTATGTGGGCTGCTGGATCGACAAAAGGGGGATCATACAATAATATGTAGAACAATGTGAATGCAGTGTGGATGTCTGATTGGGTAGTGACCAAAGCAGGTCGAGGACTGACGGATTATGGTTATCTGAGCATCGGGGGTCACACTTCGTAGTAGCTAAGCCAATAAGAGGCAATATTTAACGCCCTCTGTAGGAAGTTGGCTCTGTATGTGCTATTTCAAAGTAAGGAATAGCATGCACAGAGTCCAAGGGTTCCCCTTAGAGGTAAAATAGTGGTAAAAATAGATAATACTAATGCTCTATTTTGTGGTAGTGTGGTCGAGCAGTAGGCTTATCCAAGGAGTAGTGTTAAGCATTTGTTGTACATACACATAGACAATAAATGAGGTACACACACTCAGAGACAAATCCAGCCAATAGGTTTTGTATAGAAAAATATCTTTTCTTAGTTTATTTTAAGAACCACAGGTTCAAATTCTACATGTAATATCTCTTTCGAAAGGTATTGCAGGTAAGTACTTTAGGAACTTCAAATCATAAAAATTGCATGTATACTTTTCAAGTTATTGACAAATAGCTGTTTTAAAAGTGGACACTTCGTGCAATTTTCGCAGTTCCTGGGGGAGGTAAGTTTTTGTTAGTTTTACCAGGTAAGTAAGGCACTTACAGGGTTCAGTTCTTGGTCCAAGGTAGCCCACCGTTGGGGGTTCAGAGCAACCCCAAAGTCACCACACCAGCAGCTCAGGGCCGGTCAGGTGCAGAGTTCAAAGTGGTGCCCAAAACACATAGGCTAGAATGGAGAGAAGGGGGTGCCCCGGTTCCGGTCTGCTTGCAGGTAAGTACCCGCGTCTTCGGAGGGCAGACCAGGGGGGTTTTGTAGGGCACCGGGGGGGGACACCAGTCCACACAGAAATTTCACCCTCAGCGGCGCGGGGGCGGCCGGGTGCAGTGTAGAAACAAGCGTCGGGTTCGCAATGTTAGTCTATGAGAGATCTCGGGATCTCTTCAGCGCTGCAGGCAGGCAAGGGGGGGGTTCCTCGGGGAAACCTCCACTTGGGCAAGGGAGAGGGACTCCTGGGGGTCACTTCTCCAGTGAAAGTCCGGTCCTTCAGGTCCTGGGGGCTGCGGGTGCAGGGTCTCTCCCAGGTGTCGGGACTTTAGGTTCAAAGAGTCGCGGTCAGGGGAAGCCTCGGGATTCCCTCTGCAGGCGGCGCTGTGGGGGCTCAGGGGGGACAGGTTTTGGTACTCACAGTATCAGAGTAGTCCTGGGGTCCCTCCTGAGGTGTTGGATCGCCACCAGCCGAGTCGGGGTCGCCGGGTGCAGTGTTGCAAGTCTCACGCTTCTTGCGGGGAGCTTGCAGGGATCTTTAAAGCTGCTGGAAACAAAGTTGCAGCTTTTCTTGGAGCAGGTCCGCTGTCCTCGGGAGTTTCTTGTCTTTTCGAAGCAGGGGCAGTCCTCAGAGGATGTCGAGGTCGCTGGTCCCTTCGGAAGGCGTCGCTGGAGCAGGATCTTTGGAAGGCAGGAGACAGGCCGGTGAGTTTCTGGAGCCAAGGCAGTTGTCGTCTTCTGGTCTTCCTCTGCAGGGGTTTTCAGCTAGGCAGTCCTTCTTCTTGTAGTTGCAGGAATCTAATTTTCTAGGGTTCAGGGTAGCCCTTAAATACTAAATTTAAGGGCGTGTTTAGGTCTGGGGGGTTAGTAGCCAATGGCTACTAGCCCTGAGGGTGGGTACACCCTCTTTGTGCCTCCTCCCAAGGGGAGGGGGTCACAATCCTAACCCTATTGGGGGAATCCTCCATCTGCAAGATGGAGGATTTCTAAAAGTTAGAGTCACCTCAGCTCAGGACACCTTAGGGGCTGTCCTGACTGGCCAGTGACTCCTCCTTGTTTTTCTCATTATTTTCTCCGGCCTTGCCGCCAAAAGTGGGGCCTGGCCGGAGGGGGCGGGCAACTCCACTAGCTGGAGTGTCCTGCTGGGTTGGCACAAAGGAGGTGAGCCTTTGAGGCTCACCGCCAGGTGTGACAATTCCTGCCTGGGAGAGGTGTTAGCATCTCCACCCAGTGCAGGCTTTGTTACTGGCCTCAGAGTGACAAAGGCACTCTCCCCATGGGGCCAGCAACATGTCTCGGTTTGTGGCAGGCTGCTAAAACTAGTCAGCCTACACAGATAGTCGGTTAAGTTTCAGGGGGCACCTCTAAGGTGCCCTCTGTGGTGTATTTTACAATAAAATGTACACTGGCATCAGTGTGCATTTATTGTGCTGAGAAGTTTGATACCAAACTCCCCAGTTTTCAGTGTAGCCATTATGGTGCTGTGGAGTTCGTGTTTGACAAACTCCCAGACCATATACTCTTATGGCTACCCTGCACTTACAATGTCTAAGGTTTTGTTTAGACACTGTAGGGGTACCATGCTCATGCACTGGTACCCTCACCTATGGTATAGTGCACCCTGCCTTAGGGCTGTAAGGCCTGCTAGAGGGGTGTCTTACCTATACTGCATAGGCAGTGAGAGGCTGGCATGGCACCCTGAGGGGAGTGCCATGTCGACTTACTCGTTTTGTCCTCACTAGCACACACAAGCTGGCAAGCAGTGTGTCTGTGCTGAGTGAGAGGTCTCCAGGGTGGCATAAGACATGCTGCAGCCCTTAGAGACCTTCCTTGGCATCAGGGCCCTTGGTACCAGAAGTACCAGTTACAAGGGACTTATCTGGATGCCAGGGTCTGCCAATTGTGGATACAAAAGTACAGGTTAGGGAAAGAACACTGGTGCTGGGGCCTGGTTAGCAGGCCTCAGCACACTTTCAATTGTAAACATAGCATCAGCAAAGGCAAAAAGTCAGGGGGCAACCATGCCAAGGAGGCATTTCCTTACACAACCCCCCCCCAAACGAAAGAGGATGAGACTAACCTTTCCCAAGAGAGTCTTCATTTTCTAAGTGGAAGAACCTGGAAAGGCCATCTGCATTGGCATGGGCAGTCCCAGGTCTGTGTTCCACTATAAAGTCCATTCCCTGTAGGGAGATGGACCACCTCAACAGTTTAGGATTTTCACCTTTCATTTGCATCAGCCATTTGAGAGGTCTGTGGTCAGTTTGAACTAGGAAGTGAGTCCCAAAGAGGTATGGTCTCAGCTTCTTCAGGGACCAAACCACAGCAAAGGCCTCCCTCTCAATGGCACTCCAACGCTGCTCCCTGGGGAGTAACCTCCTGCTAATGAAAGCAACAGGCTGGTCAAGGCCATCATCATTTGTTTGGGACAACACTGCCCCTATCCCATGTTCAGAGGCATCAGTCTGCACAATGAACTGCTTAGAATAATCTGGAGCTTTGAGAACTGGTGCTGAGCACATTGCCTGTTTCAGGGTGTCAAAGGCCTGTTGGCATTCCACAGTCCAGTTTACTTTCTTGGGCATTTTCTTGGAGGTGAGTTCAGTGAGGGCTGTCACAATGGATCCATATCCCTTCACAAACCTCCTGTAGTACCCAGTCAAGCCAAGGAATGCCCTGACTTGAGTCTGGGTTTTTGGAGCTACCCAGTCCAGAATAGTCTGGATCTTGGGTTGGAGTGGCTGAACTTGGCCTCCACCTACAAGGTGTCCCAAGTAAACCACAGTTCCCTGCCCTATCTGGCATTTGGATGCCTTGATAGAGAGGCCTGCAGATTGCAGAGCCTTCAAAACCTTCCTCAGGTGGACCAGGTGATCCTGCCAGGTGGAGCTAAAGACAGCAATATCATCAAGATAAGCTGTGCTAAAGGACTCCAAGCCAGCAAGGACTTGATTCACCAACCTTTGGAAGGTGGCAGGGGCATTCTTTAAACCAAAGGGCATAACAGTAAACTGATAATGCCCATCAGGTGTGGAGAATGCTGTCTTTTCTTTTGCTCCAGGTGCCATTTTTATTTGCCAGTACCCTGCTGTCAGGTCAAAGGTACTTAGAAATTTGGCAGCACCTAACTTATCAAGGAGCTCATCAGCTCTTGGAATTGGATGGGCATCTGTCTTGGTGACAGAATTGAGCCCTCTGTAGTCCACACAAAACCTCATCTCTTTCTTTCCATCTTTGGTGTGAGGTTTGGGGACTAAGACCACTGGGCTAGCCCAGGGGCTGTCAGAGCGCTCAATTACTCCCAATTCCAGCATCTTGTGGACTTCCACCTTGATGCTTTCTTTGACATGGTCAGATTGTCTAAAGATTTTGTTCTTGACAGGCATGCTGTCTCCTGTGTCCACATCATGGGTACACAGGTGTGTCTGACCAGGGGTCAAGGAGAAGAGTTCAGGAAACTGTTGTAGGACTCTCCTACAATCAGCTTGCTGTTGGCCAGAGAGGGTGTCTGAGTAGATCACTCCATCTACTGTGCCATCTTTTGGGTCTGATGACAGAAGATCAGGGAGAGGTTCACTCTCTGCCTCCTGATCCTCATCTGTTACCATCAACAGATTCACATCAGCCCTGTCATGGAAGAGCTTAAGGCGGTTCACATGGATCACCCTCTTGGGGCTCCTGCTTGTGCCCAGGTCCACCAGGTAGGTGACCTGACTCTTCCTTTCTAGCACTGGGTAAGGGCCACTCCATTTGTCCTGGAGTGCCCTGGGAGCCACAGGCTCCAGAACCCAGACTTTCTGCCCTGGTTGGAACTCAACCAGTGCAGCCTTTTGGTCATACCAAAACTTCTGGAGTTGTTGGCTGGCCTCAAGGTTTTTGGTTGCCTTTTCCATGTACTCTGCCATTCTAGAGCGAAGGCCAAGTACATAGTCCACTATGTCCTGTTTAGGCTCATGGAGAGGTCTCTCCCAGCCTTCTTTAACAAGGGCAAGTGGTCCCCTTACAGGATGACCAAACAGAAGTTCAAAGGGTGAGAATCCTACTCCCTTCTGTGGTACCTCCCTGTAAGCGAAAAGCAGACATGGCAGGAGGACATCCCATCTCCTTTTGAGTTTTTCTGGGAGCCCCATGATCATGCCTTTTAATGTCTTGTTGAATCTCTCAACTAAGCCATTAGTTTGTGGATGGTAGGGTGTAGTGAATTTATAAGTCACTCCACACTCATTCCACATGTGCTTTAGGTATGCTGACATGAAGTTGGTACCTCTGTCAGACACCACCTCCTTAGGGAAACCCACTCTGGTAAAGATACCAATGAGGGCCTTGGCTACTGCAGGGGCAGTAGTCGACCTAAGGGGAATAGCTTCAGGATACCTGGTAGCATGATCCACCACTACCAGGATATACATATTTCCTGAGGCTGTGGGAGGTTCTAGTGGACCAACTATGTCCACACCCACTCTTTCAAAGGGCACCCCTACCACTGGAAGTGGAATGAGGGGGGCCTTTGGATGCCCACCTGTCTTACCACTGGCTTGACAGGTGGGGCAGGAGAGGCAAAACTCCTTAACCATGTTGGACATATTGGGCCAGTAGAAGTGGTTGACTAACCTCTCCCACGTCTTGGTTTGTCCCAAATGTCCAGCAAGGGGAATGTCATGGGCCAATGTTAGGATGAACTCTCTGAACAGCTGAGGTACTACCACTCTCCTAGTGGCACCAGGTTTGGGGTCTCTGGCCTCAGTGTACAGGAGTCCATCTTCCCAATAGACCCTATGCGTTCCATTTTTCTTGCCTTTGGACTCTTCAGCAGCTTGCTGCCTAAGGCCTTCAAGAGAGGGACAGGTTTCTTGTCCCTTACACAGCTCTTCCCTTGAGGGTCCCCCTGGGCCCAAGAGCTCAACCTGATAAGGTTCAAGCTCCAGAGGCTCAGTTCCCTCAGAGGGCAGAACTTCTTCCTGAGAAGAGAGGTTCCCTTTCTTTTGCTGTGTTGCAGTTGGTTTCCCAACTGACTTTCCTTTTCTCTTGGTAGGCTGGGCCATTCTTCCAGACTCCAGCTCTACTTGTTCACCCTGTGCCTTGCATTGTGCTCTGGTTTTCACACACACCAGTTCAGGGATACCCAGCATCGCTGCATGGGTTTTTAGTTCTACCTCAGCCCATGCTGAGGACTCCAGGTCATTTCCAAGCAGACAGTCCACTGGGATATTTGAGGAGACCACCACCTGTTTCAGGCCATTGACCCCTCCCCATTCTAAAGTAACCATTGCCATGGGATGTACTTTTCTCTGATTGTCAGCGTTGGTGACTGTGTAAGTTTTTCCAGTCAGGTATTGGCCAGGGGAAACCAGTTTCTCTGTCACCATGGTGACACTGGCACCTGTATCCCTCAGGCCCTCTATTCTAGTCCCATTAATTAAGAGTTGCTGTCTGTATTTTTGCATGTTAGGCGGCCAGACAGCTAGTGTGGCTAAATCCACCCCACCCTCAGAAACTAGAGTAGCTTCAGTGTGGACCCTGATTTGCTCTGGGCACACTGTTGATCCCACTTGGAGACTAGCCATACCAGTGTTACCTGGATGGGAGTTTGGAGTGGAACCTTTCTTGGGACAGGCCTTGTCTCCAGTTTGGTGTCCATGCTGTTTACAGCTATGACACCAGGCCTTTTTGGGATCAAAGTTTTTACCCTTGTACCCATTGTTTTGTGAAGAGGCTCTGGGCCCACCCTCCTGTGCAGGTTTTTGGGGGCCTGTAGAAGACTCTTTACCATTTTTAGTTTTGGTTGTCTCATCACCCTTCTGCTGGGGAGTCTTTGTGACCCCTTTCTTTTGGTCACCCCCTGTTGAAGTCTTGGACTCCCTTGTCTTGACCCAATGGTCCGCCTTCTTTCCCAATTCTTGGGGAGAAATTGGTCCTAGGTCTACCAGATGCTGATGCAGTTTATCATTGAAACAATTACTTAACAGGTGTTCTTTCACAAATAAATTGTACAGCCCATCATAATTACTTACACCACTGCCTTGAATCCAACCATCTAGTGTTTTCACTGAGTAGTCAACAAAGTCAACCCAGGTCTGGCTCGAGGATTTTTGAGCCCCCCTGAACCTAATCCTGTACTCCTCAGTGGAGAATCCAAAGCCCTCAATCAGGGTACCCTTCATGAGGTCATAAGATTCTGCATCTTGTCCAGAGAGTGTGAGGAGTCTATCCCTACACTTTCCTGTGAACATTTCCCAAAGGAGAGCACCCCAGTGAGATCTGTTCACTTTTCTGGTTACACAAGCCCTCTCAAAAGCTGTGAACCATTTGGTGATGTCATCACCATCTTCATATTTAGTTACAATCCCTTTAGGGATTTTCAACATGTCAGGAGAATCTCTGACCCTATTTATGTTGCTGCCACCATTGATGGGTCCTAGGCCCATCTCTTGTCTTTCCCTCTCTATGGCTAGGATCTGTCTTTCCAAAGCCAATCTTTTGGCCATCCTGGCTAACTGGATGTCCTCTTCACTGGGGCTATCCTCAGTGATTTCAGAGGTGTTGGTCTCTCCTGTGAGGGAACCAGCATCTCTGACTATTATTTTTGGAGTCAGGGTTTGAGGGACCCTGTTCTCCCTAGATAGGACTGGTAGGGGGGAATGGTCCTCCAAGTCACTATCCTCTTCCTCTGAGTTGCCACCCTCAGAGGGGTTGGCCTTTTCAAACTCTGCCAAAAGCTCCTGGAGCTGTATTTTGGTAGGTTTGGGGCCCATTGTTATTTTCTTTATTTTACAGAGTGACCTTAGCTCCCTCATCTTAAGATGGAGGTAAGGTGTGGTGTCGAGTTCCACCACAGTCACATCTGTGCTAGACATTTTGTTTCTAAAAGTTGGAATACTTTTTAAGAATCTACAACTGTTTCTAGAATCTAATTTCAAACTTTTAACAAACTTTTAAACTCTAAAAGACAATGCTAAACAGGGACTTAACACACAAGGCCCTAGCAGGATTTTTAAGAATTTAGAAAAATTTCAAATTGCAAAAATCAATTTCTAATGACAATTTTGGAATTTGTCGTGTGATCATGTATTGGCTGAGTAGTCCAGCAAATGCAAAGTCTTGTACCCCACCGCTGATCCACCAATGTAGGAAGTTGGCTCTGTATGTGCTATTTCAAAGTAAGGAATAGCATGCACAGAGTCCAAGGGTTCCCCTTAGAGGTAAAATAGTGGTAAAAATAGATAATACTAATGCTCTATTTTGTGGTAGTGTGGTCGAGCAGTAGGCTTATCCAAGGAGTAGTGTTAAGCATTTGTTGTACATACACATAGACAATAAATGAGGTACACACACTCAGAGACAAATCCAGCCAATAGGTTTTGTATAGAAAAATATCTTTTCTTAGTTTATTTTAAGAACCACAGGTTCAAATTCTACATGTAATATCTCTTTCGAAAGGTATTGCAGGTAAGTACTTTAGGAACTTCAAATCATAAAAATTGCATGTATACTTTTCAAGTTATTGACAAATAGCTGTTTTAAAAGTGGACACTTAGTGCAATTTTCGCAGTTCCTGGGGGAGGTAAGTTTTTGTTAGTTTTACCAGGTAAGTAAGGCACTTACAGGGTTCAGTTCTTGGTCCAAGGTAGCCCACCGTTGGGGGTTCAGAGCAACCCCAAAGTCACCACACCAGCAGCTCAGGGCCGGTCAGGTGCAGAGTTCAAAGTGGTGCCCAAAACACATAGGCTAGAATGGAGAGAAGGGGGTGCCCCGGTTCCGGTCTGCTTGCAGGTAAGTACCCGCGTCTTCGGAGGGCAGACCAGGGGGGTTTTGTAGGGCACCGGGGGGGGACACCAGTCCACACAGAAATTTCACCCTCAGCGGCGCGGGGGCGGCCGGGTGCAGTGTAGAAACAAGCGTCGGGTTCGCAATGTTAGTCTATGAGAGATCTCGGGATCTCTTCAGCGCTGCAGGCAGGCAAGGGGGGGGTTCCTCGGGGAAACCTCCACTTGGGCAAGGGAGAGGGACTCCTGGGGGTCACTTCTCCAGTGAAAGTCCGGTCCTTCAGGTCCTGGGGGCTGCGGGTGCAGGGTCTCTCCCAGGTGTCGGGACTTTAGGTTCAAAGAGTCGCGGTCAGGGGAAGCCTCGGGATTCCCTCTGCAGGCGGCGCTGTGGGGGCTCAGGGGGGACAGGTTTTGGTACTCACAGTATCAGAGTAGTCCTGGGGTCCCTCCTGAGGTGTTGGATCGCCACCAGCCGAGTCGGGGTCGCCGGGTGCAGTGTTGCAAGTCTCACGCTTCTTGCGGGGAGCTTGCAGGGATCTTTAAAGCTGCTGGAAACAAAGTTGCAGCTTTTCTTGGAGCAGGTCCGCTGTCCTCGGGAGTTTCTTGTCTTTTCGAAGCAGGGGCAGTCCTCAGAGGATGTCGAGGTCGCTGGTCCCTTCGGAAGGCGTCGCTGGAGCAGGATCTTTGGAAGGCAGGAGACAGGCCGGTGAGTTTCTGGAGCCAAGGCAGTTGTCGTCTTCTGGTCTTCCTCTGCAGGGGTTTTCAGCTAGGCAGTCCTTCTTCTTGTAGTTGCAGGAATCTAATTTTCTAGGGTTCAGGGTAGCCCTTAAATACTAAATTTAAGGGTGTGTTTAGGTCTGGGGGGTTAGTAGCCAATGGCTACTAGCCCTGAGGGTGGGTACACCCTCTTTGTGCCTCCTCCCAAGGGGAGGGGGTCACAATCCTAACCCTATTGGGGGAATCCTCCATCTGCAAGATGGAGGATTTCTAAAAGTTAGAGTCACCTCAGCTCAGGACACCTTAGGGGCTGTCCTGACTGGCCAGTGACTCCTCCTTGTTTTTCTCATTATTTTCTCCGGCCTTGCCGCCAAAAGTGGGGCCTGGCCGGAGGGGGCGGGCAACTCCACTAGCTGGAGTGTCCTGCTGGGTTGGCACAAAGGAGGTGAGCCTTTGAGGCTCACCGCCAGGTGTGACAATTCCTGCCTGGGAGAGGTGTTAGCATCTCCACCCAGTGCAGGCTTTGTTACTGGCCTCAGAGTGACAAAGGCACTCTCCCCATGGGGCCAGCAACATGTCTCGGTTTGTGGCAGGCTGCTAAAACTAGTCAGCCTACACAGATAGTCGGTTAAGTTTCAGGGGGCACCTCTAAGGTGCCCTCTGTGGTGTATTTTACAATAAAATGTACACTGGCATCAGTGTGCATTTATTGTGCTGAGAAGTTTGATACCAAACTCCCCAGTTTTCAGTGTAGCCATTATGGTGCTGTGGAGTTCGTGTTTGACAAACTCCCAGACCATATACTCTTATGGCTACCCTGCACTTACAATGTCTAAGGTTTTGTTTAGACACTGTAGGGGTACCATGCTCATGCACTGGTACCCTCACCTATGGTATAGTGCACCCTGCCTTAGGGCTGTAAGGCCTGCTAGAGGGGTGTCTTACCTATACTGCATAGGCAGTGAGAGGCTGGCATGGCACCCTGAGGGGAGTGCCATGTCGACTTACTCGTTTTGTCCTCACTAGCACACACAAGCTGGCAAGCAGTGTGTCTGTGCTGAGTGAGAGGTCTCCAGGGTGGCATAAGACATGCTGCAGCCCTTAGAGACCTTCCTTGGCATCAGGGCCCTTGGTACCAGAAGTACCAGTTACAAGGGACTTATCTGGATGCCAGGGTCTGCCAATTGTGGATACAAAAGTACAGGTTAGGGAAAGAACACTGGTGCTGGGGCCTGGTTAGCAGGCCTCAGCACACTTTCAATTGTAAACATAGCATCAGCAAAGGCAAAAAGTCAGGGGGCAACCATGCCAAGGAGGCATTTCCTTACACCCTCTCTATGCATCTTGGCCTTATAGGCTCTAAAATCCAGACATCTAAGTTGGTCTATCTTCTGAACATGCTGATCTCTGGCCACCACAAGGGCCCACCAAGCAGGAGAGATTCTGCAGGTCTCTGACTTTAGTGTGCTTAGGACATCTGCAGCTTAGTTATTTCTTTCTGAAGATCCGGCATCACCCCCACTACTGCGTTGACACAATGACTGCACATTACTACCTTTAGAGCCCCCCATTCTATTGGCCTGGATGTGGCTGTGCTGCAATTCTCCCCCATGGAGCGAAATATCACTTCTCGAGTCATGTCTCAGAATGCAACTTCCTTTAACATGGCTGGTTGTAGGTGTCATGTGGGGAGGGGATTAAGGACACAACTGAAGTCACCTCCAATAATCCATGGAATGTGTTCCCACTTTGTTAGGGTGACCGTTAGGCAGGGTAAAAAAGCTTGCTGCACCACATTCAGCTCATAGATGCTGCCTAGCAGGAGAGGTCAGCCATCTAGTTGTCCATCCACAAAGACATATCTCCCCTCAGGGTCAATCTCCATGGTAAGGCACTGAAAAGGAACTCTGGGACGGATCCATATTAGTGCCCCATGGGCAAACACTGAATAGGTGGTGCAGTAGCACTGTCTGCGCCATCGCTTTTGCAGTTGGGTGTCTTCATCTCCATAATATGTGCTTCCTGAACAAACGCTATTTGCACGCTGTACCACCTAATATATTGCTGGATGGTGTGTCCCTTATGCGCTGTCCTCATTCCTCAAACATTCCAATCTAACCATGTCCCTGTGGTGGCATGACAAATATGCCTTACATGAGGCCAAATGTGGTGTATGACCTGCTGAATCAGTAAAACAGAACTCCCAGCTCCTCTCCCAGGGTAACCACCGGAACGGCGGCTGCCCAAATTGGCAAAAACTAATAGACCCAGGGTGTGGGAACACTGATAGCAGGGCCTCATTGAGGTCTCCAGTCAAGAAGAACTTCCTCGGGGGTAGACCTACAGAGTCAAGCCAGTGCCTGACCAGGTGAGGGAAGGAGAGGAAAGGAGGATAAAGGCTCAAAGTTCTTACTGGTAGTGTATCGTAACCCATTTTGACTCTGTGAAGTGGAGGACTAAATCAGTGTCATTGCCGGTTATAATACGAGCAGCCCGTGGGGGAATCAACATAAAGATCGGGTAGTCGGGCCCTTGTAGCGCAGTGGCCTCAGTCCGGCAGGTTTGCAGTTTGTGAGGGAACAATAGGCAAAGTTGCTGAGGGGTGCTGCTTAACGGGGTGATAGAACCAGTTCCCAACAGTGAGACATCTGTAGGCTGTGACAGAGGGGTGCGGTGTTCCGAGGCCAAATTTGTTACACCTGACAGCGCCTGCTGTTGGTGCTCTCGATCATGAGCCAGGGAGGAAGCCCCCTCCACACACACTCCAACATTCCCTCAAACTCTTGATGCCTCCATTAGCTCTGTCTCTGGGTCCAAGGTCGTTACGTTGGAGTGGCTGGGGCAGAGGACTCATAGCAACACTGTTCCACCTAATCCATAGGCTGTGTGAAAAAATAACTGGTCTGGTTTGCAAGCACTTTAAGCTTAGCCAGAAATAGCAAAGAGTAGGTGAGGCCTACCTGTCTTAAACATTTCATGACTCCTAAGAAGGAGGCTCTTCGGCACTGCACCATTAGCTTGCAATCAGGACAAAACTAGATTTGAATCATAATGTATTGGTGCAGTGAGGGCCACGTTCAGGGTGGTTTCTTTAACTCTGAAATTTATAAGTTGAACCACAACTGGCCTGGGAGGCGACCCCAGAGGTGGTCTGCATGCCGCGACTCTATGGGCCCACCCTACCTGATAGTGGTTGGACAGCGTCATAGGGGCTTTCACCTTTTCCAGCTATTTTTCAAAGAAGGTCACTGGGACAGGGCCCCTTGCCCCCTCAGGGAAACCAACAATCCAAAGGTTGTTGTGGCAGACCGTCCCTTAGAATCCTCCGCCCTGTTTTCCAATTCCTGGACCTTAGCTGTTAACAAACTGACCTGCCCCTTGACAACAGCAGGTCGGAGTTCGTTGAAAGTGCGTTTCATTTGGGTGACACGTCTTGAGATCTTTTTATGGTCATAGCGGAGCAATCCCACCTCTATCACTACAGCGTGGACTCAGTAACATAGATCCTGCCGGGTGTCCGCAATGGTTGCCAGGATTGTTTCCTCTTTGTAGTCTGCTGGGGAGAAAGTCACATATTCTCCTTGCTCCTTTAGCCTCAATGGGTCTGGAGACAGTGTCCCGGGCGTCCCAGTGATTGAGTCCAGTATCCGCTGCACCAATTGATTCGTGCTTAGTGGTGGTTAGGGGGGTTCCCAACTGATGGGGGGGGGGACAGTGAGGAAACCCACAATTCTGCTGTCTGTTTAGGCAATGCTAAAGACCCACAAAGCCTCTAATATGCACCAGGTAGGATTCAGTGTTAGAGCGGCATGAGGAGTCTCAGTAGTCCGGGCCAAGGATCTCAACTCTGCAGTTAAGTAGGGATTTCAGTCCAAGTAAGAGCAGGCAAGCTCTGTGCTCAATTGGTCACATAGGTAAGTCTGGAGATAGCGGTTACAAAAGTCTCAACAGGAGCCACTACTGCAGCTGGCCCAACAGATGCATGGACCCACCATGCCTCTACCAGTAATGGGATGAGAGTAGTCAGGGAGTGGGCACGAGCAGTTCTGGTCTGTAACTGCCATACAGTAAAGTCCACTACGTTGACTATCCTAAAGAGTAAACACCACATGGCAAGCCTCCAGGTATTGCAGCCTATGGTCCCCACCTCCTTACTGTTCAGCCCATGGAGGGCATGCAGTGTTTGGACCCACCATGCCTTTCCTCGTGATTAGCTTATCTGGGCTAAAGAGAGGGGAACCAGCAGTCCAGTCCCTCATCCACTATATAGTTGAGGACCACAATGTAGAAGCCCAGGAGATGGCTTAAGGCTGCAGGATTTGTCTCTGTGTTCTAGTGTCTGGCAGCTCCCCCTACCAGAAGTCCCCGCTACAGAAAAGAGACAGAGTCATAAGCAGTCCATCACCAGGGCAGGGTCCTGCCAGCCCTATACTGCAGGTAATGTGGAGGCAGCGAGGAGTCTCACCAACAATGGGGGGGCTAGATTGCTATTGGCATACAGCAGAGTCCAGACCCCCAACACACAACCTCCCACAAACTGCCGCCACCGGGGCCTCCGGCCTAGTAGGTATCCCAGTATGCTGGCACCAAAGCTCATTTGGCACGTGCTTTGGCCTCTTGTAACAGCAACGAGCCCTCTCTGCTGCTCAGGTTGTACTGCAGCTAGGGGGGTGACATCACAGCCCACAGGGAGAGGCCGCCCGCTCCTCGGGGTGAGAGGCCCATGCCTCTTTCATCAGGTCCATAAGCACTCACATAGCCCTAACGGTTCAAACCCACGGTCTCAGATCAGCAGACGAGGCCTCCACTCTGGCGGACCATCTAGGTTTCTCGGCTCAGTACGCACCACTAGTCATCTTCGGGATGTCTGGTGCTACCTCTTAGCTCCCGCTCTAGCCTGCCACAAGGGCTCCCTGAGCACTTGGCAAAGCATTGGATCTCACTGGTCTTCAGGGCAGGAGAATCAATCCTCTGGGTCCCAAGCACCCCATGCGCCGACCAGCCGCAGACATATCCAGCTGTAAGCTTGGAGGATGACAACGGATCTTGGATCTGGGCTCAGAGCCAGCTCAATACACGTGCGTCTTCTTGCCATGGTCAGCCACTCCCCCCAGTCCCACTGAAAAGTTACCATCAAAGTCCGACAATAAGATTTACATTTGCAAGGAAGGAGGCGGCAAGGAGCAGGCTGAGCAAGCACGAATAGCAGGTTGCATGTCGCAGATGTCTCTCCCTGTATCACGAAGGGCTGGTCAGGTGTTGTGGGCAGCCGTTGCTTTAGCTTCTTGTTACTATTCGGCGCGGGCTGTCAATGCTAAAGCTCAGATTGTAGGTCTCATGATGCCAGTAGCAGCGGACTGATGTTGATGGCAGGAAGAGGAGGTTTCACCAGTACTTCACATTGGCGGTCATCGTGGGTAGCAGAGTCTTGGTGCGAACGGGTCCTTTGGCGGTCACAAGGAACCCAAACTCCAGGATTTTTACGTTTCCTTTAGGAAGAGTTGCAGCATGTCAGCTGGGCAGTTGTAGGGAGGCCTCTGAAGCTGAGGTCAGCCAACTGACCCTTGAAGTCGCTCTGGTTAGCCTGTTATGAAGGCAAGGAGGCCCAGTCTCCCTTTGCAGATAGCAAGGCAATCCTTTAAGCAGCACGAAGTCCTCTGGCAGAAGGACCGCCCTTCTTCTGTAACTTCCATAGGATCAGGAGTGTTCTGCTGAGTGGCTGTGGAAGTTCAATATTTATACCTGGTGCCAACCTTTATGTGGTGGAACCCCCACATCTACTTCTGGAACGTTCTTCCACTTCCCCTGTCAAGGCTTCAGACTGTTTGGGGATGACAAAAGGAAGGGCAGACCTGGTGTCATATTACTTTGTGTGCGCATGAGATACAGCCCTTTGAAGTATAAGTAGGGCTGGATACAGCCCCTCTGCAGTCATCCAGGATGGCACTACTTGTTCACGTGTAATCCCTCTCAGTGTTACTTTCTGTAAGCAATACACAAACCCCAGCAGCAGAGCCATTCACAGTTATGTGACCCAGGACACTGGCAGAAGGCACTAATTGGTTGGAACAAGAAAATGACAACTTTCTAAATGTGTCACTTTCAGAACTGTGACTTAAAATGTGACTTTACCCTTAAGGAGGATGTTAAATTACAATTCATTTGAGCCTAAAAGCATATCTCTATCTGTTCCCAATCTAAGGTTAGCACTTATTGTTTGAAATAAGGTAAGGTAATCTTGTGTTAGTCAATGGGGGAGATAGGCCTTACAACAGTGATAAACAACTTCAGGAATGTTTCACTGCCAGGACATGTAAAAATGTTTAAAATGCTTTTTAGCGGTTGCAAACGGCTTGTGGCCGCTAAAACGTTTTGTACATCTGGTCCTTGGTTTTCTCTGTTCTTCATGATGTGTAGGAGAAACACCAGGTTATGCCTAGATATTTGCTTTGGTGCCACCTACAATGATATTGGTATTGAGGCATTTCTGCATTACATAACACACTCCAAGCAAAGACTATGCACCTACAAACTCAGCTCCTATGGAACAGGCAAGAAAGCTGGATGGAACCAATGTTTGCTATGATTAAAGAGTTAGGAACCAGCATCTGTTCTTAGGTGGTCAAGGTTTCTTGCACTGAGGTAAGCTTTCTATAGGGTCCTTCTTGAGCTCTGAATCCCACATTATTGTAGTTTGGTGCCAAAACACTGCTGAGTAGATGATGCACATGAAGACTAGAACCTATATTGTATGTCATGGTGCAACCCCAAAAACAGTTTTGCTTGTGGGACAACTAATAGTTTTTCCTAAACAAAATTTACAGCAATAGCTCCACCAGCCTACCTTTCACAGCAGAACACAGACACATCTGCAAGAGTTACTAGAGTCAGACTCTGCTTTTCAATGAAGAGCAATTTTATCAGACTTCAGCAAAGGTATTCAGGAAGGCATGATTTATAACACCGGCAACTCGGTCTGCATCAATCAGGTCAGTTTAGTCATGCAAGGATATTGTCTATCTCGCTGAGACTAAAGCAATGTAATAAACGGAGACTGCTAGACATGTCATCACTGCCCATCTCTCCCGCTCGACCCTGTGCTGATGCAAGAATGTCCATATCCTGAGTCAGCAGAGCTCCATTTTTGCAGAGGCTACAGTCCAAGTTCCCTATTAACACACAAGGCAACTCAATAGATGAGCTATTGTATGAGGGCCAGATTAATTACTTGGCTGTCTAAGTGTTGGAAGACACCATTCCAGTTGATAAGAGGTAGAGAGGAATGTTATTACAGATAGGCGTGCTTGGTACACTATCTAGAACAGCCTGATTGTAAATATTAGGAAATTAATGTTATGTACTAAGTTGCATGGAACTTGTATTTTTGCGAGATCCTAAGAGGGTGAAAGACATGACTGAGAAGGTAGGTTACAGTAGTTAACCCTCTTTTCAACAGATGGGGCCGTACATCGTGTAGAGTTGGAGTGCCTCTTGTTCTGCAAACCCACTCATAACTATGCCTCAGGTACTTATAGAGGGGTACCCCTTAAACTGCCAAGCTGTTTGTATTACAGAGTTCCGGGGTGTAATGTGAGCCACCTGACCCTTCCCTTCAAGGTCTCACATTTCTTTCTCGATCAATAGGGAACTCTCCGGCCAGCCCACCCTCATGACTGGAAGGGTTAGGCCTGGCACATTGTAGCCTCTTTGGCCTTTCTTGAGTTCCCAACTGTTATCCAAAGGTCATACAGGAGTTAGAAGGGTTTACAGCCAGCATTTGCCTCCAGAGAACTTTTGAGGGCCTTTTTCAAGTGTCCCAGCCACCAGTGAAAGCTAGAAGACACACACCTCTTTCTATTTGGCTATCGTTTGTCCACCAGCCGAAAGAGAATGTTGAGGACCTATACTAACATGGTTAGACCTCAACCACCAGGGCAGACGTATCCTGATTAGCACTGTCTTGTGTGCAACCTGCCACACAGCATCAGGGCACTGGAGTATTGTGAGTCTGTGCAATATTATGTATTACCTATATCCTTTGACCCCTGACTTCTTTTGGTGTATTATACATATAAAACATGTATATTTTTGATATTGTGACTGTGTCCCTTTCTTTCATGGGTACAACTCGTAAAGTACAATGTTGTATTTTTAGCCATAGCTTTCTTGTCAAAACATATATGCCATTCTGTACTGATTCCCTCGGTTCACTTATCAAAATAAGTTAACAACACAAGAACACCTTCTCGCCGCCCTTGTAGAAAAGGTCTACATATAGGACGCACTGATCTTTCTCAGGCAGAGAGGGAATTCATCTGTTCTGTGGAGGATCATGGGTCCAAGGATAGCTGTCCAACACAGCCTGCTAAAGACGGTGCAGCTGTTCTAGCTAAGGGAGTCCTGCCCTTGGTATCACGTATGTTATTGCTATATTCCACCTTTCACCATAAGATATTCTTAGTTGCTAGTCATTAATAGTAGATGCTTTGTAGAAAGAAGAAATACCAAATATGTTAGTTTTTTTCGCATTATGTTCTTAATGTTTTCTGTTGCCACAAAAAGTGTCACATTTGCCACCATTGTTCTGCATATGTTTCACTTTTAATACTTGCCTCTAATAGTAGTAGTCCAGCTGTCAGTGTTTGTGCTGAATAAAGTTAATGGTAAAGTAAACTCATTTATAACTTAGGCATCTCTTGCAAGGTTGTGCATTGTTCCATTATATTTGTTCAGCTCCAAATGGAAGTTTAATGTACATCTACTATCTGAGACTAAGAGAAATCTATCGCATATACCCAAAACGGATCAAAAACATGACAGGTGAACACAAGAGGAACACGGGAGGGTCCTGGCCACCAAAGCATGTGACGCCCGATACCTCTGACTACCTGGCAGCAGATTGCACGTGGCCCATGCTACAGTAGTGGCAATATGCTTTACCAAATAGACAATGTCACCATATTACACATATAACAAAAACAAATACACTGTTCCAAAGGCAGAATAAAGAGTAAAGAGATACAAATGAGTCCTAAACTTTAGGAGCAAGAAACCTCACACACCCAACTGGGTGTCATGCTTCATCATCGGCGTTGCTCCTCGTCAGACTGGCACTGCAATGTCTGACGGGCACCCCCCAAAGGGGGGCTCTTTGCCAGAGATCTTTTCTCGATGATGCCAACACCCCAAGAGTGAGTTTGGAAAAAAGGAAATAAGGAGAGTCACACTAAAGGATAAAATTGGCTCACAATCCCAACCAAGAGTAAATTTATTAATCCATACGGGGGGTTGAGGACAAGATTAAAAACAATCAGGAGAGTGGCACAGAGACAATGGTCTGACACTCTATCCAAAAAGTATCGAGAACAAAGGGAGGAGGAACTGCCATCCGTCCCTAACAAAGGGTCAAAATGTTTCGCGTCTTTCTGGTCCAACCGGATCCAACGATGCATCTTCAGGACCTAATACCTACATACTTCTATAAATAGGCTATAAAGACTGCTAACCACTGAAATTATCAGTTATAATGTATCCAGTCACTTACACTCGTCTGACTGTACTATTTCTACAAGTCGCCCTGTAATAGAAATAAACATGGGTCAATCAGACGTAGCAAAAATACCAAGTTACTATGTTGTAATGATGTCATGGATTCATAACATCAGCAAGACGGTGTCAAACAGTGGGGAACACGGTGACAGTGGCAGCCGTGACACACGTGTGCATGCCAAAGAAGGGGAGGGTTTTTGGTTGACATCCCTGTCAAGGAACGTGCTTCATGGGGCCACAACGGCCGATGGCCGGGCGCAAAATACTCTAAAAAATGAGGTAGGGTAATTAACAGACAACAATACAAGACCATTATCGTGTGCAATGTGGTAATGGACAAATATCCAATATGACACTACAACAGATTCTACCCGGCCTCACCCGGACTAGATAGTTCACAAAATCTACTATCCAAATATCTTATTGAATGTAGTTATAGAGAAAGCTAAATTGCTGATAAAGGAAAAACTCATAATGAAAAAGGAATAGTTGTACACAAAAGATTAAAGTAATCTAGATTGTCACTAGTCACACAATGAAGGTTGTGCATTTAAAAGGGAGTCCGTCACACTCATGGGCGTGATTAAAGTTCCCTGTAATCAACTTCATGTCCACCATATGTCTCATAATTACTGATTAAATATATGAGACTCCGAGTAACCCAAAGACACAAATGCCCATTAAGCCATCTAGGGCCAGATGTAGCAAAAGTTTTTACCCATTCTGTGTCTATGGGAAAAAGTGTTTGTACATATGGCCCTTAGTGTGTTCCGTTTAGAGAAACTCATACTTGCACTCACGCTTTTCAGAAACAAAGTCCACCCGAATACCGGCGCATAATAGACGCGCGCTGTGGGGAATGAAGTCAGCAGACGCGTAGTCAATGATACTTACTTGTAAGCGCTCCTAGCTGAGACGGGGAACCTACCCGCAGCCGTGCTCACGGATTACTGGGGATGCCACGGTACGGATGGTTCTAAAAACCCAGGCAGCCGGAAGTAGACACGTACTTCTGATGTTCATGTTGCTTAGCAACAGAGCTCTACAGCGAATGAGACTACGCTCGTCAAAGTCAAGTGATCACAATAGAAAACGGACTCCCATGGTTGGGGAGTAAAAATAAAGGAAGGACTCACACTAAAAGGAGAGAGTCCAAGGGCCCCAAGTTATTGTGTGTAAAAAACAAAAACATCTCGGTAATAGAATCAATAAGGATATAATGTTATACAGGACATGATTAAGTACAACCCAAGAAAAGTGAAATCCTTGGTAATTTGTTAAAAAAGGGGGGGGGGGGGAAATACCCCATGGTTCAACAATGAATAGTCAGAGAAATATCATCAGGCAAGTAAGGTATGTAGAAATTGAACTAGTCTGCCAGACTGATCCAAGGAATGTCATTGTTGAGTCCATTAATATGAGTGTTCAATTTAAACACCCAACGCCCTTTCCTTTCTACCAACCACGCCCCATACTACCATACATGCCTTTTTTAGGCCGGGGCAGAGGAAGAGGCAGAAGGAGAGGAAGAGGAAGGAGAGTTAATTGGGCTCAGGACAAACCACAAATGGTGACTCGGAGTCAAGGGAAGACTCAACTAAATCGGACTTAGTAGTGAACCTGTCACCCAGACCACTCTCCCCTGATGAGACGAAGGTCTTGAACAAGGGTTTAGGCTTTGTGCCCACCCCAAGAGAAGACTTCTTTCGTCTTCAATGTGAATTGTCTCAATTCTTCAGAAAGATCAGACTTCAGTTTTTTTTTTAAGAACAGACCCAATGACAATCAATCTGAGGATTCAGGCCTCAGGAAACCATCTAAATTTATGCCTCCGGCTTCATCAATGCCTTGCGAAGTTTTGGCATTTGAGAAAGCAGTAACGAGTGATCTCTTGCAGTTACAACCTAAACAGTGCTTTGTTAATATTTCCAATACTGAAAGGCATGCCTTGAGAACTTTGGCATCCGACACAAGCATTGTGATCAAATCAGTAGACAAAGGTGGGGCTATAGTTGTGATGAACTCTGTTGACTATAGACAGGAATGCCTGCGTTTGCTTGATGACTCTACTTATTATGCCCAGATTAGACAGGACCCAACCAAGAGACTTCAAACAGAGATACGTGGGATGATAGAGGAGGCCCTCAGTAATTCATGGATCTCCCATAAAGAAGCCAAAGATGTCCTTAATCTAATAGAAACTATCAACTCTACCGTCCATGTTCACGCTCTCATTACCTTAGATGTGGAAGCTTTGTATACAAATATACCGCAAGAAGCTACACTGCAGGTAGTCGAGACTGCTCTCTTATCCACCTCTCGGGAGTATACCACTCCAGTACATTTCATCATTCACTGCGCTACACTGGCTATGAAAGAGAATTTCTTCCAGTTTGAGGATCTTCTCTTTCACCAGATACGCGGCACATCAATGGGAAGCACCTTTGCCCCGAGTCTGGCATGTCTATATATGTATGATTTTGAAAAACGATTCATACTGCCGGATACCAATCCATTTCATTGCAATATCAAACTATGGCGAAGGTATATCGATGATATCCCGGTAGTCTGGCAAGGCGCACTCAATGAGGTACACCAATTCACGTCATGGATCAATGATTTAGACCCCTTTTTACATTTCACCTCGTCGGTATCTAGAACACAGATACCTTTCTTGGATCTGACGATTAACATAGAGAGTGGCAAATTGTACACTTGCACCTATCAGAAAACTACTGACCGTAACAGTTTGTTGTTATATGAGAGTCATCATCCGAAAGCATTGCGAGACAACCTCCCTTATGGTCAGTTCCTCCAATTACGACGCAACTGCAGTAGTACTCACACCTTTGTTTCTCAATCTAAAGATTTGTTTAAAAAACTCAGTAATCGCCACTATCCTAATCAGGTGGTGAACACAGCCTACAAGCGGGCCAAATCCTGTAATAGGGAGGTACTGCTATCTACAGCTTGCCATCCCTCAGAAACCCTTCTGACCTGTGTGTCCACATTCACCCCCTTGTCCAATACTATTAAGAAAGTGGTGAATAAGAGATGGGTGACGACGCAACTGCAGTAGTACTCACACCTTTGTTTCTCAATCTAAAGATTATTTTAACAAACTCAGTAATCGCCACTATCCTAATCAGGTGGTGAACACGGCCTACAAGCGGGCCAAATCCTGTAATAGGGAGGTACTGCTATCTACAGCTTCCCATCCCTCAGAAACCCGTCTGACCTGTGTGTCCACATTCACCCCCTTGTCCAATACTATTAAGAAAGTGGTGAATAAGAGATGGGTGATCTTATGCAGTGGAGGAGAACAGTTGTCCAAACCTCTCTTTGCTTTTAAAAGAACAACCAACATCAAGGACTTATTAGTCCATACCCGACCTCGTCCTGTCTCTTCCCTCCCTAGACAGAGATTGTTATGGGATACTCCACTCGTTGTAGGCCATTTCCCATGTGGGAACTGCAATGTTTGTACCTTAACCAAACGTCTGATGAGTCTTGATCTGGAACCAATAGACACTTGGCACCTATTAACACACACTAATTGTAACACTCGCAATTGTGTTTATCTGATTAAATGCCCCTGTGGGTTACGCTATGTGGGCATGACTTCCCGAGCAGTCAAATTGCGAGTTAACGAACACCGCAGCAATGTCAGATGCTGCCGCGTCACTACTAAATTGAGTATACATTATATGGAGGTCAAGCACAGACCTGATGATATGTGGTGGGTTATCCTCCAGAATAGCCCACACAAAGACACTAGGGGCCAGATGTATGAAAAAGTTTTGCACTCGCAAATGGTGCGAATCAGTAAATTCAGCCGTTTGCGAGTGCAAAACAATGGTCTGCAATGCATGAAAGGCATTCGCAGACCACAAATAAGAGGTCCAGGTCGCAAGGCAATGCTGCAAAAAATCGCAAATTGCGATTTTTCGCAGAATGGCATTTTGCACATGTAAAATAACATGGACTGCAACCAGGTGGTAACCTGGTGCAAAATTTAAAAATGCATTTAAAATGCATTTTTTAAATTGAACATGTAAAGCACACATGCCCTTATGGCATGTGTGTACTTTACATGTCCCCCAAAACATTTTTGGGGTGCAGCAGAGGGGGCCATAGGTTGTGCATCACCCTGGGGATTTGCATTTCCAAAATTGCGATTTCTGGTTCAGAAATTGCAATTTTGGAAATGCAAAAAATTTGCAGCTATGGGCCAACAGGCCCATCACTGCGAATAGGGCCGGTATCGCAATTTGCGATTCGGTAATAGCATTAGTGATTTTTAAGAAACCGCTATTACCAAATCGCAAATGTGATACATGGCACTTTGCGAGTCGGTAATAGCGATTTCTTAAAAATCGCTATTACCGAATCGCAAAGGGCCGTGATGATACATCTGGCCCCAGATCTTTATTTGAATTAGAACAGCGTTGGGTGTTTAAATTGAACACTCATGTTAATGGACTCAATTATGACATTCCTTGGATCAGTCTGGCACACTAGTTCAATTTCTATATACCTTACTTGCCTGATGATATTTCTCTGACTTCTCCTTGTTGAACCATGGGGTATTCCCCACCCCCTTTTTTAACAAAGTACCAATGATTTCACTTTTCTTGGGTTGTACTTAATCATGTCCTGTATAACAATATATCCTTATTGATTCTATTATCGAGATGTTTTTGTTTTTTACACACAATAACTTGGAGGCCTTGGACTCTCTCCTTTTAGTGTGAGTCCTTCCTTTATTTTTACTCCCCAACCACGGGGCCATTTTCTATTGTGATTACTTGACTTTGACAATCGTAGTCTCGTTCGCTGTAGAGCTCTGTTGCTAAGCAACACGAACTTCAGAAGTACGTGTCTACTTCCGGCTGCCCGGGTTTTTAGAACCATCCGTGCCATGGCGTCCCCAGTAATCCGGGAGCACGGCTGCGGGTAGGTTCCCCGTCTCAGCTAGGAGCGCTTACAAGTAAGTGTCATTGACTACGCGTCTGCTGACTCCATTCCCCACCACGCGCGTCTATTATGCGCCGGTATTCGGGTGGACTTTATTTCTGAAAAGTGTGAGTGCAAGTATGAGTTTCTCTAAACGGAACACACTAGATGGCTTAATGGGCATTTGTGTCTTTGGGTTACTCGGAGTCTCATATATTTAATCAGTAATTATGAGACATATGGTGGACATGAAGTTGATTACAGGGAACTTTAATCACGCCCATGAGTGTGACGGACTCCCTTTTAAATGCACAACTCTCGTTGTGTGACTAGTGACAATCTAGATTACTTTAATCTTCTGTGTACAACTATTCCTTTTTCATTATGAGTTTTTCCTTTATCAGCAATTTAGCTTTCTCTATAACTACATTCAATAAGATATTTGGATAGTAGATTTTGTGAACTACCTAGTCCGGGTGAGGCCGGGTAGAATCTGTTGTATTGTCATATTGGGTATTTGTCCATTACCACATTGCACACGATAATGGTCTTGTATTGTTGTCTGTTAATTACCCTACCTCATTTTTTTTTAGTACTTCGCGCCCAGTCATCGGCCGTTGTGGTCCCATGAAGCACGTTCCTTGACAGGGATGGTAAGCTGCCAACCAAATACCCTCCCCTTTTTTTTGCATGCACACGTGTGTCACGGCTGCCACTGTCACCGTGTTCCCCACTGTTTGACACCGTCTTGCTGATGTTATGAATCCATGACATCATTACAACATAGTAACTTGGTATTTTTGCTACGTCTGATTGACCCATGTTTATTTCTATTACAGGGCGACTTGTAGAAATAGTACAGTCAGACGAGTGTAAGTGACTGGATACATTATAACTGATAATTTCAGTGGTTACCAGTCTTTATAGCCTACTTATAGGAGAAGTATGTAGTTATTAGGTCCTGAAGAAGCGTTGTTGGATCCGGTTGGACCAGAAAGACGCGAAACATGTTGACCCTTAGTTAGGGACGGATGGCAGTTCCTCCTCCCTTTGTTCTCAATACTTTTTGGATAGAGTGTCAGACCATTGTCTCTGTGCCACTCTCCTGATTGTTTTTAATCTTGGCCTCAACCCCCCGTATGGATTAATAAATTTACTCTTGGTTGGGATTGTGAGCCAATTTTATCCTTCAGTGTGACTCTCCTTATTTCCTTTTTTCCAAACTCACTCTAGGGGTGTTGGCATCATCGAGAGAAGATCTCCGGCAAAGAGCCCACCTTTGGTGGGGTGCCCGTCAGACATTGCAGCGCCGGTCTGACGAGGAGGAACGCAGATGATGAAGCATTACACCCAGTTGGGTGTGTGAGGCTTCTTGCTCCTAAAGTTTAGGAATCATTTGTGTCTCTTTACTCTTTATTCTGCCTTTGGAACAGTGTATTTGTTTTTGTTATAGTATTAATTCCGGGAGGATATACACTGGACCATTATCCCTCCCTATCCCCCTGTTTATTGATCTACCATATTACACATGACAGTTAATGGACAGCGGTGTGGTACCCCTGGGTACTGGGTACCATCATGTTGGCAGGGTCAGACTGGGTCGAAAATTAGGCCAAGGCACCAAAATAAAAGTGACCCCCTTACTGAATTAGATAGCTAAAAAAGTGGTTCATGTTTGCAAATTGGGGCCGTTTTTAACTTAAAAGGACACGCTCTATAAAAGTTTTGTAAGGTGTAGAGGGCTGCATGGATTTGAAGTTGCTGCGGGCAATGTTTCTTGTAATAAAATAAGAACCAGCCCAGCAAACTCAAACAGGCCCATAAACAGCCAAAACCCGGGCCACACAAACTTACTTGTGAAACCTGCCCATTAGACACTGCCTGATTGCCCTATAGGCCAGCTCGACCCTTTAGAGACAAGGCCACAAGTATTATGGTAGTCCTGGGTGCAAGGTAAGGCACATTAGTGGTTTCAAGCACAAGATCTTGAGGGAGTGAGTAGGGTGTTCAGGCACTGTCACCTGGAATTCTATCATATCGTACCTCAGTACCCAGTGGAAGAGTAAATAATACCTATCCAAATGACAACGTGAGCCCATCCTCTCCAGGAGCAAATAAGATTTCAAGCTAGTGACCATAATACATAACAGCCTTACGGGTTAATGCTGATAATGAAGTGACATATACGATCTGCGACCCGAGAGGAGATGAAGCGGAGTTAAGCATTGATATCTACAAGACAGCAAGCAGAAGGAAAGGTATATTATTAGAGGTTATTAAACCCAAAGTTGAGTGTGCAGATGGGATGAGACATGTAGGACATGGGCTGGCTATTTTCTACTTACTACTGAGGAGTGCTCAAGTTTCTGGAGAGAGGTGAAACATTCTCCAGATGTGCAGTTTTGGCAAATAGACTTAAGTCCGAAAACAAACCTCCTTGACTTATGGAAGATATAGAACTCGAGGAGATTTATGATAAACAATTGTTTCCCTAAGCTTGGAAGAAACGAGGAGAGATATTTCAACAAAATGTTGAAATTTGTCTCCTATTAACATGGCAATGTGGATAACGTGACATGCTATCACTGCCTATGCACCTTCCCAGTCCCCCATATGCACATCATTTTATTCATTAGCTTATTCTTGGGAAGAGGGCTTAGTTGCGAGTAGTGCCTCTTGTCCATCACATTGATGGAGGCTCCTGCGTGAATGAGGCCAGATATCTGAAGTCCAAGATTCCTCATTTCCACTCTCTTTGGCTTTGAGCTATATTCCTTGAAAGAGAAGATATTCTCCTCTTCATCTTCACTCAGTGGGAAGTTAGTCTCTTCCAGAGCAATGATGATTCTACTTGCACTTTCTCAACACTGCAGACTTACCTGAGAGGGTTGGGGTCCTGGGCCCTCTGTTGTTTAAATGCTGAGCTTCAACACACCCGCACAAAGTGATTTAGCTTACCAAATTTGTTGAACAGCCTTTTACGCGGGCTGCATGTGTATCTCAGGTGAAGAAATCATATGTGCAGCTTTTTCATGGGGAAAAAAAATCCTGCCTCGTGCTGTGGCTTGGATATGTTCTTTGGACTTGGTTGATCTTATGAACGGATTTCCATGATATTTCCTGTGGAGCATGACTTCTAATATGGCCGCACTCGCATGGGATAGTTAATGTGATCTTTCTGATGTGAGGATTAGTTCCTGGGTCACCCTGGGCTTTTAAGGTATGAGCTGCCACTGCATGGGTAGTGTACAGCTCGATGCTTTGTATCTGCCACTGTCTGTTCACGTATAAGCAAACTCCATTAAGCGTACTTGGAAATTATCTAGTATCCCCCACCCCCTGTATGTCTGGTATGGTATGAAGCATTCCGAATCTGCTTTTTGTCCTGGTTATCTAACAAAGCTACCACATTTTCTTTGTCTTTTCACCTGTATCGCATATGCTTTGAAACTCTGTATACATTTGATCACCTATGCCGTGTAACAGAAACAACCTTTGACTCTCCTATTCGGCTCTCACGTGGCTTTAATGAAATGATTTAATCAGCCGATTCACATTTTCAAGAGTGACACTGCTGGGTGCATACTGCGTGTGATAAGGGGCACAATCCAGTGCTCACCTCTTCAGATGTTGATCAGGAACGCTCACTGGTGCTTTAGCTCACACCACACCTGTATGCACATATGTTGTTTCAGCTGTATATGCGGGGCCAAGATTGGTTTCAGAACCCGTGACTCGTTGCCAGAGGTGAATCCAAGGCTAGACGTGTGTGCTGTGAAGGTCTGCTTGTGGTCCATGCACTGCACACACTTTGTTGGAGGTTGCTTACACCAAATATCTGCTCAAGATCGGGGAACATGCACGTCCAAATCCCTTTAATTCTGTCCCTTAGTCGGTCATAGGAGTATCTGAAAAGTATGAACTTATCTCCTCTGGTGCCAAATACTACCATTTAAGGAGGACATAGCATTGTCTTTTAGTAAGTATTGCCCTGAAACATAAGAAAGGTAAGATCGCCAGTCTGGTCAATCGTTATCAACACCAAAATACTTCCCTCACAGGTCTCTTTTCCTTGCCAATGAATGGGTGATAGTCTGCTGGGCTTCAGCCTTAGGACGGGATGGGGGATAGATGAGGCCTTTTTTGTGGTGTTACAGATGAAGTGAAGATGAATCAAAAGGCTGCTTGGAGAATGGCCTGCTGAGAACCACACAACTGCTCATGTCAACAGTCAGGTGTGAGTTCACAGTTTGTGAGAGTTTTATCTACAAGGAAATCATTGTGCCAACTGTGACTGTCAAACTGCTGCAGTGGTTGTGTGTTCTTTCCATTGCAGTGCAATTTTATCACATAGGTTTTGTAACAAGGTACACCATTTGGCAACTCAGCAGCCAAACCAAACAAGCATTTGAAATGCAATAGGTCCCGCAATTCGTTGAGCTAGAGCTATAGGCATTGTAAATGCATAACTGGACTTTTCTTGCCACATAAATTGGTCAATCCTGCCGCATAATTTGGTCCTCTCTGCACATAATTCCAGTGGCCCTGCATATAATTAAAGCACTTCCATTTACCGTCTTCCTCTATCTGCAGCAAAAAATTAAAATATTGCTATTATTTATTAAATGTATTTATGTTATTATTTTGGGGTCATCCCAACCTAGTGTGGGGACCTGAAGATGACCTAGACAGAAAGAGCATGTCATGCTACCATTTCGATGGTGGTCCCATTGTACTAAGACCACCAAAAGGTGAGTTATGGGCAAAAATGTTTTGTAAAAGGAATGCTCCGCAAAGCATTATGAGGCGAGTTTCCGAGTGCACAAACTATTGTATTATCTTGACTGTAATGCTCAGAACAGCCCCTAGAGGATACCACAATAAAAAATAGCATTTGTAAGAAACATGGTCATGTAACCATATGGTCAGCCACTAGAGGGCATAACCACTGAGAATGGCAGAAAGTAATGCAGTGTAACCATATATTTAGCCCCTAGAGTGTGTAGTGCCTTACACATTTTCTGAGCAAGCAGGCCTATTACAATAATATTACAAACAAGGCCCTTAAAAACACAAAGTATTCCTAGCCGTAAAACAAAAGTTCCAGCCATGAGAGCCTAATAAGACACTGTATGGTGGAAGAGGCTACTAGTTTGGGGTCCCCTCAACGTAGTGTGAGGACCCAGAGATGTTCTAGGCAGAAAGAGTGGGTCATGCTGAATGGTTTGGTGGTGGTCCCTTTGTCCTAGGACCACCACAGGCTGAGTTATGGGCCAAAATGTTTTGTAAAAGAAATGCTCCGCAAAACATTATATGGTGAGTATGTAAAGCGCTCCTCCGATCAAGTTTGCATTATATGAAACTTCCAAAAATATAAATAAATAAAAAAGACCATACAGACACAGAGCATGAAAAGGAGAAGCAAACTAAAAAAAATAGTGCGCCACACAAAGGTACATGTCCATTTGTGCAATAATCCATGTAACAGGGTCAGTCTCCAATGCGGTAACAAAGCAGCCTCAAGGCGGGACAAATGTAAAGCATTTACCTACAAAATCAAGGGAATTTTGAAAGGCAGACCAAGGAAAGAATGAAAGTAATGGGCGTGAAATGGACGTGTTGAAAGCCCACAGAAGTAGATTACAACATGTCGAAAACAGCACATGCGCGCTGCCTAGGCTCAACCTAAAGAACAAAAATTGGTGATGCCAACAGGTCTGGCTGGTGAACGAAAGTGTCTTTTGTGTAATGGATGGGTGTAGACACTCAAGTCATCATACATGCATTTTGTCACTAATCTTTGCACTCATTCATCAATCCAATGACTCATCCTTCCATTCATCATCTGACACAACCATAAAAAACACACAAGCTCAAGAACATACGCAAAATATAGCAATAGAATGCAAGCAGAAACAAATAACACATACTGTATTCTAAGCACTGTGGGCATATGTTTGCAATAACAAAACTAAAAATAGCAGCTTGTGTTCATATCGCAAAAGTATTGTTAATAGTGTATCATTATTTTAAAGTTCAAATATGGTTGCCACATTTAGAACCAATGTGTTGTCTATCTTGGAAAAGTAAAACAATGATCCACTATGGACAACACAATTCCATAATTATCTCTTGCTTTAGAGTAAGTGGCCACATTGAATGGTGTGCACTATAGATGAAGTGAGCAGCTAGCAAGGAACCTGTTAGAACTCCCTGAAGAGCTGTAGTATCCTCTCAAAAAACAATAAAGAGAAAAGAGGAGAGGCAATGAAAGGGGAACTATAAAAGTAGAACCTTCGGAACTAAAGGACAGGCCAACCAGCCCTCATACTAAACCACACTCATTTTCAGGTGGATTTACACAAGTGATTGGCAAATGCCATCATTCACAGGGCAAAAGATACAATGATTGATGCAGACTGAACCATTACCCTATGCAGTTTGCTGTCATGGATGGAAGCAGAGTGTAAATGACAATCAGACAGGGAAGTGGCAGAATAGAGTGGATCCAATGTCCCTGTGGGTATCTATATAGATATATATTTATATGTATGGATGCATTTATCATTTAATTATTGCTTTTATTACAAGATTCAGGCAGGCATGTAATAAAAGACTCTTAACAAGAATTATTACATTGCAAATCTTCCCACCCCTAGGGTTTGTCAGAGGCAGTAAGCAACATCAAAATCATTCCCTACAAAAGTAATTTTACATTTTGTGTAACAAACTATCTATCTGTAGGCTCTAATACAAAGAAATAAAAATACAACTTGAAATGTCTTTTGATTTTAACATATGCTTTACACAGTCATTATGACAAGCCTATGGTGGTCATTACAACCCTGGCGGACGGTGTTAAAGCTGCGGTAATACCGCAAACAGGCCGGCGGACAAAAAAAGGGAATTATGACTGCGGCGGAAACCGCCAACATAGACAGCCACTTTAACACTCCGACCGCCACGGCAGTACAGACAAGCAGCGCGGCGGTCACCACCAACAGACAGGCGGGAGACAATGTACCGCCCAAAGTATCACAACCCGCCAATCCGCCACCTTTTCCAGGGCGGATTCACCGTGGATAAAAACACGGCGGAAACAGCTTTTGCAATGGGAAAACGCTCACCTTAACACACTCCACGAGGAAGGAGGCCACCATGGAGCCCGAACTAGTAATACTCCCTGCGCTTGTCTTCCTGCTCCTCTACGATCACCAGCAACGTAGGCCCCGAAGACAACGGTGAGTACTGCACCTACGACATAGGGGAGGGGAGAAGCAAAAGTCAGGGGGGGACACACGCAACTCCCCTATCCCCAACCCGACCCTCACCCACTACAACACACACACCAATGCATTGCCAAACAGCACAGTAACAACCACAACCCCCCCCGGAAGAAAGCAAAGACAAAAGGAAATCAGTTCAAACATTGTAATGTATCAAAATACAGTAACCAAATATATACAGATATATATACACTTTCCAAATATATACATCACGATTAGTACTGCAGGTATGCACATTTCAATGTCCGTGGACCACTGGGCCCAAAATGCATGGGTGAGGCCCACACTAGATACCTGTCCACAAATGGAGAGAACACTGCAGGGGCATCAGATAGAAATACAACAGGCACCTCAGGGGGAAAGGAAAGGGGGGGCACCTCTGCCGGATTACAGCACCACACCAGATCTACGATGGGGCTCTGTGCCCATTGATGTATCCTGGGGAGTGCAAAGCCACAGTCTCTCAAGTCTCTACAGTGGGTGGTTTGCCCACTGATCAATCCTGGGGAGTGCAAAGCCACAGTCTCTCAAGTCTCTACAGTGGGTGGTTTGCCCACTGTTACATCCTGGGGAGTGCAAAGCCACAGTCTCTCAAGTCTCTACAGTGGGTGGTTTGCCCACTGTTACATCCTGGGGAGTGCAAAGCCACAGTCTCTCAAGTCTCTACAGTGGGTGGGTTGCCCACTGTTCAATCCTGGGGAGTGCAAAGCCACAGTCTCTCAAGTCTCTACAGTGGGTGGTTTGCCCACTGTTACATCCTGGGGAGTGCAAAGCCACAGTCTCTCAAGTGGATGCAGGTCTCCAATGGTTCTGGAGGGGGACTGGTGCCCAGAGTGCTTCATCCTGTGAAGGACAGACAGAGTGGATGCAGGTCTCCACTGGTTCAGGAGGGGGACTGGTGCCCAGAGTGCATCACGCTCCCCGTGACAGTCCCAGTTTCGTCACTGTCCCAGCTGCACATGGGCTAACGATGCTTGATTTGGCGGTGCTTTGCCCTGTTCAGCGGTCTTCACCATGGCGGTCTTTGCCCTGTTCAGCGGTGCTTTGCCATGTCGGTCTTTGGCCTGTTCAGCAGTGTTTTGCCATGTCGGTCTTTGGCCTGTTCAGCAGTGCTTTGCCATGTCGGTCTTTGCCCTGTTCAGCGGTGCTTTGCCATGGCGGTCTTTGCCCTGTTCAGCGGTGCTTTGCCATGGCGGTCTTTGCCCTGTTCAGCTGGGCTATGCCCTGTTCAGCGGTCTTCACCATGGCGGTCTCTGCCCTGTTCAGCGCTGCTTTGCCCTGGCGGTCTCTGCCCTGTTCAGCGGTGCTTTGCCATGTCGGTCTTTGGCCTGTTCAGCGGTGCTTTGCCATGTCGGTCTTTGCTCTGTTCAGCGGTGCTTTGCCATGTCGGTCTTTGCCCTGTTCAGCGGTGCTTTGCCATGGTGGTCTTTGCCCTGTTCAGCAGTGCTTTGCCCTGTTCGGCGGTCTTCACCATGGCGGTCTTTGCCCTGTTCAGCGGTGCTTGCCTTTGCTGTCTCTGACCTGTGCAGCGGTGTGTGGCATTACGGTCCCTCAGTGCCCAGCGGGCTGTGGCTGCCGGGGCCCTCCAGGTCACTGACGCTGGCAGTGGTCTCCGGACCAGTGACGATACTGGTGCCCTCCAGGGCACTGATGCTGGCGGTGGTCTCCGGACCAGTGACGATACTGGTGCCCTCAAGGGCACTGACTCTGGCGGTGGTCTCTGGACCAGTGAAGATACTGGTGCCCTCCAGGGCACTCACTCTGGCGGTGGTGTCCTGACCAGGGACGATACTGGTGCCCTCCAGGGCACTGACTCTGGTGTTGGTCTACGGACCAGTGACGATACTGGTGCCCTCCAGGGCACTGACTCTGGCGGTGGTCTCCTGACCAGTGACGATACTGGTGCCCTCCAGGGCACTGACTCTGGCGATGGTCTCTGGACCAGTGACGATACTGGTGCCCTCCAGGGCACTGACTCTGGCGGTGGTCTCCTGACCAGGGACGATACTGGTGCCCTCCAGGGCACTGACTCTGGCGGTGGTCTGGCGGTGGTCTGGCGGTGGTCTCCTGACCAGTGACGATACTGGTGCCCTCCAGGGCACTGGCTCTGGCGGTGGTCTCTGGACCAGTGACGATACTGGTGCCCTCCAGGGCACTGACTCTGGCGGTGGTCTCTGGACCAGTGACGATACTGCTGGCGGTGGCGTCCCGGCCGGCGGGGACGATGGCGGCCTTCTCCGCCGTGCTGCTCTTCCCAGACTTTGGAGACTTCTTCTGCCCCTTCACCACCTTGGGAGGAGTCACAGCTGACTTGGCACTCCCCCGGGGCCCTTGTGAGCTGTTTTGCCGGCAGGAGTCTTCACCCTCTCCCGTCGGCCACTTTCCAACTTAAGGTGCTTTACAGGGGGTGGACTGGCAGTGCTTTGGCTCCGTGTCACACTGGCTTCCCTGGTAGCCGGTGCACTCCACACACCTTTAACACGCACCACTGTTACCGGACTTTTTTTGGCTGAGGTGCTACTACGGGACCTATGAATTGGAGGGGTGGGGGTGGTGGGAAAGAGGTCAACGTCGCTGAGGAAGAGTTTCTGACGAACACTGGGATGGGTAGCTGGAGGGGGTCTGGGAGTGGAGGAAGAGGAGGTGGTTGTAGGAGGTGTAACTTTAGGTGATTTGGGTGCAGGTGCAGGTACTGGAGGCTGTCGTGAGGTGGATGGATGTTAGGTGTGTGGGTGCCCGCGTTTCTGTACTTTGGGAGGGGGCGTCACAGACACACTGGGAGTGGACACAGGGGACGTGTAAATGGTAGTGGGTGTGGTGAGTGCAGGTGAGCGGGGTGTGGTGCTGGGTGTTATGGTGCGAGTCCTAGTGCCTGTAGATGTAGTGCATGCAGGTGAGAGTGTAGACGAGACTGGGAGGGAGGAGGGAGACGACGAGTAGGGGGACACAGTGGAGGCAGTGGATGTTGCTGTGTCTGTATGTGGGTGATGCTTGTGTGAGTGCCTGTGGGTTGTGTGGTGGTTATGTTTGCCTGAGCTTCTTTTGTGTGTTGGGGTGTGTGCATGCTTGTCTGATGGTGTGCTTGGGATAGGCTGGGGTACAGGGGATTGGGTCTGGGTGGAGGAAGCGGGAGGGGGGAGGCTAGACACAGGGACAATGGCTGCCATCAGTGCTGAGGCCAGAGATTGCAGGGTTCGATGAAGGGCAGCCTGACCAGAATGAATGCCCTCCAGGAATGCATTACAGTGTTGCAACTCCCTTTCTACACCCTGGATGGCATTCACAATGGTAGACTGCCCAACAGTGAGTGGCCTGAGGAGGTCAATGGCCTCCTCACTGAGGGCAGCAGGGGTGACTGGGGCAGGGCCTGAGGTGCCTGGGGCGAAGGTGATGCCCACCCTCCTGGGTGAGCGGGCACGGAGCGAAGGGTGAGGGGCTGGTGGGAGGGCGGTGCTGGTACGGGGGTGGCGGCTGTACCTGTAGAAGAGGGGGGCACAGATGGTGCCGCCACCACAAGGGAGCTCCCATCGGCGGACGAGTCCGTGTCGCTGTTTGGTGATCCAGTGACTGACGTGAAGCTCCCCTCGCCCTCCGTCCCACTGGTGTATTCAGAGTCTGTGGAGTGGCCCTCCTTGGCCATGTGGGATGCAGCTCCCTCGTGCTCCGGTGCCACTGTACCTCCACCTGATGATGCTGATGCACAAAAGAAAAGGGAGAGCACAAAAAAGGGGGGGACGACAGAAGAAAGACAGGTTGAGTGCATGGCTTACCGCTACCGTTGGCGGACAATACAGACACAGCAGCCCCCTGCACTACGCCGTGCTCTTGGCCTCTACAGATGCAATTCCTGGGATCTGGCCTACATGGCTATGGTGGACATCTGCACACATAGATGACACAGGGGCATTTATACCTGTACTTGGCACTCTACAGAGGTGGGATGGAGTGCCACATGGCCTGCCTTCCGGAGGGGCCTAGCCTATGTAACTCGCCCTGGCCTAGGGAAACCCACAGCCCTCCACCCCCACCCAGACCCCTCCACTGCGCGCAAAGTCCGCAGAATGAGAGTGTTCTCACCCCCTTGTGTCTGCTGTGATACCCTCAAGCGCCCATCCAACTCAGGGTAGGCCACCGCCAGGATCCGGAACATCAGGGGGGTCATGGTGCGACGGGCACCCCTCCCACGTTGGGAGGCCATCCCCAGCTGAGCCTCCGCCGTCTTCTTGCTCCAGCGGCGAATGTCCTCCCATCTTTTACGGCAGTGGGTGCCCCGTCTCTGGTGGACCCCCAGGGTCCGGACGTCCTTGGCGATGGCACGCCAAATGTCCTTCTTCTGGTGGGCGCTGACCTACATGACATGTACAGGGGAAGAAGAGAAGTCATTAACAACTGCACCGTCGAAGGGAGTGGCCCCCATCCCTACCCTTGCCATGTGGCACATGCATTCACAGTCCTTCATGGTCGCTGAACTCTGCCCCCTTGCTACTGACATCCAGCCCTCTCCACCCAGCATAGCCCATAAAACGTGCTCCCTGTGTACTTACCTGTTGGTCTGGAGGACCGTAGAGTAGCGTGTACTGGGGGAGGACCCCATCGACTAGCTTCTCCAACTCCTGAGCAGTGAAGGCAGGGGCCCTTTCCCCAGACGCAGCAGCCATTGTCTCTTCCAGACCGAGGTCACAGCAGCACTTGCAGTGTAGGTCCTCTCCTGTCGAAGATCAGGTATCGAGTGATTGAACAGATAGAAAATGGCGGTGACGTCCGTGGCAGTGACGTCCGCGGCGGTGCGTATCATCACCGCCGGCGCACTTCATCATTGGCTCCTGGGACCCATAGGGTCCAATGTTAACCAATGCAGCATTGCGCCGCGGTCTACGACCGCCTACCGCGACGGTGTACAACGCCAGCGCAGATACCTCACATCCCATTGTCCCACTTTAGAGGTCAGGCAGCCGCCATTTCAGGGGCCCACATGGCTTCATTTACTACTGCGTCACACATACCTAGGCCTACACTCATCACACATACAGGAAGAGTTTTGTATTTGGTGTCGTGTTCTGTGTAGCTGTGGGTACATACCTGGGAATTTGTTGACTCTGTGGTCGCTCTTGTCCTTCTTAGGCACCGTCAGCTGGGACATTTGAGGAGATGGCGGAATCCTCCGGTGTACCGACCGCTGGTGGACCTGTTAACAATGGAGGAGTGACATTTGATCATCACCTACAGGTTTGACTGTGCCACAATCCAGGAACTGTGTACCCAGTTGGAGCCAGACCTGATCTCACCAATCCGCCATCCCACAGGAATACCCCCTGAAGTGCAGGTGCTATCAGTGCTCCATTTCCTTGCAAGTGGATCATTTCAAACAACAGTGGCCATGGCATCAGGGATGTCCCAGCCTATGTTTTCCAACGTGTTGTCCAGAGTGTTGTCTGCCCTGCTGAAACACGTAAGGAGCTACATCGTTTTCCCTCAGGTGGAAGATTTGGCTACAGTGAAAGGTGACTTCTATGCCCTGGGACATATCCCCAACATCATAGGTGCTATTGATGGCACCCATGTAGGTCTGGTCCCCCCACGCAGGAGTGAACAGGTGTACAGGAACCGGAAGAGTTATCATTCGATGAATGTACAGATGGTATGTTTGGCAGACCCTTACATCTCCCATGTGAATGCTATGTTCCCTGGCTCAGTGCATGACGCCTACATCCTGCGGAATAGCAGCATCCCGTATGTGATGGGTCAACTCCAGAGGCGCCGGGTGTGGCTATTAGGGGACTCTGGTTACCCCAACCTGTCCTGGCTATTGACCCCAGTGAGGAATCCCAGGACCAGGGCAGAGGAATGCTACAATGAGGCCCATGGGCGGACTAGGAGGGTTATCAAACACACCTTCGGCCTCCTGAAGGCCAGGTTCAGGTGCCTCCATTTGACAGGTGGTTCCCTATTCTACTCACCAAGGAAGGTGTGCCAGATCATCATCGCCTGCTCGATACTTCACAGTCTTGCTTTGCGACGCCAGGTGCCTTTTCTGCAGGAGGATGGTCCAGATGACGGTGTTGTGGCAGCTGTGGAGCCTGTGGACAGTGATGAGGAGGAAGCTGAGGAAGAAGACATAGACAACAGGGAGTCAGTCATACAGCAATATTTCCAGTGACACACAGGTGAGAACAATTTTTTTACTATCACATTCACTTTCACACTTCTACCTCTATCCTGTCTGTCAATTAGTAGCAGTATTTGGTAACTGAGTTGTACATTTCCATTACCGTTTCACAGGTGTGGTTACTAACGTTTGTCATCTGCTTGCATCCTTCATGGGCTTGTAATGTGACATAGGTATGTTGGCATTACATTTGAAAACGCATTTTGTCACTGTCATTGCTAATACACATTTTCAAAATCACAGACTGACTCCAGATTGTTTTGTGGTTCAAGGGTGTTTATTGAAGTGCTAATTATTGGAGGGGGTGGCAAAATGGTGATGGGGGATGGTGGAGGAATGTCCATGGCAGAGTCCAGTCTATTAGTCTCACAGGTGCACGGCCCATATAGGCATAGGAAGTGGAGCTGGGGCAGTTCCAATCTGGACTGGGTAACAAAGTGAGACAGTGGGAGGACAATTAGGGTGGTCTCATTTCCTGGCGGGGGTCTTGCCATCTTGCTCTGTCCTCTTCCTGGATCTCAGGGACCGCTTGCGGGGTGGTTCTCCGTCTGCAGGGGGTGGTGTGCTGGTGTGGTGGTCCTGTGGCGGGGCGTCCTGTCCACTAGCGCCGGTGGAGGTGGTGGGCAGTTCATCGTCCATGCTAGTGTCAGGGGCCCTTTGGAGTGCCACGGTGTCCCTCATGGTCTTTTGCATGTCCTTCAGCACCCATACGATGGTGCCCAGGGCGGAGCTGATGGTTCTGAGCTCCTCCCTGAACCCCAAATACTGTTCGTCCTGCAGGCGCTGGGTCTCCTGAAACTTGGCCAGGACCGTAGCCATCATCTCCTGGGAGTGGTGGAATGCTCCCATGATGGAGGAGAGGGCCTCGTGGAGGGTGGGTTCCCGTGGCCTGTCCGCCCCCTGTCGCACAGCAGCCCTCCCAGTTCCCCTGTGTTCCTGTGCCTCCGTCCCCTGGACTGTGTGCCCACTACCACTGCCCCCAGGTCCCTGTTGTTGTTGGGGTGTTAGGTTACCCTGGGTTCCCTGTAGTGGTGGACACACCGCTGATTGACGTGTCCTGGGGACGGAGGTATGGGCCCGCTGGGTGGGTGCTGTGCTGGTGTTACCAGAGGGTGGAAGGTCAGTGTTGGGCTGTGCCTGTGCAAGGGGAACCGACTGTCCCGAGGCCCACGATGGTCCGGGCTGGTCATCTGGATCCAGTTGGCCAGAGCTGCTGTCGTCACTGTGGGCCTCTTCTGTGGGTGGAGTGGAGATGTCTGGACCCTCCTGTGTGGTGACGTTACGTAGTGGTCCTGCAGGGGTATAAGAGCATGATTATTGCATGTGTGTGTGTCATGGTGTGCAATGGGTGGGTGTGCGTGTACCCCAGTGCAAGCATTCCTGTGTGGGGGCTTGTATGATGATGGTTGGGGGGTTGTTATGGGTATGTGCAGTGAGCATGCTTTAGTGCTGGGTGTCCATGCTTAGTTGTGTCATGCAGGGCTTGGTGTTGGGATGGGTGGTTTGTGTTATGAGTACATTAGTGAGGAGTTGGAGTGATAGGGGAGGGGGTGAGGGTGGAGGTGTGTGATAGCATGCAGGTAGGGTGGGGAATATGATAGTTAAGATTTGACTTACCAGTGTCCATTCATCCACTGACTCCTCCGAGGCCCTCGGGATGCATGATGGTCAAGACCTGCTCCTCCCATGTTGTTAGTTGTGGGGGAGGAGGTGGGGGTCCGCCGCCAGTCCGCTGAATCGCTATGTTGTGTCTGGAGACCACTGAACGCACCTTCCCCCGTAGGTCGTTCCACCTCTTCCGGATGTCCACCCGATTTCTTGGATGCTGTCCCACAGCGTTGACCCTGTCGACGATTCTTCGCCATAGCTCCATCTTCCTGGCTATGGAGGTGTGCTGCACCTGTGCTCCAAATAGCTGTGGCTCTACCCGTAGGATTTCCTCCACCATGACCCTGAGCTCCTCCTCGGAAAACCTGGGGTGTCTTTGGCATGACATGGGGTGGTGTAGGTGATGTGTGGGGTGGTGTATGTGTTGATGACTGTGGTGATGTGTGGTGGTGTGGGGTGTTTTAAGCGTGGATGTTGTATGGGTGATGGTGTTGTGTGCCTCTGTGTGGTGGGGTTCTCTATTGCTGTAGTCTCTCTCTGGCCTTCTGTTAGATTTTTGGGTCGTAGGGGTTTGTGGGTGATGTGGGTGGGTGTTTTATATTGTGTTGGGTGTGTTGGAGTGTTGTTTGTATGTGTATCAGGTGTGTGTATTTCAAATTGTCCAATGTGGCGGTGTTTTGGAG
Source organism: Pleurodeles waltl (assembly GCF_031143425.1). Taxonomy (NCBI): domain Eukaryota; kingdom Metazoa; phylum Chordata; class Amphibia; order Caudata; family Salamandridae; genus Pleurodeles; species Pleurodeles waltl. Next base: position 209,449,553 of record NC_090438.1, on the reverse strand, counting down.
ATGTGTGTGTATTTTGAGCGCGGGGGGTGTACCGCCAATGGAATACCGCGGTTGAAAGACCGCCGTGTGGATTCGTGGGTCGTGATAGCATGGGCGTGTTTCTGTTGGTGTGACGGTGGAGGAATTGTTTTCGCCAGTTTATCACTGGCCTTTGGTGTGGCGGAGTTGTGTGGGTGTCTGAATTTTGGCGGATTCCGTGCTCTGGGTCATAATAGCTGTGGTGGAATTCCGCGGCCGCGGCGGTGTATTGGCGGTCTTCTGCACGGCGGTAAGCGGCTTTTACCGCCAATGTTGTAATGGCCCCCTATATGTTTTGCATAACGTTTCATAGTGAACATACCAGACCTATGTCAATTGAAATATGTTCCTAGGGAACCAATCAGGCCTGTAGCAGGTATCAATGTTTTAGCAGCATAACCACCTGGGGAGTCCTGTACTGAGCATACATTTTCATAGACGGCAACCTTTAGGCTGACAGTCATAAAATTATATAGTATACAAAATTACAGTAGGAAAACCAAAACACTGTCTCTCCTCAGAGAGCCTAAGAAGGATTCTATCAGAGGGGATAACCAGCACCAAACTGATTGCACACTATGGTAATCTGTGAGATTCCATGAAACAAAATACCTGTAGGCTTTAATACAGAGTAACAACAATCTACTCTTAAAGGCCTATTGACTTTAACATATGTTTTTCACAATCAATATGTCATACCTACTGCCTTTATTGTTTTATTATAAACAAACAAGTCTACAACCTTTATCACTGTCTTGTCACCACAAGCAACTTAGGCCTAATGTGTTAGTTCATAAGCCTTCCCACAAGGTAACCATCAGGTATAATGGAATAAGACTACAAATATGTTCAAAATAAAGTCCTCAAAACAATATAATATTCATACGAATAAAGTTTATTAGCCCTTACCGCCTACAATAATATATGAGATTCCATGTAACTTGGAGTCTCTGCTTCGGACTGGGGCTGGGAATCAACCTTTCCCCAAGCCAGGCATACAGAACAGGTTCCAACTCCACTAACCAATTATAACTAATACAGCTCCCTGCCCCAGGTCTCCATAGGCCTTCCTTAGGAGAGGCGTATATATAACATTAAGGTATAAGGTGGAATTGCCTTTGGTTTGAATGGCAAATCAAACTGGCAGTGAAAACACTGTCCTTCCAGTCTACAGTGGCAGGCTGGGAACCATTTTGTACCTTGTCACAAAAAATGCTGCAGGCCTGAGTGGACACTCTGTTTTACATGCCCTGAGTGCCATATACTAGGGACTTAGAAGTAATTCAGGCCTTGCCAATTGGGTGTATCCATTTCAACATATATTTTGTATGGAGTTAAAACACTGGCACTGAGTTCTGGTTAGCAGGCCTCAGTGCACTCTTAGAGTCGAAAAACCAGCAGCATCAGTCAAACATGAAAAAAAGCATTTCCTTACAGATACAATCTTATCTCTCTCTTTGTATTGTGGAGCCTGGGTAGAGAACAGTACTCTGCACATGCTGTGACTAAGAATGGGGCCCATGGATCACCAATAGTCAATGTAAATTACTTAAAATTGATTATTTAAAGGCAAACATAATTCCAGTGTCAGTTAGCATAGCAGGTGACACTCTCACTTTATCAATTTGTGTCTGGCATTAGAATATTCACGTCAGGGACGGCCCCAGGTGCTGCAGTTGAAGAAATAAAGGAACAATTGAGCTACGCTTTACAATTCATAATACCCTAACTTTTCTTAGCAGCCATCTCAGATTGCTAGTCCGGTGGGGTGGCAGAGCAGCTTCTGTCAGGTTCTGATCTGTGTCTGCCACTGTGTCATCAGCACACCAGGCGTAGAGGCCCTCTGCAGCAGTCATGGCTCCACTCATCATCAGACCACTGAGAGCCCAGGACAGATGTACCACAACAAGGTCCTGTTACTGGCTACGTCATTAGTGGTTTATATCGAAATCCATCAGGCCATGCTCAGACACGCACATGATCCCCAAACTTCTTATCATCATCCACTCTCCACCATATGTACCATTTTGGATACTGTGGTGGAGGAAGGGATGCATAGCAGCACGTACATGCCTGAGTAACGGTACTGGCCAGTCAGTGCCAGAAGGAGCAGGGCACTTATATCTCACTATCATTTTCATAATGTGATTTGTGTAACTATTTCCGTACTTGCACGAATGCGGTAAATACACCTAAAATTAGTTAATCTCTCAGAAGATGAGTAGCGATTGATTAATGGTCCAGCTTATGTATTGCTGAACTTACTGTCATCCAGTAAACTTTAAAATTGTAGTCCTGGTCTGTCATTCTTACTGAGAATGTTTACAGGTTTCCTCTAATATATGAGATTTAATGAAGTAGAGGCAGGTCCATCAGAAAGCACCAAAGTCTCTTTGGGACTACTCCGCTCCCAGTTCAAGTTGTTGGCAGGCATTGGGCAAGCAAATGCGTGCATGTCAACAGACCCAATTCAGGTGGGAGACCCACGATTTCTGAAGCCAAGAATGGCTATATGTGGACTGCTGCAAAATTCACAAAAAGGTGTAAGATAAAATAGTGCTTTAAAATATAGATTTTAGTAATACCCACACTGTACATAATGCATCTTTTACATAACTGTCCCTTCAACACCTCTTCAGGGATAGTAAGTGCTAAATAAATACAGTTTCATTTAAAAGCACACACTTCACAGCTGTTGGAAACTCGTTGTACTACCTCTCAAAAATAAATCTTTGCCATCCAAACCTTTGAGTGATTTGATCAATTAAGGCCAGTACTGGTGCCCAGGCAACCTTTACATTTGCAGAGTAACTCACTGCACAAAGTTGCATTTCTTTCAGGGAAGCCGGTACCCCTTGTCAAAAAGGAAGACCATCCTAGAGTCATTCTAGAGTCATCGGATGACTTCAGTTGGGCTATTCCTGTAATTATCTGAGAAAGTCATCCCAAGCCATCCTGAAGTATGTGTATAGGGCAAAATATTTAAATGAGATGACTCCAGAGTCAGCACAAAAACTACTTCAGGATGGTGTCATGATTACTCTAATTATAAATGCATGATGATCTCGTACTACTCCAGGAATACTAATTTAAAACTTCATGAGGGGTGTGAATTACTCCATGATGATTTCAGGACGATGTCATGATTACTGTGGATAACCCATGGATGATTTCCTTACATCTTCAGAATGAGTGTGGATTACTCCAGGATGATGTTAAGACAACTTCAGAACGAGTGTGGATTACTCCAGGATGATTTTAGGACAACTTCAGGATGAGTGTGGATTACTCCAGGATGATTTCTCACCGTCTTCAGAATGAGAGTGGATTACACCAGAATTTTTTTATAACAGCTTCATAATGAGTGTGAATTACTTTTAGAGGAGTTCATGACTACTGCAGGATGACCAAAGATCACAGTTAATATACACCAGGAGATTGGGTAAAAACACACTATGGTACTGTCAGGAATAAGGCCATGCGCGGTCCAGGTCTCGCCCGAAACTCCGCTGCTCGGCTTTACGGCGCCTTCTGCGCACCACTTGTCATCCCCTCTTGCTTCAAAGGTGGCCATCAGCGTTGTCTGCCCTGTGGCAAAGCTCCTAGAGCTGCAGGTTCAGGACATTTGATAAGATGCACTTATCAGTGTCATTCCATGAAGGGACTACAATTCCCATGTTTTTAGAGGCAGCAGCCATCTTGGGGTGTGGCAGGCCTATAAAGCCTAGCCACACCCAAGCACGTTGCTCACTATTTGGAAGACTTCGATGCAGCCAGACCTCGTGGGGGTTTCTCTGAAGAAGAGCTGAGTTACTGAATGGCAGAGTGGCATCCAACCGAAGTATCCTTGTTTCCATGGTGCTTATAAAAACGAGTGGGTCGTACTTGTAGCAGTAAGGCCTTGATGAATCCAATTGTGGAGGAAGTTGTTATTTCCAAAGGTAAAGCGCCCCTTAGCACAACGAGCAAAGGCGTTTCGTTCACAGATGTAAAGCTCTCTAGGCACAGCAATTCAAGCGCTTTCGTTCACAGAGGTAAAGCGCTCTTGGCACAACAATTCAAGCGCTTCAGTTCACAGAGGTAAAGCAATCTTGGCACGACAATTCAAGCGCTTCAGTTCACAGATGTAAAGCGCTCTTGGAACCATAATTCAAGCGCTTCAGTTCACAGAGGTAAAGCGCTCTTGGCACGACAATTCAAGCGCTTCAGTTCACAGATGTAAAGCGCTCTTGGCACCATAATTCAAGCGCTTCAGTTCACAGATGTAAAGCATTCTTGGCAAGGCAATTTAAGCACTTCAGTCCACAGGTTTTAAAGCGCTCTTGGTATGACAATCAAAGCGCTTCGATTCACAGCAGTAAAAGATTCTTGGCACAACAATCAAAGTGATTCAGGCCACTTGAGTAAAAGCGTTTCCTGGTATTATTACGTAAAGCGCTTCAAGTTCAAGGAGTAGAAACTTTTTGGCCTTTATTGTTGTGAATGTGAAAGTATTTCTGGAGATAAGCAAATCATAGTTTTCATTGTTGTTTGAAAAGCTTAAGATGTGAAAAGCATATTTAATTATTTGAGAATTTCTAAGTCATGATCAAAGGTTTATGTTGTGAATGCATAGATGTTACAGGATTGATATTCTGAGTATAATCATAGTCCAAAGTTCTTGCCATCTCTTGATTCAGAGGTCGTAGATTACTCTTGTTCCATGTTTCAAAGAAGGGACTTTGCCCTCATTTCAAAAGGGGTCTCCATCTGATATCTCGGAGATGCATTTAGTCAAGAGTCTATTCATGAGTTAAATTTCTATGAATGAGTAAATGCATATTTGTTCTAACCTTTACTTTTCAGATCTCTCTCCCTGCTGTTCCCTACCCCAATTCCTTTCCCCAGACTGGCTTCATCATAACTCTGTGCTATAATAGCTTTCTGAGTTGGTGACGCCGGAAGGTGGGCCTTTTGTTCAGCGACATGCATATCCCGAGGAAAGGACACTGTGACAGGTCCATCCCCATATCGCATAACATCCAAGATCACCCGGTGGAATTAATTAGAAGTATTCCCTATTCGTAATAACCAAGAGTATCCACTGGGTGGGTACTCTAGGTTGTTATGAATGGGGATTACTTCCGAATGATTCCATAAAATGTTTTGAATGCTTGTGGATCACTCCTTAATGTTAAAATAGCGACTTAGGGTTGGATAATTTCTTTTAGGGTCTGTGACGCAAGTACATTCTCCGAATGACATTTATCCAATCCAGAATTCATGAAGTCTAATTTAAAAACACAAATCTGAAATTTAATACTTGGGAGAAACACGACGTCCCTGTAAAAAAGAAATCTGTTTGTGTTTAAAACATGTTTCTTCTTTAAACAAAGTGGTGAGTGATATAAAATGAATTTGTGAGGAAAGCAGATGTCAGCAAGTACGCCAAAATGCATTTAGTAGCAGCCTTGATGACATTACCCGATACTCACTGTGCAGTGTCTTCATTTGAGCTAAACAACATTACTCTAAGTTTTGATATGGTGGCCTGTGGCAATATACCGAACAATGTATTGGCTGATATAAAATTAATTGAAATGACTTGCCATTGTTAGCTTTTATTTAGCCAAAGCACATACTTGGCTTCAAAGAGAAATAGGACACTGTACAAGACAACATTACAAGCAAGCAACAAGAATTTAAAAAAGGCAACAAAACAAGCAACTGTGTTGTGTGTTTTCAGATTCAGAGTATTTTGTCCTCTTTTGCAATTGCAGATCGTTATGGCAAGGTTCCTTCTCATAGGTCAGTTGTTGAGAGGTAGCCAGCTTGCACGGAGATGTCATAACATTCTAAAAAGATAACAAAAGCATATATTAGTATCCTTTCTTCAATCAAGTTACTTTAGGTTTTCTTTTAGACTGGCTGCTTTCATAAATCATTGGATCCCCCTCCAGCATAAAGGGTGCCTTAAGAGATGTTTTTAACCCTGCTTTGCCTATGGTGCTTGTTTCAAAAGTGCACATGTGAAACTAGGACATTGTTTAGATCGAAGATGAAGAAAGAAAGTGTCCCTTTCTGGACTGTACGAGCAATGGGGCAAGTAAGATTCAGAATATCAGTCCCAGAGTTGCAACATAACATAATGATAGAAAATCCTTTTTTTCCCCTCAACAGACAAGGGAATCTGCAGTTTCAATCTCTGCCATACATTAACACTGTAGTTTGACAGCATAGTGTCTTTACACATTGCCCCTCTAACATACAGGATAAATCACAGATGTACAAAGGTTGAAAGCAGCAAGTGTGTCCTCCCAATTATCAGAAGCTGTGAGTCACTAGATGTCGCCTGTGCAAACAGGGAGTAACCATCTTGGGGCCAACATATGCTGCCCCCTCCATGGATATTGGAGGGAGCACCATTGAACTATGCTTGCAGTATGTCAATCTGAAAAAAAACAAGCATTTGCAATGCAATGGGTCTCATGTATGTTCATCTTAGAGCTATTAGCATTGTAAATTTCTAACTGGGCTTTTCTTGCCACACAAACTGAAAATAAAAATTAAAAGAGTTGACATAAGCAAGCCAATTCAAACCGCCACAGCCGTCCTGAGCTTGAGCGCGAAGGAGAAACACAAAAGGAAAAAGAAGTTCGCTTGCAGTCAAAGTGATCACCGAAAGAGCAATTATCCATGTAACAGGGTTGATGGCCAAGGCGGTAACAAAAAAGCCCTAAGGAGAGACAAACGTAAACCATTTACCAATGAAAAACAAAGGATTTTTGAAAGGCAAGCCCATGAACGAGCGATAGTGATGGGCATGGTTAACAGCCCAGATACATACAAACACGTCGGAAAAGCAGCAATTGTGCGCTGCTATGCTTGATCTAAAAAATGAGTTAAGAGATTTCCTTAGTGACCAGTACATGTCTGTAGGAAATTACCCTCTTTTTTGCACGGTCACCCCCACTTTTTGCCTGTTGTCAGCATGTTTTGACTTTGTGCACTGGGATCCTGCTAACCAGGATGCCAGTGACTCTCTCCCTTTAAATTTGGTTGTTTGGACCACAAACCTCCCACATTTGGCATACTGGCGCCCCCTTATAAGTCCCTAGTATATGGTACCCAAGGCATTGGGGCATCAGGTGTTGACCATGGGCTGCAGCATCTATTATGCCGCCCATTGGAACCCATGTCAAATGTGTCAACAGGTCTGCTTTTGCAGGCTGCGTGAAAAGGTGCATGCACCCTTTCACTTCAGTATCAAACATGTCGGAATCATACCCAAATACTGTTGCCAGTATTGATTGTATGATTCCATGCACTCTAGGGCTCCTTAGAGGACCGCCAGCATTGCTCCTAACAGTATTCAGGCTTTTTCCAGGCAGCCCGCGCTGCTGCCATCCTACAGACAGGTTTCTGCCCTCCTACTGCTTGATCATCTCAAGCGCAGGAAGGCAGAACAAAGAATTTTCCTTTGGGAGACGACAGCAACTCCCTCTCCCTTTGGAAATAGGTGTTGCATGGCTTGGGAGGGGTAGCCTCCCCAAGTCACTGGTATGCTTTGAAAGGCACATTTGGTGACCTTCTTGCATAAACCAGTCTGCACCAGTTCAGGGACCTCCAGCCCCTCCTCTGGCACAAAACTGGACAATGGTAATGGAGTAACCACTCCTCTGTCCATCACCAACCCAGGGATGGTGCCCGGACCTCCTCCAGGTGGCCACTTGATTGTGCCATGTTGAATCCAAGGTGGGTAGAGGCCTCTGGGAGCATCTGAGTGGTGAGGTCAGGCAGGTGATTTCACAGCCCCCTCCTGAAAGGTGGTCACCCTGCTAGGTGACCAATACACCTTCCAGGGCTATTTAGGGTCTCCCTCTTGGGTGGGTCCCCAGATTCGACGTGCAAGACACCAATAGGACTCCTCTGCAATGTTTACTTCGACTTCTGGCCACTGGAACCACAACTGGGCTCAACAGGAACCTACAATCTACAGCTACAGTGACAACTCTGTTCTGCAACATTGTTTCTCTGGCTCCTTCCAGCACCTGCAACATTTCCCCGGCTGTGAATCCTCTGAGGGTGACAAGTCTTCAGTCTGCGCAAAAAGAAATCTCCCTTGGAGGGAAGTTGTCACTCCCCTGCATCCGCAGGCACCAACTGCAACAACCACCGGCTGCATGGGTCTCCTCTCATCCTGAGGTGCGTGGATCCTGCATCTCGGGTGGTGATCTGGAGTGGTCCCCTTAATCCTCTCTGCCAGCTGTCCAACTTTGGAGGCGGTAGGCTCTTCCCTCTCCACGCAGGACAGTACCCCCGTGCACCACGTCTCTTGCTGCTACCAAACCATGTTGGCATCTCCTCCAAGGGATCTTCTGGCTCCGTGTAGCCCCAGCCCCCAGCACTCCTCCCTGCGACACACAGCCCTCTGCGTGCTTCTCCAGCGACGGGGACTCATTTCCAAGTTTGCTGCGTGGGCCTCACCGCAGCTCCTGTGCTTACTGCCTGTGGGTCATCTGTGGGGGCTGCCTCCTCTTCTTCTGGCTCTCCTGGTAGCTAAGGGTCACCCGGGACTTCCTTTCATGGGTTGAGTCCCCTTGGACCATGCTGGGTCCCGGCAGCTCCACTTTTCTTCATTCGCGACATTTGCCTTTGCCAAGGCTTGTTGGTGGTTTCTCCACACTACAGACCGACTAATTCTTCATCCAGCGTGGGACGTCGACTGCATTAGTCAGGAACTCTTCAGCTGCTCCAGTGCTGCATTGCTGACCGTTTTTGTCTCACCATCGACCAGATCTTGCATCCACACTAAGGTGGGTAGTGGCTCCTGCCATGACCGGACACTCCAACGTGAACTGGACTTGGTCCCCTTCTTTTCCAGGTCTTCCTCTTTCAGGATCCACCTCTGGTTTCTTGCAGTCTTGTCTGGGTCTTGCAATATCCTTCTCTGAAGTCCTTTTGGTGGGTTGGGGGAAAAAACGGTCACTTCCCTCTTTTCTCCTGGTTGCTGGCGGGCACTTACCTTTGGGGTTTCCTAGTTCCTCCAGCTCACCTCTACCAATTCCACCCCGGACTTCAGTATTACCTATTGCTTTTCACTGATTTCTGTAGCTCTTTATGCCAATTTCTAATTGCTACTGTATATATAATAGTGTGTTTACTTAACTGCTATTGAAGTATTGCCTATCTAGCATTTTAGTATTTGTGTCACTAAAACAAAGTACCTTTATTTTTGTAACACTGTGTGGTTATTTCATGTGTGTAAGTGATGTGTGACTATAAGTGGTATTGCATAAGCTTTGCATGTCTCCTAGATAAGCCATGGCTGCTCATCCAAAGCTACCTCTAGAGAGCCTGGCTTCCTAGACACTGGCTACAATGCACTAATAGGGGATACCTGGTATAAGGTGATAATACCATAGGTATTCAACAAACACCAGGCCAGCTTCCTACAATTATGGCCTACAAGCAAGTGTTTAGACCACCAAAGAAAGTCCAAAGTAGAGCTGGAAGCACTGTGTGCTCTCAGTGCTGTCACCAAGAGTTCTGGTTTAAGTCCTGTATGGCTTGCTTATCTGGGTAGAAGTGACTGAAGGAGTGGAAAGACAATACAAAAAATCATTCAAAGAACACTCCTGTAATAATGTGAGCTGCTAGGGGACCACTTAAGCCTAAAGGTTTTATCACTGAAAACAAATTTTAATGTTCATTACTGTTTTTACACAAACAATTTGCAGCTTTGACCTGAATGTTCATTATCAGAAGGGTAATTAAGTTAACTGAAATATCTTACTAAATGAAGAATCAATTTTCAGTTGATCATTGCCAAATGCTAGTCTCAGCACACAATCATTTGAAAATGAATAGGGCCTAATAAAACCTTCACCAGCTGCTGCAACTCAACCTGAAGATAACAATAGAAAGCATTATTATACATGCAGTCATATATACATGCTTTGAAAAAGAAAAAAAAAGGTTCATTTCTGAATGGCTATTTGACATTCATAAGCATCCTGTGTAATAGTGATAAAAACTGGTGAATTAGTGTCAGAAATACACAGTAGCCATGTCAAAAATGTACTCCAATACGTATTTCTTTTTGCAGGGAATCTAGTATGTTTGTCAAAGCACAGTGCTGCCTGTATATGCAAAGATTGGGTATCATGCAAGGGATGCCTAGTTGCCAAGGAATACAGCTGTTATGTGAGGGTCAGCATGTCACCAGTGTGGGCAATAGGCGCAACACTTCCCACTCATGCACTCACAGAACATCAAATGTTTATCTAACTTACCCTCTACTGCTGTCCTGACGCCAAATGGTGCTACAGGTGGTTTTGCTTCTCCCTCACATAGGCAGCTGCAGTTCCCCGGTCAGTACTCCTGGGAGAAGTGGACGGGAGTCCTTTGGGCAGACTGCAGGAGGCGGCAACTGGGTGTGAAATACACAGCTTAGGGGAGGGTTTCAAACAGAAGAGTGTGGGAAGCAGCAAGCATGAGAGAGCATTAGCAGGTAGCCATCAGTGAGCATGGGCAGCTGGATGTTGCAGAGGTGAGAGACTTTGTTAGGTGAAAAATGTAGTTGTAGGTTACACTCCTATGTAAAGGTTTGCCAACATTTTACATGTAGGTGTAGGTTACACTCCTATGTAAAAGTTTGCCAACATTTTCTGATAGGAGCATCAGAAAGAATTAGGTAAATAAGAATGCTAGCAGCTGAAGGACAGTATGAATCAGCATCCACAAATATTTTATTGAGTCATCCATTTAAACTCAATATTTGGTATCAGAACTTTCTATGTAGAAGCCTGCACACCCTTCCAACCCCACCACCTTCAAAAGTTACCAGAACAGGGCTAAATACTAAGTAGTGTTTGAGAGATAGAGGCTGCCAGGGAATCTAGATGGTTCTGTCAGGTTTCTTTGGCCTTGAATATTTATTTAATTGTACCTCTATATACTATCAAAGCCTAGGGTAAGACCAAAGACAGCGCTGGCGGCAGACAATATAGTTGGAGGAGGGATAGGAAATGGGATAGAGAAGAACAGTGAAAATAATGGGTGAGATGGATATTTCTTTTGGGATACAGAGTAAAAGGGAGGTGAGCCTAGCCAGGGTTTTGTGGATGGGCCCACGGCTTGCCAGCCACGCCCATCTTCCAATATGTATTTGGACCTGTTTTTGAGAGAAATTTGAGGAAGCCTTTTCGGGTAGGGGCTGAGCAGCTGGATCCCCTGGTGAGTGTTTTTTGATTGTTGCATCCACCTTGTACAAACATGTACTGGGTGTAGAGAGCAAAAGTATGTGAAGCAAAACTTTACCGCCACCTATGCAAAAGTTGAACAACAGGACATACCCCACGAACCAAAATCTTGTGAGATACAGGCAGACAAGGGGTCCAGTTTGTGGAGAAAATTTCTCCTGAAAGTTATTTTCTGCTTGTACCAGTCTCATACAGAACAGAAGTGTCTACACTTTAGCACTGTGAAATTCACATTATTTTGCATAAATTGAAATTCCCCAAGTGTTATGACAATTGTGGTAAGGCCTAGGCATACATTTGCTGTGGTGCTGGGAGAAGTTCTAATAGGGAAGCTAGGTCAGTATCATCTGGTTTGAGGGTGAAGATGGTGAGGGGGACTCTGGCTTTGTAGCACCTATTGGAATGGGGATGTAAGGATTGTGAGTTGGTCTTGCTGCAGAGAACCCAATCTAAATATACAGTATAGCCATTCTCAGTTGGGGCACCTTCCCTTTTAATCCTCTACCACTTCCAGGGTTTTCCTTGGATTACCTTAATGGGGAAACAGTGGATTTTTTTAAATGTTACTTGCCATAGCATCTAGACCAAAATGCTCTCCATTCCAGTATAGCGGCGAGGGTACAATGTATCCATCACTGACACATGCTTCACTGTCCTTTTCAAGCACCACAGAGCATTGCTATGGGGGCTTTTCTGCTGATGGTTACAAGCAATTGTTAAATTGAGCTTTTCTGTACTGTGGGTGGGACCTTGAATAGAGGCTCACTAGAGCAGGGAATATAGGTTGGGGAGGGTCGTGTGGTGCAGAGACTGGATGGGTGCTCATTGCACTTATCCTAATACATGTCTATTTATCTGACATACATGTACATTTTCATCCAGTAAAACTGTTATGCAGTTCAGTACACTGGAAAGATAAAAGGCAGAGTTCACCTCACCAGGTTTCAAAGTGTACCCAGAGCTATGGGCCTTAAGTCACTGAACTATCCTACACTGTACAGGTTTAATGTCAAATAGTATTAGAAAATCTGTCAATAAGAACACAGTATGTTAATGTGCCTACTGTAAATAGCCTTGTGAAACATTCAAATTAGGGTTTGTACTCTGCCAATTTGGACTTTCACCTACCCATTCTAGATGGAATTTGGAACCTTTATATTTAAAAATCCTTCCATAATGAGGATTCAAAGGGATTACAGTATATTTTGGAAAAAGAAAAGCTGCCAAGAATTATAGTAGCAGAAGAAACATGATGACTTTCCCTATAGTTACAAATATTTTTAAGCAGTTTCACATAGAGCAAACTCGACCCGAAAGAACTGGAGTGGTTTACACGAGCATTAGTTAAAATACAGAAGGTCACATTCATTTCTGTTTTAGGCATGGGCAGAATATGTGATTTGCCCATAATCACAGGATGTTGAGCAGACAACAGGACTGGAACCTGGTTCGCCAATTTCAAAGCGGACAGCTCTGACCAGCACTCCACATAATTCTCTCCCCAATCACCATTAAAATACCTTCTCTGAAGCACACCAAAAAATTAAGTAGAGAAAAGTTGTTTGACAAAGCAAACTAAAACGAGAAAAACAATAATTTATGCATTTTTTTATTTCCCCAGTGCATTTCGCTAAGTCAGCTATTTAATATCCAAGCCCACAAAGGTACTGCAAATAAACTGAGCAACAAGAATCACGCAATCGTGACAAACATAAATCTTTAACAGGACATTTCAGAAAGCCGAGATAGCTGAGAAACACACAAACAAACATTTTTTTCTTAATGGGCACATTTGACTGGTGTGATACGAACCTCCAAACAGCGAGATAGAAATACCCTGCTCTATACCTGCTACCTGCATTCCAATCACTAGCTTCTGAATAAATCTGTCTCCGTGGACAAAAAAGACTTGAAGATGGTAAATGCAACCCTCCAGACCTGGAAAACGCCGTAGTCCCTTTTGCATAGACCTCGACAACTTTCTCACCATCGTTTTTTTCCAAACTGCACAGTGAAGTGACGTAGCTTCTGGCAACACCGGAAGTGCGTGTGATGACCTACAAAGCATTTTGTTTCTTCTAGTGTTATGCGTGCAAACTTTGTCCGAGAGCATGATTGGAGTGGTTTACATGAGCCCCAGAATTCTATTTCAGGACCGGAGGCGAGGATTATGCTTCTCTTTCTATGCTTTATTTCTACAGCAGCCAATCAAAAGAGAGTATCATAAAACAAAAACATATCCCAACATTCAAGGTAATACGTCATAACCATAGAGACTGTCCATATATATAACCAAACGAGGATAATGAACTTCCTCTTTCTTTGATGCTGCCGCAGCCAGTTAAGTGCTTTTCCCGTTTATATATTTACTTAGCGTAGCGATATTTACTTAGCGTATCTAACGCGCGTTCGGAGTTCATTGGCACCTGCACTGTGGAGTGGGAGCGGGAGCCTTTCTACAAGGCATTGCCCGTAGATTAAATCGGTCCTTTGGAACCAGAGTACCGGCCGCATTTCACCCGCACGCACACACACACACACACGCGCGCGCACGATCGTTCTGACTCATTTCTGCCCATTACCTTTAATTTCACGGTTTTGACGGTTTTCCAAGCGGAACGATCGCGTGCTAGAGGCATTCTGCCTCTCCTTGGTTCCTCTGTGCAGCGCTTCATCCCCTGAGCCGGATACTCGATATCCTGATATTCTTTCAGGACATTGGTGCTCCCTGGCGCCCTGGGACCATCTGGTCGGCCCAGGGTTTAAATAATTTGCATAGGCTCTGCCTAGAGTGCTGCAGGCTTCTCCCTCCACGTTTTACATTTATATTGGTGCCTTATAGCCTGCTGGGGTTTCGCAATCCCCCTGATTGTAGTCTTGGACTACCCCTGAATATAGTTACCCATACTGTCTATTAATATGGCTCACTAATTTTCATATGAGGAGGAGGAATATTTTGGCGACGACACCCCTTCTTTGGAAGAAAATTTGGTGGGTGCCCTAGACAATAGCGTTCAGCTATCTGTGAATAAGGCTCTGGCTAAAGCCTTGGAACCCCTTACGCAGCATTTTGAGAGATTTGCTTGCCAGAAGGGATGGTTTTCTCCCATCCCCCCCTGCCGAAGATGCCCATAAAGATCTTCCCGCTTCCTCCAAGGGCAAATCTAAACCAAAGAAATGGGCTCATACAGAACTTTTTGATAATCTAACTGCCTCCATCCAGAACGAACATGGTTATAGCTCTGCCAAGCTACAGGAGGCCCAGGATTCAGACCAGTCTTCTGATCAATCCTCTTCAGATTCCTCTTCAGACTCAGAACCTGACTCTGCTCGGAGCAGGCTCCCGGGCCCTAGTAAGCGCAAGAGGTCTGACAAGGCTAAGAACCCTGCTCCCAAGACTCCTCGAGTTCTTAACTTCAATCCTGAAGACATTGTCCACCCTCGATCCTCCAGCTGGTCCCCTCCCCCTGAGGTAGCGCTTTACATGCAAGAGCACATTAGAGCTAGCTTCGACAAGGAAGTAAGGGCAAGACTACGAGCGGAATGCCCTAGATCGGATCTGGAGGGTAAGGTCACTGACACGCCGGACATTGACCCCACTATGGTTACGTTCATGAAAAAGTGGGCAAAGGACTCCAAGAAGGGTCTAGACCGAGCATGGAGATCGTGTCAAGACAAACTTCTTGACCTCGCGGGACCGCTGGCAAAGATTTTGGAACTAGCATACATTTCTTAAGAATCGAACACCCCCATTGACCCTGATATTCTCGTGGGTTGGGCCCAACGATCCATTTGCCTCCTGGGTAATGCTAACGTTGCGATCTCGACAGAAAGAAGACGCTCTATCTTGATGCGCATTGATCCCCAGCTCAGTGAACTGGCATCCTCTGAAGCAGGTCAGGTAGCCCAAGGTCTCCTCTTCGGTGCTCCTTTCATTAAGGATTGATCTAAATTTGCAGCTACCTTTAATTCCATGGACAAGGCTCAGTTATCTCTAAAAAAGGTTTTCAGAGAGACTCTTTTTTGGAGGGCCGGACGTATGCGGGCCACTCGTCAGGCCGCTCCTACTATCAAGGCCCCAGACGCCATTCCTTCACCCGTGGCCAGGGATACTACAGAGACCAACAAGCAGATACCACCTTCTACCCCTCACGCCCCCGTGGAGGGAGAACCCGCTTCCGCAAGAACTTCTATAAGGGACAGCAAGGATCCTCCCAAGATGCCTCCACTTCAGGTGAGACTCATTCCTTTCTCAGAAGTAATTCTGGGTGGCAGGGTCCAAACATGTCTGTTGGAATGGAAGAAAATAACCAAGGACCCTTGGAGTTAGAGACCAGCCAGGGTTTCAAGCTGGAGTTTTATCATTCCCCTGTCCAACGTTTTTTCCACCCCTCCCCATTTTTCCTGTCTCGACCAAGAGGTAATAAATTCAGAGATTCTTTCCCTTCTCAAAAAAGGAGCTATTTGCCTTTAAGATCCCCACCCAAGAGGGTTCATCAGCCCCATCTTCCTGGTAGACAAGAAGGGCGGCGGTTCAAGACTGGTTCTAAATCTCAAGGACTTCAATGCCTGGATAGTTTACAGGCATTTCAAAATGGAGGAAATCCACCTCCTAAGAGATATTCTACAAGAAGGAGATTGGATGGTTCATCTAGATTTAAAAGACGCATACCTAAGCATTCCTATTTTTCCTCCCCATCGACGTTTTCTTCAGTTTTTTGGATGAACCAATGCTTCGAGTTTCAGGTTCTCCCCTTTGGCCTTTCATCCGCTCCTTGGTGCTTTACCAAGGTGATGAGACCAGTAGTGGAATCCCTGCGCGGCAGGGGAATTCGCCTAACTGTCTATCTCGACGATCTGATAAATATGGCCCAGGATCCAATTGTCCTACATGACCACTTGTTTTGGACAATCAACCTTCTTCAGAATCTGGGTTTCCTGATCCACCAACACAAATCTTGCCTCATTTCCTTCCAACAGATGGAGTTCTTGGGATTCCAAATAGACTCAGTGAAAACCCTTTTGATTCTTCCACCCCAGAAGATTCGCAATATAAAGAAAGAGTTGAGGCTTCTTCTATCCAAACAGAGTGTGTCCTTGAGGAGCTTAGCCCGGATGGTAGGTCTTTTATCCTCCTCGTTTCAGGCCATTTTCCCGGGTCCCCTTCACCACAGGGCCCTGCAGCGTCTCACAATTTCTCACCTTCAGAAGGGCTTTTCTTATTCAGACAAGGTTCCGCTGTCGGCGGAAGCTCAATCAGAGATATTGTGGTGGCTGAACCACATGGAGGCCTGGAATGGCCGGGCAATATTCGGCTCCTCGCCGGATGTGATTCTGGAGTCGGACGCCAGCAGATGTGGCTGGGGAGCTCGTTGCGGTTCTCTGACCATGGGAGGTCGTTGGTCGCAGGAGGAACTTCACCTCCACATCAACTGCCTGGAACTACTTGCCGGTTCCTTTGCGATACGAAGTCTGTCGCCCCTGAAGTCAGATTGTTGCATTCATTTGAGAATGGACAACATATCTGCGGTCAGGAATGTGAACAAACTGTGTGGTACGAGATCTCAGATTCTTGCTTAGATTGCCAAAGAGTTTTGGCAATTCTGTCTTAAGCACCGCATCTCAGTGATTGCGGAACACCTTCCAGGAGTGAACAACACAGTGGCAGACTGGAACTCCAGATTCCTGCGGGACGGCAGCGACTGGAGACTCGTCCCAGAGGTGTTTCTTTATCTCCACCAGTTGTGGGGTCCGTTTTCCATCGACCTTTTTGCCTCGAGACTGAACCGTCATCTTCCGTTATTTTTCAGTTGGAGACCAGATCCGGAAGCAGCGGCCATAGATGCCTTCCTTCAGGACTGGTCTCTCCATTGGGGATATGCGTTTCCCCCCTTCAGCATGATCCCTCGAGTCTTGTCCCAGGTTCGCCGACAGAGAGTGGTAATCTCCCTTGTGACTCCCCTTTGGAGAGCTCAGGCCTGGTTTCCTCTAGTTTTGGAGTTGTTGTGCGATTTTCCCCTTCTGATTCCTCTTCAGTACAATCTGTTGCTGGACCCTCTTGGGAATCCTCACCCTCTGATTATGTCGGGCCAGTTACAGCTGGTAGCGTGGAAAATTTCCGGAGACAATGGCTTATGCCAGGCATTTCTGAAAAAGCTTCAATCTTCATCCATCAGGCATGGTCATCTAACACACATAAACGTTATGCCTCCGCCTGGAAGCGATGGGTTAATTGGTGTGCGGAATGGGATTCCGATCCCTTTAAGGCGGATGGCAATCTCGTAGTTAATAATTATAGATCTTCTATTTCGGCTGGCCACATTCCAGTATCAGGTAAACCGATTAGTGAACACTTTGTAGTTTGCAAATTGATGAGAGGTATTCGTCTTGCTAAACCTCCTCTCCCTCGTTACTCGTCTCTTTGGGATGTTAACATAGTTCTGTTGTTTGTTTCCTCTTGGCCTGACAATAGATTTTTGTCACGTAAACAACTTTCGGCCAAGCTTGCATTACTTCTGTGTCTAATTTTGTGTAAAAGAGTTTCTGATGTTAGAGCTCTGGATCTAGCTGGAAGGATGTTCACTCCGTCTGGAGTCTCCTTTGCTATTTTCAGATGTACTAAGACCGGTACCTCCTCAGTTTCCTATCCTGCGTTTCCTCATAACCCCAAACTTTGTGTAGTTCAGTGCTTGAAAGCTTATGAGGCGTCTACAGAAGAGCTCTGGAGAGACCCTGGAGGCAAACCTTTGATTGCTCTTCAAAAGCCTTTCAACCCTGTCTCGTCAGCTACTTTAGCGAGATGGATTAGATGGATTCTGGCGGAAGCTGGTATTGACGTTTCCATCTTTGGAGCTCATTCTGTTCACGGAGCTATGGCTTCGAAATCTTTCTCCTTGGGAGTTAGGTTAGAAGACATTATGAGAGCAGCGGACTGGTCTGCTGAGTCGGCTTTTAAGACCTTCTATTACAAGCCCATTGTAGATATAGCATCAGTGGTGGTAAGTCAGCTTTGAACTAGCATAATACGAAGCCTCCGGTCCTGAAATAGAATAAAAAAAATTCTAGCTAACACATCAAGAATTTTCAATTCTATTAAGGACACGGAGGCGAGGATTATCCAACTCAGATTACAGGAATAACTATAATTTAAGAGTTGAGTATTTTAATATTTATATTTATACTCCTGTTTCTTGCATTCCCTCCCATTGCATATGTTGACTATGATATTGATGGCTATGATATTTCCGTAGTCTATGACTGGTTATGTTTCTTTTTTCTAGGTTTTGACCAGAAACAATGAGATGTTGGACACTCGCTGGATTCACGAGTCGTTTTCTCCTGGATTCTTGGTTTTTGTTAACAGCATGGTCTTTGGATTACCTTAGGGATCCTTCCTTTATTGACTTTTCCTATTGACTTTTGGTTCAGCATTCGCAAAGAAAGAGGAAGTTCATTATCCTTGTTTGGTTATATATATGGACAGTCTCTATGGTTATGACGTATTACCTTGAATGTTGGGATATGTTTTTGTTTTATGATACTCTCTTTTGAATGGCTGCTGTAGAAATAAAGCATAGAAAGAGAAGCATAATCCTCGCCTCCGTGTCCTTAATAGAATTGAAAATTCTTGACGCGTTAGCTAGAATTTTTTTTATTACTTTACACAAGGTTGGATTTTATTTTTGTAGTTAAAGAGCAGGAGACAGTGATGTGCCCACAACCACAGGATGTTGAACTGTCTCCGAGCCTCTGCCCGGTTACAATACCCTCTCTTTTTACAACAAAGCTTGAATAGAAGTTAATTGTTTTAGGGCGTTTCCAGATGCTCCGCTTCGATCTATTCATGGAGCACAGTGGGTATTAAAGAGCTCTGAGCGGCTGAGGAGCCCTTAAACCAGGGGCCAGCATCGCCTACTTTCTACTGGACTTTATAACAGCATTGGGGGCGGGGAAGAGCTTGGGTTAAAAATAATATAATACATCTAAATGAAGCGTTAGTTTACAGGGCTTTCCTCCAGCAATAGACAGTGCCACAATTTTAATTCTATATTAAGTATGAAAAAATGGTGTGACCATTATCTTTTTTCATTTTGTGCTTGCTCAATGCAAATAATTCCGATTACGAATCGGTGTGCATTTCTTGCCTACTCTGCTTTACCGAAAAACAGATGAAACATTAGCCAGTCCTTCTTTTATAATTTGCAGGCTGGTACCAATGATTTAATACATGCCACTTGAAAACCAAGGCTACATGTCCCATGTCCTACAGTACAACCACATCAGACAGTGAGCTAATAATGTGTGACGTCACCATTAGTTCTTTCTGTGGCTATAAACTATTTCTGAAAGGGCAGAGTTTGTGAAATTCTCATCTATAACTGCCACCAAGGACAAACATGACATTAAGTCTGTTTTGGCTTACTTAATTGGTCACAAGCAGGTTGCACTTTAAACCACTTGACAGGGTTTAGGCACCTGCTGCAGAAATGTTTGTGTCCAGTATTAATCAAGGCATCTTAACACTAGCAACACAACTCCTAGGGTAAATGCGCTTGCTGGGGAGATCTGGGTTTTGTCTAGTTCCCGTTTTGATTCTTCATAAAGTAGAATGGAACTGCAAACATGAAACATGCAGAAGACAAATTTGTATTTTATGTGGGTAGTTCTGTTCAGTGGGTTACTGCTTTTGTCACAGAAATACTTTTGTTACTTGCAGAGTAAAAACTGCAATACTTCTAATATTGCATAGTGAGCCATAAACCGACACCAAGATGCAGCATGCAAACATAGAAGCCTAGGGGCATATTTAAGAGCCTCTAGCGCCACCATGGTGTAATTTGTTTTACGATAAGGCGGCGCTAAAGTGGCATTTTCCCCGCGCTATATTTACAAAGTGGTGCACTGCATGCATTGCGCCACTTTGTAAACCGTTGCGCCACATTATGCCTGCACCAGGCATAATGTATGCAAGGGGGGCATTCCCCGTTAGGGGGGGGAATGGCAGAAGGAAATCTAAGAGATTTCCTTTTGCCATTTTTTTGGGGGCACTTTTAACACCTGCTCAGGGTAGGTGTTAAAAGGGGGCTTACATTATTTATAATGGGTCCCTATGTACTCTGCATGAGTTGCACCAAAATGTTGGCGCTACTCCTGCAAGTACATCAATAGCGTAAAAAAAAAATGACGCTATTGCCCCCTACCCTGTGCCATGGTGCGTTGTATTTTAAATGCAGCTCACATATGGTGGCGGTAGGGGCGCAAGGAAAGCGGCACTGCACTAGAAGCAGAGCCACTTTTCTTAAATCTGCCACCTAGTTTTTTCCTTATTCTTTTGTTATTCCAAAGTTACTAACAAGGGTTTCTTTAGGTAGTAGTATAACAGCCCCAAACTCTGTTATTTTTTTTTTTTTTATATTTGTATTCACATTTTATCGTGGGTTAAATACAAACAATAATATGGCTCAACAGTTTCTTGTTGTATCCTTTGCCAACGTTACTTGCTTCCACTGTGCACATTTGAATTCATAATTTATCTTATCTATGTTACCTTTTCTCTATGGGTGTGTTTCGATGTTACACGTTCTCTGTCGTGTGCTTGGGTGTAGCTTCTCCAGAAACCTCTGTCGTGTAATATGCTATCCCCCCTCTCCTTCCATCTGTCTTAACCAAACTCTTAACAACCTATTAACATGATGGCGCGCGTGGGAGCATGCTAAGGAAAGTTGCTATGGGGCAGGTCCGTACCAGGGAGGTGGCCCAGCTCTCATTACCGTCTACGTCCCTGTATTGCCTCTCTGTGCATGTCTGGGGTCTCCCCGGTGTGTCCTGTTACTCTCCGGGCCCAATAGGTAAGGGGTCTGAGGGGGCCTATATCTCGGTCTGATTTATTATTATATCTCTCCCTTCTATCGTAGGCCTGTCCTTCCCTTATTGCTCGAATGTCCCATCCTGTAATTCGTGTCCTCTGTTTCTCAATGTCAGGACTCACTTGTCAACTGTCGCCATCTCCGCTCCCCTCTCTCCCTTGACTATTTGTTCCCACTTCATCAGTATTTCTTCCCATGTCGGAGCTATGGGTGTTAGTCGTATGCCCCGCGCTTCTTCACACTTAAGGGCTTGTAGTTCGCCTCTGGCCCATTTCAGCCCTTCGCGTCTCCATTCACTCAGGGAGGGGCTCCTGGGTGACCCCCAGCCAAGTGCTATTAATTTCCTAAATAGTACCAGTGCCAGATCCAGGAAGCGTTCCTTTATCTTCCCCACTACTAATCCTGTTTTCAGGCCCAGGAGGCACATAGCTAGAGTTTGGGTTACCTTGGTCTCAAGCAACTCTTTCAGTTCGGACACCACCTCTCCCCAGCCCCTCCGAATGTCGGGGCACTGCCACACCATGTGGTCAAAGTCAGCGTCCACCTCATTACATTTAGGGCATGTCTTGGGAGTTCCTCCGTATATTAAAGTCAGTCTATGTGGAGTAAGGTACGTCCTATGTAAGTAGTTGAATTGGGTATATCTTAGTTGTGTGTTCCTTGAAATGCCCCGCGGGTATGCTAGTCCTTTCCGCCATTCCGATTCCGTGAGGTCCCTACCCAAGGCCCTCTCCCATCCCTCCCTTTGAGGTTGTAGTGGGTCCAGTACGCTTTCGACCTGTGTCTTGTATAACTTCGTTATTAAATGAGCGTCATCTCCTGCTGTCAGCAGTAGGTGCAGAACTTGGTGTGTGGCCGGTTCCGCATTTACCGTGTCCCAGTGCTTCATTAAATTATGTATCAGTCTCTGGTACAGGAGAAACTGTCCTCTCAGTACTCCCCCAGTATCCATCAAATCGGTGAATGTCCTCAAAACCCTGTTACAAAAGAGGTTCCCAATTGTCTCTACTCCTGCTTTCGCCCATGCGCTTAGTCCGACTCCCTTTCGATTCCCGCCCGTCGTTTCCGATAGGAGTACCGATAATGGTATTCCAGGCGAGTAAGCCGGACCTACGCCCACGTTGTGTACATCTTCTCCACCAGACCAGTGCCACTTTCGTCATTCTACTTTTTTCTTGTGGTCTACCTTCCGGTGTATCATCTGTGCTATGCTGTCATCGCGACTCATTTCGCCGCTCGTGACACATCTGTCCAGCCGGCCTCCTCCTGCCATCCACCTGGAGACCCACTGTAACTGGCACGCCAAATAGTAGGATTCAAAGTCTGGGACACCGAGTCCACCCTCTAGTGTTGGCCTGCAGAGTATTGCTAGCGCTGTGCGCCTTCGACCTCCGTCCCATACCAGTTCTCTGAGCAAGGCATTCAACTCCCTGAACCACGATGCCGGGATCGTCACCGGGAGGTTAACAAAATAGTAAAGGAGGCGGGGTAACATGACCATCTTAGATAGCGATATTCTGGCCATTATCAGTAGTTTCAGTGTCAGCCAGAACCTAACCGAGGTCCGGAGGGAAGAGAGTGCCCTTCCCAGGTTCCCATCTCGGAGATCTTTCACATCATGGTACACCTGTACCCCCAAGTATTTGATGGTTTGTGGAGCCCACCCCACATCCCGAGGGCATGAGGATGGGCGGGCCAACCCTTCTGTAATAGGGAAGACAAACGTTTTGCTCCTGTTAAGTCGAAGCCCCGACATATTCCTGAAGCAGTCCAATATTTGCAGTGCCCAGGGCAGTCCTGTCTCCCCGTCTTTGAGATAAATCACGACATCGTCGGCATAAAGTGAGATTATGTGCTCTGTTTGTCCCCATTCTACCCGCTTGCACGCTCCTTCCAGCTGCAATTGTGCCGCCAAGGGCTTTAAGTGCGGCAGGTGTTCACCTCCATAACGGTATGGGGGCCTATCCTCTACCACTCTCCAATTGAGTAATAGGGTATTGTGGTCAGATATTGTGCGTCCCAAGTATTCAGAGTGGGTCATCCCCCGTGCTAGGGCAGCTGAGCACACCACTCTGTCTATCCTGGTGTAAATGTTGTGTAGCCCTGAATAACAGGAGTAATCCTTGTCCTCTGGGTGCTGTTCGCGCCAGATATCAATCAGTTCCCAGTCATGCATCCATTCCCTAAGATTTTGGGCTACTTTATGGACCGCTGCTCCGGGTAATAGCGGGATGGAGCGTTCCAAATCTATGTTCGTTATGCTATTGAAGTCCCCCCCCAGTAATGACTCCCCGTGCTGCTGGCGTGTGAGACGGCTCGACAAGTGCTGCATAAAGGGAATCTGGTCCTGATTGGGGGCGTAAATACTTCCCAGCACCAATGGGATCCCATGGAGTTTTCCTTCCACTAATACGAACCTACCCTCCTGATCAATGTCAGTAGAGACCACCTCAAAGGGGACACCTGCCCGCACCCAAACCAGTGCCCCTCTCGCATATGGGGAGTATTTAGTAGCGAACACCTGCCCTCTCCATCTACGCCTTAGCTTTTCCACTTCCGCGGGTGTCAGGTGGGTTTCCTGTAACATCGCTACATGTATGCCTCTCCTCTTTAGATAAGATAGTATTCTATGTCTTTTAGCTGGTGACCCCATCCCTCTGATGTTCCACGTTAGGAAACTATAGTCTGTCATTTAAAAGCATCAAAGGGGGTCGGCCTAACCTACCACCCCCGGTAATCCACATCCCTCCATCCGTTATTCTTGGTTGCTCAGTTCTAATCTGTTGCCCCCAGGTGCCATCAAAACTTAAAATTGAAAATCCCAACTCCCCCTCTCCAGGACGCCTCCGAAAATGCAGGTAGCCCAAATAACCAGTGCAACAGTGCAACGTTGTCATCAAAGTGAATATAGTTCTCGCCAGTCTAACTGAGTGGACGAGAAGCCGGTAGGGGGGTGGGTGGGTTAATCCATGCCCGTCGGGGCCTTCTGTGTAATCCGTGTGCCCCATCACCAGACCAGGTCGAATGCAGTTACCCCAAGTCATCTGCTGTTTGCGGGGTCACCCTCGGAGGTCGCCCAGAACAGCCGGAGCCCTCCACTGATGAAGCTGTTGTGCCATCTGAGTCTCTTTCATTGCTCCCTGAAGGGGATGCTTCTCTGCCCATAGCAGCCACCACTCTCAAGGCTTCTGTCCTCTCCGACTCCCTCTGTGATTTTGTCGGTCCAGACTGGAGGCAGGCCCGGCACCGCCGCCCCGGGAAGCTCTCTGTGTCCTTCTCTCGATTTCGTAGGCTGCCATGTTCGTCCTCCACGGGTCTCTATCCACTCCCATGCCTCCTCCGGATTCTGGAAGAATGTGGTCTTGTCCTCTGCAATCACTCTCAATCTTGCTGGAAAAAGGAGAGAGTATTGGATCCCTTCTTTTCTGAGGGCTCTCTTCACCACCATGAATGACGCTCTCCGAATTTGGACGTCCATGGTAAAGTCCGGAAAAAGAGTTACTTCTCCATTCGCCACCTTAAATGGTCCCGCCTCTCTGGAGCAGAATGTCTCTGTCTTTATAGTGGAGCAGCCTGGCGACCACTGTGCGGGGCGGTCTTCCTGGTGCCAGGGGTCTGGAGGGGATTCGGTGTGCCCTCTCCAACGTAAAGAATGGTGTCAATTGTCCCGGTGCTACCACAGTGCGCAGCCATTCCTCAAGAAATTCTATCATATTTGTGCCTTCTGCTCCTTTCGGGAGCCCTACCACTCTTACATTGTTCCTTCGATTCCTTCCCTCCGCATCTTCTGCCCTACGCTCCAGGCGCATCACTCTGTCCGTGAGGCTCAGTACCGAGGCTGCTAAGTCTTTTTGTCTTGGTGTAAGGTCTGCAAGCGTGGTCTCCGTTTCCTTGACTCTATCAACAAGCTTCTGGTGAGCCGCGCGCAGGAGGCCCATTTCCACCGCCACCTGATTGATGTCATGCTTCAAGGTTGCTTTTGTGTCCTCAGTTGCACCCAGTATTTCATCTAGGGTATCTTGTACTTTGGTTTGCGTGAGGTCTTGCAGGTCCCCTCCACCGTGATCAGCGTTAGTGGTGTGCTCCATCGCTTTACTCCCGTGCCGGCCCTTAGAGGTTAACAGTCCTTGAGGCCAAAGCCACACCTCCGCCGGACCCTTTTACCTCTAGATCCAGTGCCTACAGTTCAGGTTCTTTTATTAGCGCGGCAGTGCCCAGTCAATACCCTGTTGGTTACTCCGGTTGTTCATGCAAAACGTGTTACCGAGTTTGCACTGTCCCCACGTGGAGGCCTCCCGGGTCCGGACAGGCCCTCTTCCAAGAATTGGCGCCAGTTGTAGCGCTAGGCCCCACTCCGCTACGCACTCTATGAACTCGTCGTCCACAGGGCCCCTTTTTATATCTTTGCAGAGAGTCTAATATCTTCTCCAATGTCTCGTCGGTGTGCCCCATCTGCTGTTCTCAATTTGTAGCTGGGTCTAGGCCTCATGGGAAAGTCGGATTCATAGAGGGCCCTTCCCGGGTGTCCAGCTCTTCTCTCCCTGGTGCTCGACGGGAGCTAGTAGGGCCCGAGGTATTTGGGGGCTTCCGCTCTTCTTCACTGGTGAAAAGTCCGGGTCCCGCAGGCCTAGCGCCGATCGCGCGGCCCGCCCAGCCAGGACTCCGCCTCCTCCGCTCGGGCGGAGCGCAGCACGCCGCTCCCCCGGCCCACAGGGGCCAACCGAGCCCACCGCTCCTCCGCTCGGAGCGATGCGACCTCTTCCCCTGTCAAGGGGGCTGCGCAGCAGGCGCCGCCCCTCCTCAGCTCCGCGGTGTCTCGTAGAGCCTCCTCACCGTCACTGGGGAGACCGGCACTCGAGCCCCGGCTCCAGTTTCTTCCCTGGCCCCGGTCGCGGCGCTCCACAGCTCTCCTCCCGAGGGGTTCATGCAAAACGTGTTCTCAAGTTTGCACTGTCCCTATGTTGAGGCCCTCTGGGCCCGGGCATGCCCTCTTCCAAGAATTGGCGCCAGGAGTAGCGCTAGGCCCCACTCCACTTCGCCCTCGATGAGCTCATCATCCATTGGGCCCCTACTATCTTTGCAGAGAGCCTAATGTCTTTTCCGATGTCTCGTCGGTGTGCCCCATCTGCCGCTCTCAATTTGTAGCTGAGTCTAGGCCTCGCAGTGAAGTCGGATTCATAGAGGGCTCTTCCTGGATGATAAATTTCTTCCCTAACCCATAATACTCCATAACATACCATAGATACTTCCAATTCACCTGATCGAACGCCTTCTCTGCGTCCAAAAATGCAGCCACCATAGGTTCCTTTGCTACTTCTGTAGCGTCAAAAAGTGCTAAAACTCTCTGAATATGATTAGTTGTATCCCTTCCTGGGACAAACCCATGCTGCCTAGGGGAGACCAGTTTCTTAATCACCAATGATAATCGAGCGGCCAGGATCTTTGAATATATTTTAACATCACTATTTATTAATGTAATCGGGCGTTATGAGGTCGGATTTAACGGGGGTTTTCCCTTCTTTAGAAATATGACTATATTAGCCAGATCCCAAGATGGGGGGATTTTCCCTCCATTCTGTACCTGACTAAATAACTCTACCATTACCGGGAGCAATAATAATTTTAAAACTTTATAAAATTCTAAGGGGATCGAGTCAGGACCGATAGCTTTCCCCGTG
Source organism: Pleurodeles waltl (assembly GCF_031143425.1). Classification (NCBI taxonomy): domain Eukaryota; kingdom Metazoa; phylum Chordata; class Amphibia; order Caudata; family Salamandridae; genus Pleurodeles; species Pleurodeles waltl. Next base: position 209,422,748 of record NC_090438.1, on the reverse strand, counting down.
GGTAAGTCACTCATTGCCATATCTATTTCTGAAGTATCTATCTGCTCTCCCAGGCGTATATTGTCACTCTTACCTAATTTCTCAATCTTAATGGGATATAGAAACTCCAAAATTTCTTCCTCCGAATATACTGATATATCGTTATAAAGTTCCTGATAATATCCATGGAACACCTTTCTAATTCCACCCACTTCCGATATTATCTGTCCTTGCCAGTCTTTAATCTCCCTAATAACCCCGGACGCTATTTACTGAGTTGTCCGTATTGCTAGCAAACACCCAGCTTTTTCTCCATACTCATACCCTTGTGCACGCTGTGCTAGATATTTCTCCGCTATTCTTTGGGCCATGACCTCATTCATTGCTGCTTTTACTATGGCGACTTCTTCCTGCGCCCTCCTTATATCTACTCCAGTTTCTATAGCTATAACCAGTTGTCTTTCTGCAAACCGCAGTTTCGCTTGGGACTCTATTGTTCTACCTTGAGTATCCTTCTGCCTTTTAATACTAAAACTTAGTGTTTCACCACAAATACCTGCTTTCAGAGTATCCCAAACTATCTCCACTGAAGCTGACCCCTTATTAAACCCCAGAAATTCAACTATCCACTTTCTCATATGCTCACAGTATTCCGGATCCTTTAGAAGTCCCCTTTCAAATGTCCATCTACTAACTTTTGGTTCTAGCCCCTCCAGTTCTATATCAAAAACTAAAGGATTATGATCTGATTCTATCCGTGGATATAGCTCAATCCTGCCCTGATTTAGAAATACAGGAGAGATTAAAAAATAATCGAGCCGTGCTAATTTCACATGAGGGGCTGAATAATAAGTATATCCGGGGTCGGGCTTACGCAGCTTCACCCAGGCGTCCACTAACCCTAATTCTTGCTGAATAGCAACCATTGCCTTATATACCCGAGGTTTACGCCCCTGATATTTCCTAGTTCTGGGTGTTAACAAATCTTGTAGTCCCTCCCAAGATCCATTAAAGTTAAAGTCACCACATATAATATAGGGAGGGGCCCAGCCTGTTAGCTCGATAGCAAGGGTATCGATTACTACTGGATCGTCCGTGACTACCCCATATAAGGAACACAATGTAAAGCCACTATGTCCATAACTAAATTCTACTATTACCCATCCTCCACCGTATCTGTCTTCAGTCGAGTAACTTTTAGTTTATTGGTTCGATCTAAAATCGCCACTCCCTTAGTTCTAGTCTCTTGTTCTGACCGAGCGATTTCCTTCATACCAAGCGAGCCAAGGATCCCAGAGTTTTTATATTCCACATGTGTCTCTTGTAGGCAGAAAATATCTGCCTTAAAGGTTTTTAATTCTTCGGCCACTCTCCTTCTTTTACGAGGGTCATTAAGACCACATATATTGATTGACACAATTCTAAGTCTGGTCATTACTTTTCTCTTTTCCTTTAGTTTCGTATCTTTTCTCTTTGGGACCCTTCGGGTCTGCATATTTATCTGCACCTTCTCTTGAGTTCTCTTTTCTCCCTGTTCCACTCTTCCACCTCACTTCTCTCACCTCCATTAGTCCTTTCCTTTCCATTTTCTTCCCTCGGTTCACCCCCATCCCTCCCCCCCTGCACCTCACCTTTTTCCCCTCCCCATCCCCCCTCCTTTCCCCCAGACCAGTCTCCTCTCTCCCCCTCCCCGACCCCTTCCCTCCCCCCCGAGACTGGCCTCCCACCCTGTTGAGCAATCAGACCCCCAATGGCCTGAATGTTGGTGTTGTGTATGTGTCGGCCCACCCACCCACCAGTACCCTAAGCACATTTACCTTCCCTGCAATTCTATACTCTATTGTTTGACCCCCATCAAGTGTTCTTTTGCCTTGATTTCTGAAGTAAAAACTTTTACTTTTCCATTCATTATTGTTTTAAGCCTAGCAGGGGCCAACAAGTAAGCTTCCCCTCCTTTCTCAAAGAATGGCTTAATAAGCTGTCGGAGCCGCCACCTCCGCTCCACCGTGGCATGACAGAAATCGGGGCGGGTAAAGAAGGTAACCCCGTCAAAAGAGCGTGGGGTATTAGGAGGAGTTTTATCAGATATCTCCTGTCGTACTAAATAGTTCCCAAAATATACCAAAATCGCTCTTGGGTATTTAGAGTCTGCCCGTTGAACCCCCTCCCGTCGCATTGTCGGGAACCTATGGACCCTCTGCAGCTCATTACCCCAATCCCGGTCCCCCAGTTCTGGAAAGGCCCCACGCAAAAGGTTAGCCATATATGCCTGTATATTGTTTCCTTCTAGTCCTTCTGGTATACCCAGAAATCGAAGATTGTTCCTTCTCTGTCTATATTCCAAATCTTCCATTTTCCACATCATATCCGTCATTTGTCCGTCTCTCGCAGCGCTCTGCTCTTTAAGAGTATCCATATCCTCCTCGACTGCCACTATCCGATCTTCAATAGAACATAGCTTGGTTTCGATTTCCGTACATGATTTAGCTACCTTACGAACTGACCCCTGCAGTCTCTTTGTAGCAATCCTTGCCCGCCGACTTTCGATCCTAGTCTCAGTTTATAACTCTTTAATTGAATTATATATTGACTGCAGGATCCGTGCCTCGGTGCCAATCGCATGAGTGTTACCCAAATTACCAGTATCCCCAGCAGACGCTCCCATATCACTTTCATTTTTATCATTAGCGGGGCTTTGGTTGCCCGCGGTAGGGGTATCTGCTAAGCCGATACCAGAATAATCCCACCTTAGAGCCCTACCGCTCATCGATGCTGCGTTTGCCAAACCCTCTTGAGAGCCAGAGCGTGGTTTAGCGGGTTTCCGTTGTCGGATCTGCCGTACTGTAAATTCACAATTTTGAGATTTATTGCCAGCCTCGGATGTCTCACTCTCGTCGGATTCACTAAAACTGCCATCGACACTGCTGAGATCAGACTCTTCTGTCAAGGAGTAAAACTTATCACTGCTGTCTTTACCCCAGTCCGTGAGTTGGGAGTTTTTTCCCCCCATACTTTTATCCCATTTTTTAGGGCTCCCTGAAGGATTGGTGGGGTCATCCTTTTCTGCTGCAGGTCCTGATACACTTACAGTTTCTTCCTTACTTTGATAACCCCACTGCTCACTTTGATCCACTTGTTGTATTTGAGGCTGCTCATTTCCGGGGGGGCCATGCACCTTCTCCCTTGTTTCCCTGTTAATGTCTTGGATCTCTGACGGGTTCTGTACGTATTGTGTATTTTTAGCACAGAGATCTTTGTTTCCCATACATAACTCTTTATCGCCAATACATAGAGGAGTAGGTTCTTTTCCTGACACATTGTTTTCAGAGGAGGGGGTTGTATGTACAGAAGAGCTATCTTGTATCCCTCCTGCAAGAAAAGCCGTAATGGTAGATTGATTTTTATTTTTCAGCTTAATTTCCAACTGGGGGGTAGTGCTGTCACTCATCTTGGCATCTTTCATCAATCCTGACATATTCTTCCCAGCCGCTTTACCAGTTATTGACGACTAACGTTTATTTAACCCTACTGTCTCTCCTTTATCCCTGCCAATACGTGTCGTTTTAGCTCACTCGCTTTTGTCTCCAAGGTTCCTGATAGTTTTGGGTGCCATACTTATTGTTATAGTATGAGATAACAGTCTGATAAATCTTGTTATGCCCGCCGCTGCCGCTAGCACATCCGATATTGTTTGTTCAATCACACTCCTCGGTGGCCATGAGGGATTGAACAGATGCCAAGATGTATTATTATGTACAGCCGGGAGCATTTAAGCCTCCTATGACTCCTCCTCTTCCCCCCCCCTGAAAAAAAAAATTCCTCTTTTTTTTTTTTTCCTTCGAGATTTTTTTAAGCCCCTCTCCTCTATTTTCCGGTGGTAAAAGAAAAGAGCAGGATAAAGATAGCAAAATCAAATACTGCTAGTTAATATTGTTTCTCCTGTATTTGAGGTGTTTTAATTAGTTCCCAAGTGCTTAATAGCTGCCCTTCCACTAGTAATCAAAAGGGGTATCCCAAGTTCCTCAATTCCTTCCTCGACTCCTTCCTCCCCTTAAGTGAAAGCCAGAGTAAAATCTTTTTCCCTGCTTTCTTAAACAACCACAAAGTCTGAAAATTCATCCGGGATAGCGTCCTTGTGCTTACACAATTCTTCTTGTTTTGTCGTTTTGTATTTCCCCCTCCCCCTTACCGGCGTGTAGTGCTTTGGCGTGCCCCCACTGCTGACTCAGATCTGGCTGCGTCACTCCGGCTACAGCCGTTGATGACCAGGACGCCCCCCGCGTTCTCTACCGCGAAAGGAAAGTCTTCGTTGTGGTCGCACAGCAACGACTGTGGCTATGCGCCGGATTCCTGGGGGGGCAGTCCTCGGTTGCGGTGGCTGCCGTGATGCGAGGAGCGGCGGTGGTTGCCGCGACAGTGGCCGCGGTTGCAGGTATGCGCCGGTGCCTGGGGGACAGTTCTTGTTGTAGTGGCCACTGCGATGAAGAGGCGGCAGCCACTATGTGCGGTGCGGCCACAGCGGCAGCGGCTACGGCTATACGACGTTGTCCTGAAAGCGGTTTCTCATTATGATGGCCGCCGCGGCAAAGGAAGCGGCAGCGGCCGAGTGCGGCGCTTAGTTCCGGTGGGCGTGGTTTGCAGGCCTCTCCGTTACGCCGACACCATGTTGCCTACCCTTGTGAAGCAATCATATACTAGTTTTGAAATCATCCTCAAATCATCAAGAGCAAACTCATCTTCTGAAGTCATGAGACACTAATTTTCAAGTCATCCTCAAATTATCAGGAACAACCACCTCTAGATGAGTCATCAGGTACTAATTTTTATGTCATTCTCAAATCATCAGGCACAAGTTTCTAAGCTTTGCTGATGACTTCAAGAGCTTGATGATGTGAAAATGACTTCTAATGTAGTTGGATGATCATCCAATGACTCTGGGATGGCTTCTAAAGTAATCCTGTTTGACCTGGGACCCTGGCAGACTTGTTTAGCTGTCTGCTTGGCTTTGGTTTCTCAGCATAGGAGACTTGATGCATGACATTTCAGCTGAAGCGCATTCAAAATATCGGAATTAACCTCCATGGACCATTGTCTTCTCACAAAAAGTAGGTGAAAGGTTTTTCATAAATCAGACCAGTAGGCCTCCAATCCCGCCTACTTCGACCACTGGAGTTTGCACACTGACAGCAAGCATTTGACCTACACCAATATTATTCTACGGTTCTTTGCTTCAACACAAATATCTGTCCTTTCCCTTGCTATTTTAAACGCTTTACATTACTATACAGCGTTCCTTTAAAGCCAGACCTATTTGTATCGCTAAGGCTTGTAATCACTGCAGGTTCCTAGGCGGGGCAGGAGCCAAATTCTGCATACTTGAACTTTCTTGCAACCAGGCAGAGTACACGCCCACTGCGGAGCGGACCTCCCATCAACAAATACGCTTCAGGGACCTTAAGTGATAAATTAATGTACTTACATCAAGAGATGCAAGATACTTCCGTGAAAATGAAATGTCTTCTGTTCACCACCTTTTAATAATTGTAAAATAAAAAAAGATCATCACGCAGATCAAGTTCAAAATAACTGAAAACAGCTTCGTTATTATGTTACCTATTTTGAAAATAACAAGATGAATGCAGTTAAAGTGGCCACTGGAAGAAACAACAACCAACGTTATAGGGTTATATTAGATCATACTTGGAGACTGCCCGGAAGCCGGAACCTGCAGTGTGGAGACGCGCGCCGCCGGGGAGCGCATTGAGTGTAACACCGCTGGCTGCACTGAACCGGAAGTTGACAAAGGATGCCCGGTGTTTTGGTGAACGAAGGCAGCTGAGAGCCATGAATCTCAGGGGACTCTTCCAGGATTTTAATCCCAGGTAATACGGGTCGGAGGAACCTAGGTGCTGACTTCAGGAGGTGATCGAAAGCATATATCTATAGGGGGGGAGAGGAATGCAAGACAGAGAGAGGGTAGACAGACCCGGAGTGAGATCGGAGGTCTGGGTCTTATCGTTGAATGCTTGTGAGCTTAATAGATTGTTTGCCCCGAGCTAGCAAGCAGGACCTCGGGGGCTGAGGTCTTAATGTTCCCCCCTGTCGCCCTTCTACAGTGGGTAATGGTAAGTACATCGCAGCGAAGAGAGCGAACTTCTCTGTTCCCAAGGACTCGGTGGTTAACTTCGAAGGAAAGAGCATCGCCCGCTCGTATTTTGTGGAAATCTCCTCTGTGCTTTAACTTTTTCTTGTTTTTAATTAAATTTAAATATGCGTACTTTTTTAGAGTTTAACCACCCTCCTTAAGACGCTTTTGGATGACGGTGGTGTAAGTCCAGCAGTTGAACTTAACCTGTTGATAACGCTGATCTAAATTCCTGGTCCTTCCGTAGATCTAGGGTATTGTGGCCCCCACAAGAACAGACACCCATTTCCATTTCATGTGAACACGATCTGCATATAACAAACTGCTTATTACAGAGCTAGCAATGTTCTTTGACATAAAGGTTCTCGATCTGTCCTGCACCCACGGCGGTTCTCAAGTTCCATTTTACAGTTTCAAAACTTGTTCAATATCTTCCGAAACCTTCTGTAAGTCACTTTCACAGTAAATATACATATTAAGTAACGCAGTTTCTATTTGTGGTAGACGTTCTGTTGTTTCTCTGAACTCTCACCTCCTGCGCATACCTAAATTGTAGTTGTATTTATAGAGCGTTTACTACTCCTGAAGCGGTGTCGAAGCGCTATCGACAAGTAGCACACTACTCTGGAACCCAAAAAGGATTGGTGGTGGATAGAATAGGGAAATGTGAGTACATTTGAGTGGTGTCTGTTATTTGGATTAAATGGGATAATGGAGGTATAGAAGAGGGAAGAGTCTAGAAAGTTTTGAGAGATCATAGTAGTAAGACAAGTTTGGGAAGAGTAAAAGGAGAGATGGAGGAGTGAAGAGTCTCCAGCAGCAATTGACTAGAGAGATTACACTAGTAAAATTAGGTTTGGGATGAGTCAAAGAAGGGATACGTGAGGGAGACATTTTTAGAAATTGTTGTTTTGGAGATCATAGTAGTAACATGATGTTGGGGTGATCTAAAGAGTGATAGAGGAGGGAAAAGTCTAGAAAGGGTTATTTTGGAGATCGTAGTAGTAGAATGAAGTTTGGGATGAGTCAGAGAGTGGAGCTAGATGATGTATTGAGAGTGGTATAGGGTGAGACAGAGTAGTGCAGTGGATAGAGCCAAATGGAGATATACAGAGTTCTGAACAATATATTCTAAACCAGCACAAGGACTACCAAAATTGTTTCTTGCCTGTAATTAATGACCAACTTTCAGTATAACCAGGATGACTGGTTTAAGTGATGGCTGCTATGTTTGTGCATATTTACGAAGTTACAGGACTTGCCACATAGTCCATGTTCTGATCCTTAATTTGCAGGTTTCTACAAATAAATTGTAGCTCAAGCTAATCACATACACGCCAACATATCCGATTGAGGTGGGAGACTCCCGGTTTTCAAAGGCAAAAATGGCTTTGTTTTAGATTTCTACTGCCTGAAAGTTTCCTCTGTTTCAATAGATGTCAATGGAGAAAATACATTCTCCAAATATATATATATATATATATATATATATATATATATATATATATATATTTAAATCTCCTGCTTTCCTCATCTGAGATGTTGGCATGTATGGGATCACATATATATATATTTTTTTAAATAAATAAATACAAAAAAGCATCAGGCTTGGTGCTACTCTGTAGCAATCCATTCAACTAACGTTACATGTTTTATTTGAATGGTTACAGTGAACAGTCTTTCACAACAGACATTGACTAATACATGCATTGACCTAAAATAAATGTAAATGATGTAGACCCCAGATGCCCCTGTTCTCTTGATTGAGCTCCAAGGTAAGATGCCTCAACCGGTGGGACTATAAATACAGTTAACAAGCATTGGCCAAGCCAGTTTTTTGCAACTTTAGTTTGCAGTCACTGTGCTAGCTACTGGCTTTGCCAATATTTGTTTGCTTGTAATACTTTGTGAAGAAGATTTTGGAGAATGCTAAACAATGTGGTACAGGCATTAGTGTGTAAAGGTATTAAGTTGTTGTTGTTGGACATTGGGAAAGGAAGCCCTCTATTATGGTCCTATACAAAATTAAATACTGCAATTTTGCGTTAGCATGGCGTTAATAGTAGAAACAATGTTGTTTAATATAATGCCTTGATTTTATAGTGTTAGAGATCTTTCTTTTTCTGAAACGTATTGTAAGCAACATGTACTTTGATTTGACATTAACATTTGATAAAGTTATGAACTTAAGGAGGAAATGTGGCATAAAGGCTAGAGCTGCTGACTTTGAGTCATAGGTAGCCAGGTTTGAATCCTTCAGCTCAACACCTTTTGATTATGAGCAAATTACAATTTTCTGTGACAGAACATACCCAGGTGTGCACTGTTAAAAACTGCAAAATATGTGTTTGACAGCGTTCAAGTGAATGTTAGTTAAATGTTATCAGCCAGATAATAACAAGTGTAACACGTATTCACGAGGGCTGCTTTAAAGTAACGTCCGCATTGCTATCTGATGAAGTTTCAGAAGCAACATGTCAGATTCCTTAGAAAGCACTGATGGCTTGTAAAACAGACATCCACTGCTATAGCACAGTTTCTCAGAAAGTGATGGTCTTTTACTGTCCGAATTGTCTGGAGTTCACTCTAATGGGCTGCCACTCATAACCCTTAAGACATTTACATTTCACAGTACGGAAGGCTCAACACAAGGATGCCTGTCAGTGACACAAGCACTGGTGCGATTTGAGAGCATTTGAGCTTCATTGAATCATAGTTTACAGCCAATGATGGCATTGTGAAATAAAGGTTTTAGCAATCGTACAGCAAACGATTGAGTGGCAACCTTTGTGGGCGGCTGGAATGACATGAGTAGCACTGTGCAACGTTTTATGCAACTTATTTGAAAAACAGCATTGTTTGTTACATAGCAGTATTTTTGCAAACTGTAAAGCAATACAAAATAAATAAGCCTTCTAATGTACAGAATAGTGTTTAACCAAATACTGTTTTGTGACTCCGATGGCTTCCTTTGTTACATAGCAGTATCTGTATTTCTCGGTCATGAGCAAATGCCTTAAAAGCACACTCAGAGGTCAGTTAAAATAACATTTAAACTGCAAGTTACAACATCTGGTAAAATGCAATTTAAAAGAGAAGACGGAAATAAGCAATTGCAGCGTAAAATAAATAATAAACGTTTCTTTGGTGTATGTATTGTTAGAATTCTAAATGTTGCATGTTGACTCAAAGTTGGCTCCCACATAGCAACACAAAGTAAGAAATAAGAATTGGCCAAGCGAATAGTTCTTAAGTGCAGCGGGAGAGAAGTACACAACAGAGGCAAGTCACAAGCACACCCACTTTATTGGAGTTCTGAACACAAAAGAAAAAAGTTATTGAAAATCAAACAGTGGCAGCAGCAAAAGCAGCAAATCAAAATAGATGTAAAGAGGCAACGCTTCATGGCAGGGACAAACACAGGATTGACAAACTGTGACACAAATAAAAAGCAGGTAAATGATAGTGACGAGGAAAAGCAACCAATGCTAAGCAATGGGTGAGCTCCAAGCCCCTGTATGTTATTTATTATCCTGAATATGTCTCGCAACAAGCAGTGCATGCTCTATGTAGCAGGCTTTGACGAAAAAATGAGACACAGAAGCTGGTTATATCTTACCATTGGCCAGCCACCACCATGGAGTATTTTTTTTGTCTTGTTTGAGGTCATCTTTAACTCAATCCTGTGCTCTAGTCAAGTCCAGGCTTCAGATATGATTTTCTCCAGGTAAGATTCAAAGTGGTCACACACACATAGCTACTATGGGTATGTTCGTTTTATTTTTTTCCCTTCTGGCAACGTTTCGCAAGGTAATAGGCCATAAGTCTTGTAGTTGGTTCAGATATGGCTGCAATTCGTTCTTCGCAATGGCTAGGAAAATAGTTTTCCCTAATTCCCTTGTATAATGGAAAATGCAGCTCAAAATTAGATCATGAGCTGATCTTGCACGCTGTGCATGCACAGTTCTTGTTTAACCTTTAATTTCTTAAGTGAACGTATGTGTTTTTTTTTTTTTTTTTTTTTTTTTTTTAACGTAAAGTCATATTTTATCATGATGCATCTGCAGCAAAAAGCAACCTTCTATGGACCTCTACCATACATTCTTCCTTATTTTTTTCCCCCTTTTTTAAAAAATGTTATAATTATTTTTTTCTTTGGTCCCTCTGGAGCACAGGCGTCCGTGCTGGCTCCTGCGGAACCACAACGAGTTAAACCTTTAAAAAATGTTTTAAAAAATTGCCCTTTAGGAGGTGAGGGTCCAACCTATTAGAATTATCTTTTGTTTAATTTTTTCCTGCATGAGTCCCACGGGAACAGATATCGCTATTTTTGAACCATAATTCCTCTAGAATGGTTGAAGTAATTTACACCAAATCACAAAAGGGACGCTTTCTGGATAAACATCTAGTTTTCTACCAAATTTGGTGTAATTCTGCTTAACAGTCTTTCCTGTAGTTGTTTAATTTTCCCTATGAAAATTCCCAGTGGTAAAAGTGTACATCCTTCCTGCCCCCTACTCTACCCCGGTCTTTATTTTCTCAACTCTGTTTGAGGGATCACCCTGAAACCTTAAATAAAGGAGCTGAGGTGGTTGAACTTTATCTTGGAAAGTTTTGTAAATAGGCATCAAAAGGCACCAAAGTTATTAACAAAACGTTCAAACGGAAACTCTGACTTACATGTAGCTGTACAGCGGTGACCACCACTGTGCAATATGTATATACATGTATAAACACTCAAGCGATAGCCAGTAGGTAGTTATAGTCAGGACCAACTTTTCCTATAGACGGGGCGATTCTGTGGAAAGTTTTGGAGTGATTTGTCAAGCAGGGGCTGAGAAAAAGAGGGAGTCCCAAAATACCTTTTCCCAATGCATTGTCTATGGGGATTTTGCAACTTTTAGACACGGCTACAGCCTGAACAGCTGAACAGAATTACACCAAATGTGGCAGAAGCCTAGATCTTGTCCGAAAAGAGCCCTTTTTAGGGTCGAGCCTGCGTTGCATGCGCTCGCGCATGCGTATCGCAGCGAGACGCTTTAGTTATTAGAAAAGGGCTCGGAGCCCTGTCAACTTCAAGTCAGTGTGGTTGATTGGTTCGTGGGCTTGCCTAGTGAAATCTGCTTGCTTTCATTAGTGGAAGGCTTGCGCACGTCATGCCTTTTCCGGTGGTTAGCCCTCCTCGAGCGCATCGATCAAGTACAGAAAACATGCGAGGCTCGCTGTTTTCTGTCAGATCGTGAACTACTTTTCTCTTTTTTCCTAGCGCGATTTCGCTTGGCAGAAGTCGAGCGCTTACACATTTCACTTTTTTACGTACATAAAAGCACTTTTGCCGATATATGAAAAGTCGGGTTAGGAGTTTACAACGCGATCAGCTCTAACATGAGCAAACGCGAGACCCGTTGCATTGCAAATGCTTGTTTAATTTGGTGTAAATCTATTCCGTAGTTTCAGAGTTATTAGCGGAAAAAAATATGGTTATTTAGGGACTCTGATTCTTCACGGACCAGTGGGTACCCTCGGATCCGAACCCAAGAGCAAGGCCCTGATTGGCAGGGTGCAACTTGAAAGAAAAGTTGCAGCTGCCATTTTGTTTCTCGGCGTGGCCCGGGGAGAAATTATATTATATAAATATCACATAAGGGGTAAGGATAGAGGTATCCTGACCCCATAGGATACGTGGAGGGGTCTCTGATGGACCCCTAAAGAGTGCCCAAGTAATATTTCTTTGGCCGATCCGTGGTTCTACAGTGGCGCTCAGCCCTACCTCCAGTGTAAAATCACAAAGGATCTGCCGATCTGTAGGCCAATGGAAAAAAACATGCACTCCTCACATAGCAAACCACTGCCACACACAACAAAAAACTGTGCGTGACGGTGGTTGTATATACTTAGGGTAATTCTATATCACTTTACGTTAAAAAAAAAACATAGTAATAACTGGAAAAAACAAAGATTACTGGGACATTATAGTTAGGTTCACAGTTTAGCCACACAAAACCATAGAAATTCAGCAGTTATAGTTGTATTTATCTGAAGAAACTGTAACTTGTGCCCTTAAGCAACTTTAGGCAACGAGTTATAGTTTCTTAACATAGGTATAACTATAAGTATAATCATAACTGCTTAATTTATACTGTTTTCTGTAGTTAAAACATGGACCTAACTATAACATCCCTGTAGCCAGGCCTTGAAAAATGTACTCGCTATGGCGAGTCATATTTTAACCGGTTGTGCTATTTTTAGGATCTACTCACCCTTTCTGGCAAGTTGACAAAGAGCAGGTGTTCAATCAGAAAATGAAGGAGCCATAAAAACACCTTTAAATCTTGTTCCTATCTTGTCACATTTGCTCTGCATTCAGAAAGTCAAAGGTCAGTTTGTCTTCTTACAATTAATTTTTCTTCTGACTGCAGAGTTTCAGGATTTTGTAAGGTGTACTATCTGACCTGCTGTACAAAGAGTGTGAAATGAAATGCTGTAGGGTGTTGAAAATTTCATTACACAAAACATTTAAATAAGTCAACTGTACAAACATTTCAAAAATATATTTCAGTAGTTGTAAAAGCCCATGTTTTTGTTCTTCTGTGTGATGATAAAACATGTTTTAATAGGATGAACACAATCAGCACACTTTACTTGGTGACGTGCATAGGATAAATGTTTTTTGAGATCACAATTTTCACAGATTATTGTTAATACACTTGTTAATACACTATATAGTTTTATCAGTAAAGTTGCAAGTTAGTAGGAAGCTTTTTGGACATTTAATGGAAATGTACTCTTTGTAAATGACAGTGCACTACCACATCATACTTTAGTAATATATTTATTAAAAGTAAGTGTTTAAATATAAAATAAGAAACACTCCTGCCCTGATGGCAATGCTATTAGTCAACTATGAGGCAAGTCGCCGATCATTGGTTATGTCTACATGTGGGCTGGATCCTTATTATACATGTAGCAAAAGTTTAGTCTATTTAATCACACAAGAGTTTTTTTTTTGTACAGCAGAAATGCTGAGCTCACATATTTGAAGATGCCCTCACAAGTGAGAACGAAGAAAAAGGCATCTCTGTAAAACTGAAATATTTGCCTAGGATGACACAATTTGAGATCTGTTTAATGGCCAAGTACGTTACAGTTGAGTAAATTATTCAAGTCCCTCTACCTGCAGGTCTAGTAACATGTTTATGATTTTTCGAGGCCTGACTGTAACCTTTGGTTTTTGTAGCATAAATATATAGATTACCTAGTGGCGGTCACCACTAGGTAGTTATAGTTAGGACCTAGTTTCTGTAGAAAGAGTTTTTTTCTTTTGCTAATAACGTTGGCACCGTTTGATGAATATTCCCAACATTTTTCACGAAAATATGAGGCTCACTTCAGCTGCTGTCTGAAACGCTTTGGTGTGATCCATCAAGCGGGTGCTGAGAAAAAAGGGAGGGGGGGGGGGGTCCCAAATGCATTTTCCCTAAAAAAAAATTCCTTAGGGATTTTGAACAGCGATAGCGCCCAGACTGCTGGACGGAATTACACCAAATTTGGCAAAAAGGTAGCTCTTGGTCAAGAGAGCCCCCCCTCTCCAGCCCCCCCCCCCCCCCCCCCCAAAACAAATGTAACACAAAAAAAGTCACCCTGACCTCTTAGCTCTGATGCTGCTATACCAGATGGGCACCCCCCCACCCCCTCGAGCAAAAAAGCATTAAAAAAAAAAACATTTTGGCAGGAGTCAAGGCAGATCTGCCGAAAATTAAGAGAAAAAAAATCGAAAAAGAAACATGGACTCTCATGCTTGCTTTAACTGCAGCCCCAAAGAGAGTCGGGTCCCAGGACCCCCCACAGCCACAGGGACGGCCACCTCCCCGGAGTTAAATGCAGAGTTGGTGGGGGGCTGGTTGGCCCTCCTAGAGGAGCCACAGAAGGCCCTGGGTACTGCCACCTCCCTCCTTCTTCCCCCCAGGGCTGTCTCCTGCTGTGTCCCAGGGTGCCCACCCCCGGGGCATAGCTGTTTGCGTTTGATTGGTGGGAGCTGACGATTCCAACAGCAAAAGCAAGCAATATTTGCTTTCTACAAGTGAGAGCTGTCAAACAGTTCTCACTCGCAGAAAGCAGAGTTTACACCGGTCTTCCCTGCACGCAAATATGCGTGTGGGGAAGACAGATGAAAACATTGCTCCCACAAACGGGGAGCTGCTATTAAAAGCAGCTCCCTGCTTGGGGGAGCAATGCTGGCTCCTGCACGATGCAGGGGCCTTGAGGACCCCTCTATGGTTCTGTCACTCTCGCTCTTCCATCCCATAGCGGGATGGAAGAGAGAGTGATAGTCATTGCAATGGTCTCTCCATATAAAGACTTCACAGCACAAGGAGTCACCTGTGGCATAATCATTAAGGTCACAAACCCTCACATTGAAAGTTTAGGGTTTTTGTCCAGGTGTGTCTGTGGTCATTTCCCTAGTTTGTTTGTTTACAATCCTCAAAAGTTTAAGGTTCATAATGAAAGGTGATCTCATTCTTTTTAATTGACAAATGCACTTTTCTTTTCAATTTGTCAAGAACTATTTCATTCTAAGTATATCATTCACCAAAGCCTAAACACTCTATCCCTCTCACTGTTTCTCTCTCTTCCTCGCTCTCTGAATTTCTCTTTCTCACTCTTTAGCCCACTCACAGCCCCACTCAGACACTGAAGCACCCACTCACAGACTTAGTGAGATCCTCACGCACTTACTCACAGACTCAGACACTGACACCCACTCACAGACCCACACAGAAACGGACGCATCCACTAAAACACTGATGCACCGACTCTCATACCCAGACAGCCACTCTCACCCAGAGAGACGTGCTGCGACCACCTCCCGCCGCGCATGGCCAAAGGGCTGTGCGCAGCGTGGGTCGGGTGGTTATTGAGGTTGGCCGCAGGGTCTGGCTGCAGGCCAGGCCCTGTGGCCAACTGCTGCTGTGGAGGTGGTTGCATTAACTTTAACTAATGGAAATTACTTTATATATAAAAACATAGAAATTCACTGAAAAAACAAATGTTACAGGGACGTTACAGTAAGGAAATAGAACTAAAGAAAACATAGAAATGCACTTTAAAAAAAACAAATGTTACATGGATGTTATAGTTAGGCTCACATTTTAAAAGTACCAAGCCCTCGCCATGCACTTCTATTTACCCCTCAAATTACAGCACTCATGACATCTTTGATAACATCATTAATAATGTCACTCTAACATCTGCAGTAAAATTATTGATCAGATAGCTGCACATGGCAGGTGCGCGAGTTATAGTTACTTTAGATAACTTTAACTGCTGAATTTCTGTGGTTTGGTACATTTAAAATGTGAGCCTAACTATAACGTCCCTATAGCCTTTGATTTTTCAAGTGAACACATATATATATATATATATATATATATATATATATATATATATATATAGAGAGAGCACATATTGCAAAAGAATAACGTCTTGATGGTTGTACAGCTATTAAAAGTACTTAATACTTTTTTAGATTTTTCTTTGATCCTAAGTGTGTAATACAATAGAAAACATTCAAAAGCTAATTTGTCTTGAATTTACATCAGCATATTAAAGTCCTAAATGTTTGCAGCATTTTAGTGGAACCTATTGACTCACAGTTGATGCCCCTCCATTGATCATCTTACGAAAAATATCAGGGACTATAAAGAGAGATTACCTAGGCATGCTTTTCATTTGGAATATTTCTCACACCATGGGACCTGGAGAACATTGTTCTGCAATTCTCTCCCCTATCCCTTTTACCTGAAGCGAGATTTTCAGGGTGTATCCCTTAACAGTTGTGACACCCTCAGTTCTCCCAAATATGGTTCCCTGCAGGATTATTCTCTTTTCTCTTTGTATTCTTCACTTGTTATAATGTAAATAATGCTATCTGCTAGACAATAAGCTCACTGCATCTTCTCTCAAAATGTAAGTTTTTAATCCAGGGATAGTACGTAATTGATAAAGTAAACAGCTGTAGCTGGGCCTCCTTTAACAGGTTTGTATTATAAGTATTTGTTTGCTTTGGTTTTGTAATGGTTTCATTATTACAAATCAAGATGACCTACTCTAATGCTTGTTGATCACTGAAATGAGAATTTGATTCAGAAATTATTTCCCAAAACTCATTTTTATTTCTGTTTAATTGCCCCTGTTCACGGTATTCACAGTTAATTACCCAGACTGAAATTGTATAATGAGAGGCAAGGCAATTAATACCTGTCCAGCAATAAGTGGTCAACAAAAATATTGGTTACTCTCAGCCAGTATATGCAAATAAACACACCTGCTGTCTAGGTTTTCACCATATCTCTGCTACCTCTTCTAGCTCAGTTTACAAATCAAACAGAAGCTATCGTCCATTCTTTAAGCATCCTAATTGGTTTAGCTAATGAAATGTAATTTGATCTGTTAGCATTTTTGTTAGAGATGCTTTGTTTCTAATGTGTGTTTGTTCTCTCTCTTGCAGCAAGTTTCTTATCTATGCCTGTTTATTACTCTTCTCTGTTCTCTTGTCTCTTCGTCTGGATGAAATTATTCAGTGGAACTATTGGGCTGTGTTTGCGCCAGTATGGCTATGGAAATTAATGGTCATCATTGGTGCCTCTGTGGGAACTGGGGTCTGGGCACGAAACCCACAGTACAGGTAAGTGCTGATTAAAAAAAACGTAATTACTGTAAACTATGAACTTCGCTACACATTGCTCAAGTTTAGCAAACATTTATGTTAAGCAAAATGTTACATGGTTAAAAATCATGTTGACTAAAGACTCAAAATGGACATAAAGGACGTTGTCTATTTTAAAACCTTTACATGCTTCAGCCACAGAACTGCCTATCACATGAAAAGAAAATACATATGCAGTCATACCTCTACCCTTCTGTGGTAATATCTTATATTTTGGATCAGGAACTGACAAATAAAGGGCATTATGCGTTTATGTAACATAAATAAGGTATAGGATCCTCTAAAATCACCATGCATTCAAAAGTAACAATGATAACTATACTCCTTCTTCAATTCTCTTTTAACCAGCAAACTCTGCTGTGCCTAACCAACAAGCCTTGCCTCTCTGACCTGTGTACTTCTCCTCCAACACAATCATACATTCCCTGTTTCTGTAATCTCGGCCCAGGCAGACTTCTCACGCCATATAATTTTATTTACAGCGTTTCCAGTTTGAAATGCTCCTTCAACAATAAAATGTGTTGGAGCTAGTTTGCAAAGGTGTAATCTGGTGGAACAGTAGGGGAGAAGGATTTGATGGAGGTTGAGTGGAGTTTATCGTTGTCATTAAGTGTTTCGTTGAGCGATCAGAGAATAGCAAGCAGGTCAATTTTCGTTTTATGCTTTAAAATAAAGTCTGAACACAGTAAGGCCAGAAGGTGAAGACCTTCAGTCCAAAATTTTAAATTACGTTATGGACAGTGCATTGGTGACCCTGGGTTTGGAGGAAAGAGAAATAATTGTTATGATGGTTGCTGCTCTCGAGTTGACATTTTGGGATTGGCAAATGTTATGTGGAAGGAGTCCACTCCTGTCAAGCGTTCAAAAACAGTTAGTGCTATTTTGCAAAATCCTGTACATATGCAAACCATCAAGGCAAGCCTATGACAAAAACTTTGTTGACAGAGTCAATCCTACTGGATAAGGTAAGGAATTTCTTTAACTCACTAGGCAATTAAGGAAGGATGTATGCTACTTTGTGGTTAAGCCAGTTCAAAACGATGGTTCTTTAACAGATAAGAACGTGCTTTTCCTGATCGGAGGTGGATATTGTGCCATCAACATGACCTCCTCAGCAAACACTAAATTCCACAGAATACTGCTGGATGGAAGAGGCTTGCCATAGGTGTTTCTCAGTTTGCTTTATGTTATTTGTACTTCTTTCAGAAGGACTGTGGAAGCAATTGGCAAAAGTTTACTGGCATGGCTGAGGACATTTTTTTTTTACCCTAGATATCTGATAATTGTAATTATGATCTAGAATTAAATGTAATGAAAGGACTGTAGAGTCAAAATATTGTGACTTGAAAGTTACTTTTAATATATGCCTGTAAGGAAATGCCTCCTTGGCATGGTTACCCCCTGACTTTTTGCCTTTGCTGATGCTATGTTTTGAATTGAAAGTGTGCTGAGGCCTGCTAACCAGGCCCCAGCACCAGTGTTCTTTCCCTAACCTGTACTTTTGATTCCACAATTGGCACACCCTGGCATCCAGGTAAGTCCCTTGTAACTGGTACCCCTGGTACCAAGGGCCCTGATGCCAGGGAAGGTCTCTAAGGGCTGCAGCATAGCTTATGCCACCCTGGGGACCCCTCACTCAGCACAGACACACTGCTTGCCAGCTTGTGTGTGCTGGTGAGAACAAAACGAGTAAGTCGACATGGCACTCCCCTCAGGGTGCCATGCCAACCTCACACTGCCTATGCAGTATAGGTAAGTCACCCGACTAGCAGGCCTTACAGCCCTAAGGCAGGGTGCACTATACCATAGGTGAGGGCACCAGTGCATGAGCACTGTGCCCCTACAGTGTCTAAGCCAAACCTTAGACATTGTAAGTGCAGGGTAGCCATAAGAGTATATGGTCTGGGAGTCTGTCAAACACGAACTCCACAGCACCATAATGGCTACACTGAAAACTGGGAAGTTTGGTATCAAACGTCTCAGCACAATAAATGCACACTGATGCCAGTGTACATTTTGTTGTAAAATACACCCCAGAGGGCACCTTAGAGGTGCCCCCTGAAACTTAAACCAACTACCTGTGTAGGCTGACTGGTTCTAGCAGCCTGCCACACTCGAGACATGTTGCTGGCCCCATGGGGAGAGTGCCTTTGTCACTCTGAGGCCAGTAACAGCATCTCCACCCAGTGCAGGCCTTAACACCTCCCCCAGGCAGGAGCTGTAACACCTGGCGGTGAGCCTCAAAGGCTCACCCCCTTTGTTCCAGCACCGCAGGGCACTCCAGCTAGTGAAGTTGCCCGCCCCCTCCGGCCACGGCCCCACTTTTGGCGGCAAGGCCGGAGGAAATAATGAGAATGACCAGTCAGGACAGCCCCTAAGGTGTCCTGAGCTGAAGTAACTCTAACTTTTAGAAATCCTCCATCTTGCAGATGAAGGATTCCCCCAATAGGGATAGGAATGTGACCCCCTCCTCTTGGGAGGAGGCACAAAGAGGTTGTACCCACCCTCAGGGCTAGTAGCCATTGGCTACTAACCCCCCAGACCTAAACACGCCCTCAAATTTAGTATTTAAGGGCTCCCCTGAACCTAAGAATTGAGATTCCTGCAACTTACCGAAGAAGAAGACTGCTGAGCTAAAAACCCCTGCAGAAGAAGAAAGAAGACACCAACTGCTTTGGCCCCAGTCCTACCGGCCTGTCTCCTGCCTTCTAAAGAAACCTGCTCCAGCGATGCTTACTCAAGAACCAGCGACCTCTGAATCCTCAGAGGACTGCCCTGCTTCAAGAGGAACAAGAAACTCCTGAGGACAGCGGACCTGCTCCAAAAAGACTGCAACTTTGTTTCAGAGGAGCAGATTTAAAGACCCCTGCAATCCCCGCAAGAAGCGTGAGACTTGCAACACTGCACCCGGCGACCCCGACTCGACTGGTGGAGAACCAACACCTCAGGGAGGACCCTCCGGCGACTCCGAGACTGTGAGTAACCAAAGTTGTCCCCCCCTGAGCCCCCACAGCGACACCTGCAGAGGGAATCCCCAGGCTCCCCCTGACCGCGACTGCCTGACTCTAAAATCCCGACGGCTGGAAAAGACCCTGCACCCGCAGCCCCCAGCTCCTGAAGGATCAGAACTTCAGTGCAGGAGTGACCCCCAGGAGGCCTTCTCCCTTGCCCAGGTGGTGGCTACCCTGAGGAGCCCCCCCTTGCCTGCCTGCATCGCTGAAGAGACCCCTTGGTCTCCCATTGATTTACATTGAAAACCCGACGCTTGTTTCTACACTGCACCCGGCCGCCCCAGTGCCGCTGAGGGTGTACTTTTTGTGTGAACTTGTGTCCCCCCCCCGGTGCCCTACAAAACCCCCCTGGTCTGCCCTCCGAAGACGCGGGTACTTACCTGCTGGCAGACTGGAACCGGGGCACCCCCTTCTCTCCATTGAAGCCTATGTGTTTTGGGCACCACTTTGAACTCTGCACCTGACCGGCCCTGAGCTGCTGGTGTGGTGACTTTGGGGTTGCTCTGAACCCCCAACGGTGGGCTACTTTGGACCCAAATCTGAACCCTGTAGGTGGGTTACTTACCTGCAAAAACTAACAATACTTTACCTCCCCCAGGAACTGTGAAAATTGCACTGTGTCCACTTTTAAAACGGCTATTTGTGTTTTATGTGAAAAGTATATATGCCACTGTTATTATTCAAAGTTCCTAAAGTACTTACCTGCAATACCTTTCAAATGAGATATTACATGTAGAATTTGAACCCGTGGTTCTTAAAATAAACTAAGAAAATATATTTTTCTATAACAAAACCAATTGGCTGGATTTGTCTCTGAGTGTGTGTTCCTCATTTATTGCCTGTGTGTATGTACAACAAATGCTTAACACTACTCCTTTGATAAGCCTACTCCTCGACCACACTACCACAAAATAGAGCATTAGTATTATCTCTTTTTGCCACTATCTTACCTCTAAGGGGAACCCTTGGACTCTGTGCATACTATTCCTTACTTTGAAATAGTGCATACAGAGCCAACTTCCTACAATGCCTCAATGTAATTAATAGAAATCCTTGTCTCCAAGTTCTCCAATAGAATAAAAGTAGAATTAAAGCCCCCCAAACAGACATTTATTTCAAATATTTAGTGAACTGACTATTTTGGCGAATATTCTCCAGGGGCAAAAAAACAAGCAATCTTTGGGGAATCTGTATTTCTCAAATCATTCCAAACCATGTCACCAACACTCTGTAGGCCAGAGGGTCGTCAAATAACCGCTCCATCTGAGATATATTCAGCTGGGAAGCCCAGAACTGCTGAATGTATTCCGCAAATAAAACATCAAGAGCTGACAATTGATGACAGCTGGGCTATATAAAACTACATGAACAGCCAGCACCATAGGTTCGAAAAGGGTTGCCCTGATATGTTTCTGTGACGGGCTGAATGAGTCTCGCCCGCACAGTAACGGGACTTGTGCTGTCTCTGCCCCTGCTATTCCCGACTCTCCTGACCTCTTTTCCCGTGATTGGCTGAATACCGTTCCTTCGCGGGTCAATGTGAGGACAAATATGGCAGCGCCAGCAATTGGAGGCACGATCGTGGGAAGTGGAGGAGGAGACCTAGAGGACGCCGACCCACAACAAGGAAGAGAAGAAGACGAGCTCAGAAGGACTGAAGACACTCGAGGACGAGAAGAAGACGAGCAGGCTAACCTGGAGAGGGTGAGAGACCGGTGGCCGGACTCGGGAAGTGCAGATCCAGAAGGAGCCCCGTCAACGAACTCAGACGCCACAGCAACGAACCCTGGGGAGACGAAACGCTCATTCCCGCCACGCTTCTGGAGAAGCGTGGCTCTACCAGGTGCGTGGGGCCGGTGGAGTAAAAGAAGCGGGAGGGGAAAGAAGGGGAAAGGTGGGGGGGAGGGGGATCGGGCACTTGTTTTTGCACCTATTATATTTTGTTTTGCACCGCTCACCGTTCCGCCGTGGCACCTTTCCACAAACTGGTATAAATGCGATAATACACAGGAGCCCAAGACAGTGAGCACTTATCTTGGTGAGAGCTGATACACAGGAGAAAGACAGGAGAACTGGGGTACGGAAATAGAGACAAAGGAGAAGAATAGGAAGAAGAGGCTTCCTAGGCAGTAAAGAACGACAGGGGACAGGGACAGATAAAGCAGAGGCAATCGAATAACAGGTAAAGGAAGAAAAGAGAAGGGGAATTAGGTCAGAAGAAGAGAAGGCGGAAAACAGAGAGCAGAAAACGGAGAAGACAGGACGGAAAAGGAAAGACAGGGAAAAGGGCTAGACGACAGAGACGCACCACCCAGTACTTCCCATGGTATTTTTCTGTCTCTCCACATGCGTTTTCCCGGGGAACCTGTGAGACGACAGAAGTCAAGGAGAAGACTGAGAAGGAGAAACCCTTCAACAAACCCGTAAAAACCAGAAGGAAGAAGACTGGGACAGAACCAAAGCTCAGGAACAGAGAACAGAGAAAGAGAGAGACTGTACCCCAAGCCTATTTGAGAATAAAACCCACATAAGTCCACGATAACTGACTCCTGAGTATTCACTATATACCGAAAGCGTCACAGTTTCTTTTAATAGTTTTTTAACCATGTTCACCTCCTTGTTTTCTAGAGCTACTGTAGTTAGGCATGTGATTTTAGCGAGGAGTCCATGCTGGAGAAACAGAAGTTACCTGCCTGTAAAGTTAGCTTTCCAGTATTAATAGTTTACCTATATATGCACCCAATTGACCCATCCTTCCCAGAAATGGAATGTCCTGTTGTCCCACCTAGGTCTTTTAGCTATTTAAGTGGTCTAATTTAACACATTGGATGTAAGTTAACACCGTTGCATGGGGCTGCACGGGAGGAAGTTGTGTTGTAGCACAATCACACTGATAAAATATGTTTTTCAGTATTTCTTGATTATAGAAATTGATATTTAATATAGACAAGCATGTAAATCTGTGTTGTAATGCTGCAAAAAACCTTTTCTCAATAGCTGCTTCCTGCTTCTTCCTGGGTATATCATCCATGTCATTAATTTGAATGGAAAGTTTAAAAATATTGTTATTTGGCCATAATTGCTTATAATTATCTGCAGACATTCATTTTTGGAAGAGGACTTTTCTCAATATACATCTAGTTACACATGTATTTTAATTATTTGCTGCTCAGAAATGTGTTCGAATTAGTCCAATATAAAAACAGTTAAATCAAGGTGACTGTTTGCAGCTAGATCTTGGGTTTTCTTTAACGTTTTCTACTCTCGTTTTTGTCGTAGGGCGGAAGGCGAAACGTGTGTGGAGTTCAAGGCCATGCTAATTGCTGTAGGAATTCACCTCCTCCTTCTCATGTTTGAAGTTCTGGTCTGTGATAGGATTGAGAGAGGAAACCATTTCTGGCTTCTTGTGTTCATGCCTCTGTTTTTTGTATCTCCTGTTTCTGTTGCTGCTTGTGTCTGGGGCTTTCGACATGACAGGTCTTTAGAGGTGAGTTATCTTCAGATGTGTGTGTTCCTAACATTTCAATCATGTTGTTGTAAGTAGTGCAAACTTAAAAGAACCCTTGTTTTAAATATTTACACCAATTGTCCTTTTAGCACCACTGTGATTTAATGCAATTTTGAATAAAATTGTAAATGATAATTTCTTTTTTGAACCGGTGCCTTCTTCTAACCTTATGAGCAATCCAGGCAATGCACACATCTCTTCTGATAAATTGGGAAACATTTTTGTTTTCAAGTAAGTTGTGATTTTTGTTTGTTTTTTCTTTGTCAAGCACTGCACTAATTCATTTTAGAATACTGAAGCCCATCAAAATGTTCGCAGTACACTTTTGATCACACAACTATAATTATTAATGTAAATGATTATTATTGACATTGATGTAAGGAGATTACTTCTGCATAAACGCTGCGGTGCAGAAAATTTGAATTTCTTTGACACCAATAAAATAACCGCCTTGTGAACGTTTTTTTTATTAAACGTGGCCTGAAGCTCTAAGAAGGATGGTAGTGGAAGTCGAGATACACTTTTGAAAGACTGAGACTGGTCACTTAAAAGTAGCAATGCTTACTATCCTCTGTGTAAGAGCTCAATAGCATGATAAAGAAAAGAGCCATTCCATATTTTCATTTTGCCATTTTGGGCATGATTTGGTAGTTAGTGTACATGCTCAACCCGTGTGTGTCTGTATCATTCCAAACATGTTGGATAAGGAGATGGGGGTACAGTGAGAATAGGAAAGCAGAGAATGAACAGCATTAATGAAACTAGTAGGTTTTGAGATTTTTAACTGAAAGTGAGCATGCCCTTTTTTTCTTTATTATTCCTGCATTCACATCACACATGATATATCTGTAAAATTGCGCACTTTTAATGTCATCTTAAATGGAAACATGTTTGATAGCAGCTGCTTCTGGTTTTTCTAGCATAGGATATTGTGAAGTATGTGAAAAATAGAAATGATGGCATCAGTCACAAACCAATGTGGAAAGACATGTGTTTGAGAAAGTGCATTAAATCTACAATGTGGAGGATCATTGTTTGGTGTCCCATGGTTGATGGAAGACTAAGTATTCGTGTTAGTGTGGAGTCAGTTTTTTACTTGGTGTTCCGTGAACCTTGTTGTCTCACAGGTTCTTATTATTATTTGTAGTTCAAAAAGTGGTTACTTTCTAGTGCCTCCAGCCCGTAAGATGTGCCAGTTGCCTTCTTGATGATGTTGGTGTTGTTGAATGTTTTTATGCAGACTAGTTGATTATTTTCCTTACATGGTTTCAGTGTAAGTAAACATTTGTGAGGAGTGTACATTAACCATGAACTGCTCTTTAATTGAAGCAATTTAAATAGATTGTTCCATTCTCAATTTCTTGAAGTATTCTGCCATTTCTTTGAACAATTTCTTCATGTCCTTAAGAATTGTTTGGAGGGTAGATTCTCTTAGATTGCTCTAATTAAAACAAGAGAAATTCTGAAAGGAATTCCACTTTGTTTGTTGTACAAGGTGTTCTGTGTGCATATGTCTATGGTTAATCAGAATGTCATGAAAATTGATTATTTCACTGCTGCAACTCATTGAACATTTTTGAACGTTTAATGCTTGGTGGTTTAGTATTTATCAAGGTAAAGAGTTTATTCAGATCATCCTTGTTGCCTTTCTAAATCATTTCTTTATCATCAGTATACTTTTTCCATAAAAGTATTTGATTCAAGAATGGATTGTTTGCGTAAACCCATCTTTCTTTGTATTTTGTTACCGAAAACATAGCTATCTCTGTTGCCAAATGGACATCTCATAACAGTTTCTTTAACCTGTACAAAAACTTTTTCATTAAATTGGAAATATTTTTTTGAAAGGCAGATCTTAGTTTCAGGGTGAATTCCATTGAAACTGTGTGTGGTCTGGATCTATTATCCAGATACCATTTGAGAACCTCCAGTCCTGGGTTCTGGGGAAGGTTTGTATGAAGACCCTCTACAGGTCGAGCCACTAAAAGCTTATCTTGGTAGTTACATGGTTGATATTCAATTTGGTTAATGACGTTTATGGTGTCCCAGACATAACTGGGTATGGATCTTATAAATGGTTTAAAAAATATATTGACATACTTTGCTAGTGGGTCCAGAATAGAGTTGACATTAACACTATGGGTCTTCCCGGAGGATTTTTTTTGGGAGGAGTTAAATGACTGGTATTCTTGCATCCATGTTTTTGTACATAATCAGCTTCTTTTATTTTTTTATTTTTTTTTATTTTTATATTTTTGTTTTTTTCAGAGATGCACTCGGCTTTTGCAACTGTCCAACCAATTTTTCTCGTGAATGGATTCCTAGAATCCATAGATATCATTATATAATGCTCCATGTTTTTGAATAGACAGGTGATTTTTTTCCCTGCTTGCTGCAATATTAGCCCACCAAGACACCACCCTTGTCTGCTAGTGTAAAATTATATCCTCAGCGTTTTTTTATTTTTTTTATTTTTGACGGGCCTGAAGTTCTTCTTTGAGTATGTTTGGTTGAATGTATTTGTTCTTGGTCTCAATTTTATCCAATCCCCTTAATGTAGTTTTTTGAAAGAGGTGCATCAGTTCCATTGTTACTTGAACAAAATCTGTTCAGGTGGTTGGAACAAATGAAAGGCCCATCGGGCATAGGCATTCTCACATGAGCTGGACATGGATTAGAAACCTGTTATAAGACTAGTAGGCAACTGGGATTTCCAAAAAAGTGTTCTGCCCTCATCAGACAGAGATCACATGAACTTCTGTTTCATTGCATTGTGAATCAAACATCTGTTCATACTAATCAAATTCAGGACATTTAAATTGTGACATTATATGGATTTATTGCATACAATGCTTATGGGATGTACTTTTTGTATATGTTAAAAAAAGATTAATGGACTTTATCATATCTTACGGAATCATTTTCACTTCCATAGGAACAAATCTATGAAAATTTACAGAAAAAGTATAGCAAAAATGTTGTGTAACAAATTGAATAAAGTCCTTGTGTTAGTGGGAGTGATTATGTCTGTATGCACCTGACACCGCATTCCCATAAGCCTTAACAGGATCTAATCTCATATTGATAATGTCCAGTGAGGAGGCTGCTCCTTGAAGCAACCCTCTTAAAGTTAACAAAGCAGTGTAATGAAAGCCTGTTCTGTACAACAGTACTAAAACAGCCCACAAAAGGGCAGAAAGTGGGAACTACAAAACACAACGTAGCATAATTGGTGAAAATGAATGCAGGCCTCTGCAGTCTGGTCTCCCCAGAAGAATAAAGAGGTCAGTATAATAGGTTATAAAGAGTCATACAAGAGCTACAGTCTGTACAATTTAGTGATTTACCTTTCATGTCAGTTTATTAGACTGAATATGATCAATACACAAGGGTCTCATTGGCGCCTCAGGCAGCTATTTTTCAAATTATATTTTAGTGGCATAAAACAATCACAAGTTAATCTTTCACTTGGCAGAGACATAAAGAAGATATAGTCCCCTGAGACCCCAAGATATAACCAGTCCTCTTGACTTCTGTGTAAAGCAATTTTTGCAGTAATACACACACAGCTATTTTAAATGTCCCCTACAAATGACATTGAACCAGCTAAGGGATTACAGGGCTTGACTGTTTTTCAAATTACTCTCACTTGAAAAGAGGTCTGTCAAGTTTGGTAGGCCCTCATCACAACCATCCCCCTAATGCATGCAGGACCCTTAACAGGCCCTTTGGCCGTATTTCCATCATTCCCAGCTGCTCCTTCGCACTGGCAGTCGCCTTCAAAATTATAATTGAACATCACTGGTGAGGCACACAGCACACTTCAGTTATCATGAATGCTGTGTTCCTACCACCCACTAAATAGGTAAGCTAGAGAAATACTTTTATACTTAAATGCCCTTCAGAGTGTTATTTTTTCCAGGTCTGGCCAACATTAGTGTTTCATGTTTCACAGGTTAGCTTCCACAAGGGAAGGAGAATGAAGCAATTATAGCTATATGTAGTAGCAGTGTTCTTTTTTCCTTTCCTTTCCTTTTGTTTTCTTTTTTTACATGAAGGTGCATCAAGGTGAATCTTAGCAGGCTTGCATCTGGGCTCCTCTCATGCACATATTAGTGTTCAATGTATTCTAGTTAAAGAATAGCACACACATAAGTATAGGCTCTAAAAAATAAATAAAAAAAACATGCACACATTTTAAAATCCAATTAGTGGGCTTTAGCTGTAGACAGGTTAGCAGTCTGACTTTTAACACAGCTGGCACTGTATTTTAAGTTTAAATACGTTTTAATTCGAATTTCCAATGTACAAACGTAAGCAACAACTCCCTTCCCATTAACTTTACCCTCTTGGGGCTGTCTTTTCATAGTTCCCTCTGATTTTGTGCATGTGTAGAGAGTGCAATGTCATAGTAGACCTGTGTCATGGTTTCAGTCGATGATGCGATGTATTGTGGTTATCATGATAATATTAGTCCTGTTTGGAATCTTTAAGGATATGTAATGCTCTCAACCTTCTACAGCAGCAAATCTTAACTTATGGGTTCTGTGGGCACTGTTGGACCTGGCTTTTTGACAGGGACATCCCCAAACTTTTTGCCTCCTTCCTCCTATTTTTTCCGACCTGTTGTTGTTGGCTTTTGACCTCTGAGCACTTTACCACTGCTAACCAGTGCTAAAGTGCATATGCTCTCTGTGTAAATTGTACTATTGATTGGTTTATCCATGATTGACTATTTAATTTACCTGTAAGTCCCTAGTAGAGTGCACTACATGTGCCTAGGGCATGTAGATTAAATGCTACTAGTGGGCCTGCAGCACTGGTTGTGCCACCCACCTCAGTAGCCCCTTAACCTTGTCTCAGGCCTGCCATTGCAAGGCCTGTGTGTGCAGTTTCACTGCCACTTCGACTTGGCATTTAAAAGTACTTGCCAAGCCTAGAACTCCCCTTTTTCTACATATAAGTCATCCCTAATGTGTGCCCTAGGTAACCCCTAGAGCAGGGTGCTGTGTAGGTAAAAGGCAGGACATGTACCTGTGTAGTTATATGTCCTGGTAGTGTAAAACTCCTAAATTCGTTTTTACACTACTGTGAGGCCTGCTCCCTTCATAGGCTAACATTGGGGCTGCCCTCATACACTGTTGAAGTGACAGCTACTGATCTGAAAGGAGCAGGAAGGTCATATTTAGTATGGCCAGAATGGTAATATAAAATCCTGCTGACTGGTGAAGTCGGATTTAATATTACTATTCTAGAAATGCCACTTTTAGAAAGTGAGCATTTCTTTGCACTAAAAACTTGTTGTGCCCTTCAATCCACGTCTGGCTAGGTTTAGTTGACAGCTCCTTGTGCATTCACTCAGACACACCCCAAACACAGGGTACTCAGCCTCACTTGCATACATCTGCATTTTGAATGGGTCTTCCTGGGCTGGGAGGGTGGAGGGCCTGCCCTCACACAAAGGACTGCCACACCCCCTACTGGGACTCTGGCAGACAGGATTGAGCTGAAAGGGAACTTGGTGCATTTCTTAGAGACTCTTTGAAGTCACCCCCACTTCAAAGGCGCAACTTAGTATAAAACAGGGCCTCTGCCCTACCTCATCAGACACTTGCTGGAGAAGAAACCTGAACCAGAAACTACATCCTGCCAAGAAGAACTGCCTGGCTGCCCAAAGGACTCACCTGTCTGCTTTCTACAAAGGACTGCTGTCTTGCTGTTGCCCTGCTGCCTTGCTGAACTCTTGTCTGGCTGTGAAAGTGCTCTCCAAGGGCTTGGATAGAGCTTGCCTCCTGTTCCTTGAAGTCTCAGGACCAAAAAGACTTCTTCCTTTCACTTGGACGCTCCGTGCGCCGAAAATTTCGACGCACAGCTTGTTTCGCGGCGAGAAAAACGCCGCACACCGACGCTGATCGACGCGACGCCCTCGGGACGATCGAGACTTCGACGCACAACCTCGCAAGGACAAAGCCGCCCGACTTTCCAGGAGAAATCGACGCGACGCCTACCGTGAGTGCGAAACTTTGACGCACGGCCTCGCAAGGACAACGCCGCCCGACTTCCAAGGTGAAATCGACGCGACGCCTGCCGTGAGACCAAAATTTCGACGCACGGCCTCGCAAGGACAACGCCGCCCGACTTCCAAGGAGAAATCGACGCAACGCCTACCGTGAGATCGAAACTTCGACGCGCAGCCCCGCAGAACGACGCGCAGCCGGAAAATAAGCAGGAGAATCCACGCACAGACCCGGGACATCTGGTAATCCCCGCGATCCACAAAAAGAGACTGTCTGCGCGCCGGAAAACGACGCCCGACTTCCCCGCGTGGAAAAGAACGACGCAAGTCTGTGTGTGCTGAGAAGAAATCGACGCACACACCCCTTTTTCCACGCATCTCTTCTCCTGTGGCCCTCTGAGGAGATTTCCCACCAGAAACCAGGTACTCTGTGCTTGAAAGACACTTTATTGCTTTTTAAAGACTCAAAGACACTTAATATCACTTTTCCGTGATATCTTTACAAATTCGTATTGCAACTTTGATCGTTTTGACCTACAATTACCCAGATAAATATTATATATTTTTTCTAAATACTGTGTGGTGTATTTTTGTAGTGTTATGCTATGGTGTTGTATGATTTATTGCACAAATGCTTTACACATTGCCTTCTAAGTTAAGCCTGACTGCTCGTGCCAAGCTACCGGAGGGTGAGCACAGGCTGATTTTGGATTGTGTGTGACTTACCCTGACTAGATTGAGGGTTCTTGCTTGGACAGAGGGCAACCTAACTGCCAACCAAAAACCCCATTTCTAACATTGGTGATCAGCGGTGAGGATAGGACTTGTGTTTGTGCAGTGACATACAGTAGCTAAGTATTTCACTACCTACCCACAGTTGAAGGTCAACTTGATTTTTCATCTTTTCTGGCTCTTGGTTCTCTGATGTCCTCCTGGATATACTATTGATATTTTGGACTTTGGATTTTGGTTTTTGCTGATAAGATCTTATCAAAATGGGATTGTGTACCGACTCATTCTTTGTTCGTACTGACCACCTCACTAAGGCTGACCTAAGGAAGCTTTGCAGACAATGGGGCCTTCCTGTAGCAAGGAGATCTACTAAAGCGGAGATGCTCCATCACTACATAGTCTGGGGGGAGGAAAGATGGGCAGAGAGAGAGGCAGCAAGAAACCAAATGACTAAGTACCCCTCAGATGAGGAGGAAGACTACTCAGATGAGGAGGAAGACTACTCAGAGTTGGACAGTGACCCAGAAATAGATGAATGGCTCCGAAGTCAAAGGCAACAGGAGCAACAATTAGAGGAGTATCTTGCAGAGGTTGAGGCAAAAAGACTCTTAGCCCTGGAAGAAGAAAAGATTGCAGCTCAAGAGCTGAGCTGTAAAGAGCTGAAACTGGAGGCCGGAAGGGCTGAGTCCAGTTCAGATGGTGGCAGCAAAAATCTTACATCTAGTACTGCTGAGGAAGGGCACAAGCCCAGAGATGTGGTGCCCAACTTGAAGAAGGGAGTTGACACACCCCAGGCAGTTCAAGGGTATGAGGTAGTTCCCGTTATGCACAGGGTCCCTGAGAAGGATTGGGGAACTGGCACAGGGAGTCATATTCCTACTGGGGGGAGGGACACTTTACTGACTCTAGCAGAGAGTGACAGAGAAAAGGGTTCCCCCCTGGTGGACGTCCTGGATATAGAGTGTAGAGACATCCCAGAAGAGTTTGGGTTGAGTGTCAGGGACAGACAGATACTGTCTCACCAGTCTCAGGAGGGTGAAGTAGAGTGCTTTTCCAAGGTTGAGTTACTGGGTGGTTGGGTGAAGGGTACTGTGGTTAATACATGTGAAGGGCAGAGTGATGTAATTGCTGGAGAGCATATGTCTGGTCCTTATTTTCCAGAGCTACGCCAACACCAGGTGGAGTGTGAGTTCTCTGACCCCAGGGAACTTACAGTGGAGGCAGACTTTTGGGTGAGTACCAGAGAGTCTGAAGAGGCATTTGGGGGTGCTCCTGAAGGGAGTGGTCTAGGTGGTTCCCGACCAAGTGAGGTGGGAGAGGATTGTAGTGTCCCAGGTAGGTCTCAGAGCCTAACCTGTACCGTAGGGCCACCTTTTGAGGGAAGCCCCGCAGTGTCAGAAGAACTTGGGGGGATGACTGTAGACAGCATCCCAACAGTTCTGGTGTCTGGCAGTACCACTCCTAGTGAGGGGGTGCAGAAGTCCAGACATAGGGTTGAGAGGGGGTGGCAGACCCCAGTGGAGGATCTTGAAAGTCAGGGGTCAGCTCTGAGAGCAGAGCCCCCCAGGAATGACCCAGGTGAGACCGTTTCTGGTTTGGGGGAAACCCAGACTCTGCCGGATGGGCAGAGGTCGGGAGACCTGCGCCAACCAGACTCTTGTGTGGCCCTTGGGGACGGCGTGTCCCTTGTGGGGGGTGATAGTGCCCCCCAGGAAGTCCTGGCATGCCAGGCAAAGATTCAACCTCAGGGTGGTGACTCTGGGTTGGATAACCGGGTTCAGAGGTTAAACTTTGACCTGGTGGGGGGTAGATGTGCCCCCCCGAAAGTCCTGGAATGCCAGGCAATGGCTCAACTTCAGGGTGGTGACTCTGGGTTGGCTTACCCGGTGAAGAGGTCAAACTCTGACCGGGTGGGAGGTAGGTGTGCCTCCCAAGAAGTCCTGCTGTGCCAGGCGATTGTCCAACCTCAGGGTGTTGACTCTGGGTTGGATGGTCAGGTTCAGAGGTCAAACTCTGACCTGGTGGGGGGTAGGTGTGCCCCCCAGAAAGTCCTGGTATACCAGGCAATGGTTCAACCTCAGGGTGGTGACCCTGGGTTGGAGAACCAGGCTCAGAGGTTAAACTCTGACCTGGTGGGAGGTAGGTGTGCCTCCCTGAAAGTCCTGGCCTGCCAGGCAATGGTTCAACCTCAGGGTGGTGACTCTGGGTTGGCTAACCAGGTTCAGGGGTTAAACTCTGACCTGGTGGGGGGTAGGTGTGCCCCCCAGAAAGTCCTGGCGTGCCAGGCAATTGTTCAACCTCAGAGTGGTGACTCTGGGTTGGATACCCAGGTTCAGAGGTTAAACTCTGACCTGGTGGGAGGTAGGTGTGCCTCCCAAGAAGCCCTGCTGTGCCAGGCAATTGTCCAACCTCAGGGTGTTGACTCTGGGTTGGATGACCAGGTTATTGCCCAACCTCAGGGTGGTGACCCTGGGTTGGGGAACCAGGCTCAGAGGTTAAAAATCTGACCTGGTGGGAGGTAGGTGTGCCTCCCAGAAAGTCCTGGTGCGCCAGGCAATTGTTCAACTTCAGGGTGGTGACTCTGAGTTGAATGGCCCAGTTCAGAGGTTAAACTCTGACCTGGTGGAGGGTTAGTGTGCCCTCCAGGAAGTCCTGGCGTGCCAGGCAATTGTTCAACTTCAGGGTGGTGACTCTGAGTTGAATGGTCAGGTGCAGAGGTTAAACTCTGACCTGGTGGAGGGTCAGTGTGCCCTCCAGGAAGTCCTGGCGTGCCAGGCAATTGTTCAACTTCAGGGTGGCGACTCTGAGTTGAATGGTCAGGTGCAGAGGTTAAACTCTGACCTGGTGGGGGGTAGGTGTGCCTCCCAGAAAGTCCTGGTTTGCCAGGCAGTGATCCAGTCTGAGGGTACAGACCCGGGGCTGGAAGACCAGGTTCAGGGTGTCCCCCCGGACCTGGAGAGAGGGGCTACTGATAACAGTGCCCCTACCCTATTGTCTTCTGAGGAGGCCACTCCTAGTTGGAGGGTGCTGGACCCCAGAAGGGAGGGCAGGGGGAGGGAAGCCTCACCCCGGGCCCTAGTCCAACCTGAAGGTACAGACCCCAGGTTGGAGGGCCAGTTGCAGGTTAACAGCCCTGCACTGGTGGAGGAATGGTACAGGGCGACTTCTATAAGCACCCTGACCATGGTGGACTCTGGGGGTACCGCTCCAGGAGGGAGGGTACAGAGCCCCAGAGGGGAGGACCCGGTTCAGGCTGTCATCCCTGACCTGGTGGAAGGGAGAGTGGTTAAAGGGTGCCCAGCACCTGGGGCTACCGCCCCCCACTCTCCACAGCCACAGTGGTGGGAGAGCTTTGAGAGGCCTGGGGCCTGGCTCTCATCCCTGACAACTGTCAGTAACCACAGTGGCTTGCTGTCCGGGTGGACAGAGTTATCCCTGGGGAGGAGACAAGTGTCACACCCCGGGGATAGAATGGGCAACACCACTGTGTTGGTCCTGGTGGTACTATCCTGCTCCTGGGATACATCTGTGAGCAATGTAAGGTTAGGTGCTGCACAGATGGGATCCGCAGGAAAGGAGAAAGGTTCCCCATGGATGGGCTTAGTGGGCCCTGAGAGTATGGACAGAGGGATCCAATTGGAGTCAGGAAGGCGAAGAACTGGAGCATGCCCCTGCTGTTGTGGGCCTGGGTCCTTGTTCTGTCGCCTCAAACAGGGAAGTACATCAGGATAGTGATTGTTCTCCCCTGGCTTTAGGCTTGTAGGGGGTCATGTTGGACCTGGCTTTTTGACAGGGACATCCCCAAACTTTTTGCCTCCTTCCTCCTATTTTTTCCGACCTGTTGTTGTTGGCTTTTGACCTCTGAGCACTTTACCACTGCTAACCAGTGCTAAAGTGCATATGCTCTCTGTGTAAATTGTACTATTGATTGGTTTATCCATGATTGACTATTTAATTTACCTGTAAGTCCCTAGTAGAGTGCACTACATGTGCCTAGGGCATGTAGATTAAATGCTACTAGTGGGCCTGCAGCACTGGTTGTGCCACCCACCTCAGTAGCCCCTTAACCTTGTCTCAGGCCTGCCATTGCAAGGCCTGTGTGTGCAGTTTCACTGCCACTTCGACTTGGCATTTAAAAGTACTTGCCAAGCCTAGAACTCCCCTTTTTCTACATATGTCATCCCTAATGTGTGCCCTAGGTAACCCCTAGAGCAGGGTGCTGTGTAGGTAAAAGGCAGGACATGTACCTGTGTAGTTATATGTCCTGGTAGTGTAAAACTCCTAAATTCGTTTTTACACTACTGTGAGGCCTGCTCCCTTCATAGGCTAACATTGGGGCTGCCCTCATACACTGTTGAAGTGACAGCTACTGATCTGAAAGGAGCAGGAAGGTCATATTTAGTATGGCCAGAATGGTAATATAAAATCCTGCTGACTGGTGAAGTCGGATTTAATATTACTATTCTAGAAATGCCACTTTTAGAAAGTGAGCATTTCTTTGCACTAAAAACTTGTTGTGCCCGTCAATCCACGTCTGGCTAGGTTTAGTTGACAGCTCCTTGTGCATTCACTCAGACACACCCCAAACACAGGGTACTCAGCCTCACTTGCATACATCTGCATTTTGAATGGGTCTTCCTGGGCTGGGAGGGTGGAGGGCCTGCCCTCACACAAAGGACTGCCACACCCCCTACTGGGACTCTGGCAGACAGGATTGAGCTGAAAGGGAACTTGGTGCATTTCTTAGAGACTCTTTGAAGTCACCCCCACTTCAAAGGCGCAACTTAGTATAAAACAGGGCCTCTGCCCTACCTCATCAGACACTTGCTGGAGAAGAAACCTGAACCAGAAACTACATCCTGCCAAGAAGAACTGCCTGGCTGCCCAAAGGACTCACCTGTCTGCTTTCTACAAAGGACTGCTGTCTTGCTGTTGCCCTGCTGCCTTGCTGAACTCTTGTCTGGCTGTGAAAGTGCTCTCCAAGGGCTTGGATAGAGCTTGCCTCCTGTTCCTTGAAGTCTCAGGACCAAAAAGACTTCTTCCTTTCACTTGGACGCTCCGTGTGCCGAAAATTTCGACGCACAGCTTGTTTTGCGGCGAGAAAAACGCCGCACACCGACGCTGATCGACGCGACGCCCTCGGGACGATCAAGACTACGCACAACCTCGCAAGGACAAAGCCGCCCGACTTTCCAGGAGAAATCGACGCGACGCCTACCGTGAGTGCGAAACTTTGACGCACGGCCTCGCAAGGACAACGCCGCCCGACTTCCAAGGTGAAATCGACGCGACGCCTGCCGTGAGACCAAAATTTCGACGCACGGCCTCGCAAGGACAACGCCGCCCGACTTCCAAGGAGAAATCGACGCGACGCCTACCGTGAGATCGAAACTTCGACGCGCAGCCCCGCAGAACGACGCGCAGCCGGAAAATAAGCAGGAGAATCCACGCACAGACCCGGGACATCTGGTAATCCCCGCGATCCACAAAAAGAGACTGTCTGCGCGCCGGAAAACGACGCCCGACTTCCCCGCGTGGAAAAGAACGACGCAAGTCTGTGTGTGCTGAGAAGAAATCGACGCACACACCCCTTTTTCCACGCATCTCTTCTCCTGTGGCCCTCTGAGGAGATTTCCCACCAGAAACCAGGTACTCTGTGCTTGAAAGACACTTTATTGCTTTTTAAAGACTCAAAGACACTTAATATCACTTTTCCGTGATATCTTTACAAATTCGTATTGCAACTTTGATCGTTTTGACCTACAATTACCCAGATAAATATTATATATTTTTTCTAAATACTGTGTGGGGTATTTTTGTAGTGTTATGCTATGGTGTTGTATGATTTATTGCACAAATGCTTTACACATTGCCTTCTAAGTTAAGCCTGACTGCTCGTGCCAAGCTACCGGAGGGTGAGCACAGGCTGATTTTGGATTGTGTGTGACTTACCCTGACTAGAGTGAGGGTTCTTGCTTGGACAGAGGGCAACCTAACTGCCAACCAAAAACCCCATTTCTAACAGGCACCCATTGAATCGCTACTGGAAGCGGGGGATCCCACCTTAATCAGTTTGTCTGATTCGAACTTCAAAATAATACACACAAATACAGAAACATGTGTACAACCAACAAATACACAATTTAATTCACTAGCATAATGTACAAAAATCACATTTTTAATGTTTGGAAAGACTTAGGGCCTGATTAAGAGTGTGGCAGTCTATAAACTGCCACGCTTGCGGTGGCAGTCCGGCCGCCACATTACAACCCTGGTGATCGGATGCCAGCTCCGCCAGAATTTCAGATTCTGACGATCTGGGGAATGGTGGCGGTCCTAATCTGCCAAGGCAGCGCTGTAAGCAGTGCTGCCCTGGGAATTATGACCCTCTTCTCCACCAGCAGTTTCATGTGGTAGCACCACCATGAAAAGGGTGTGGGAGAATGGGTGCAGCGGGCCCCAGAGGTGGGGACTGCACTGCCCATGCCATGCACTTGGCATGGGCAGTCCAGGTGCCCCCTTGTATGAGCCAGAGACAATGCTGTAGCCTGTTTCCCACTAGGCCAACGGGTGGAAACTCAGGTTTCAACCCGCCGACCTAGCAGGAAACTCTTAATTACTCCAGCGCGGAGGTTGCTGCGTAGGCGGTGGCCACTCTGTCGAGAGTTTGGCGGACAGGTTTTCCCGTCCGCCAGGCTCGTAATAGGGCATAGTTTTGGCACTGTACCAACACAGTACCCAAGTTGTGAGCTCCTGAGAGGACCAGTTTTCCCAGGAACAATCCTGAGCAAGGGAACCATCCAACTACCCCCCTCGTAAACAGGAGATGGCACAGGCACCCAGGCACCAACGGCTGTGGAGAGGACACGAACAGCAGCCCGCTCAGGCCCCAACACTGAGCCCATATGCTAGGGAGGACACTCCCCTCCTGGTCTTGGAGGCAGAGACATACAACAGAGTCTCGAGGGGGTGGGGACTGCAGCTTTGGCAGGAGCGGGGGGCACCTAGGAAGACAGTCTCCTGAAGATTGCTCAAGAGGTGGGTGGCGCCTGCTCCTCCCGTACTTGGCAGCAGGGGGTGTGACGAAAGGGGGTAAATAGCCTGGGATAGCAAGTGGGAACGCACAGTCATATGAAAGCCACAGTGGAGCATAGGCCCAATGCGACCGAGGCATGGAAGCCCACATGCGAGGAGTGTCTGGCAAGAAACTGGGCAGAGTCCCACTGGGGGAGCGTGCAGAGGCGCTGCGAGGAGGGTATTCCCATGAAAAGATTAGAGCAGCCCAACAACAATATCCAAATTAACCTTCCCTGCCCATTGGGAAACGGATGAGGGGGTAAAAGCCCAGTCTCCACTGGAGGCCAGATTGGAAAAATAAGCTTTCTGCACTGAGAAGAGGTGCGTACGGGTGGGGCACAGGATAAAGACAGCAAAGGACAGCAACTGGGAGGCCTCATTGAAAGTCTTAATGAAGGCAATCGGAGCCTTGCGGACAGCCCTGGATGGGAAAATCAATACAATGGCCCTCGACGTCACCCTGATCAAGGCAGATTTGCAAAAGATGTCTTTAAGACTATCTGCTAATAAATAGCTCCAGAGAGATCACAGAGACTCAGTCAAAAATCTGCAAGGCTAGGTCACGTGACTATTGCATGCAAGGGTAGAAGACGCAGGAATGAGGTCTCATCCCCCTGATGGGGCTACCAGAACGTAGCGGAGGGAGAAACTCAGAGCATTTCCTAGAGGACTTTGTTCGCAACAAGGTGCAACCAGAAGACTTGTCAGTGCAAACGCAGGGCGAGACCATAGTCCCTCATTGCCAAAGTTATAAACTACATGGGATATTATTCTCAGGGCGGCACGCAAAGACAACCCACTGTGATAAAAAAAAATCAAACAATGATGGTGTTCCCGTACTACACCCAAGACATACATAAGTGAGACTTGCAGTATAAGATGATCTACTCTCATGGAATGGTGACAGGCTCGGGAACCAGGTCAAAAGGGAGGTGGTCTCGCACCACCCTGACATCCTGCTTCAAAAGATCCACTTGACTGGCAACAATTGTGCCGTCTGGGGGAGGGGCCGATACAAGATCCTGGTGCATGCGAGGTTTACCACTGTGTCAAGAGCAATAGGAATATTGGCTAGGAAATTCCTCCCACTGAAAATGATTACCACCTGGTTGGATCCGGGGAGATGTATGCTCAGTGCAAGGAGAATGGGAAAGGAAACATAGTGCGCTGGTCTCCTTGTATCTTCCCTTAGGACTACAATCCACACTGTTGCCCAAAATGTGGAATTGGTTGCTGCAGATATCTCAATCGTGGTGGTCGAGGTGGGGGGGGGGGCTGAAGGGTGGGAAGGGGGAGATTTCAACCTTTCAACCTCATCATGGATGGCAGACAAGATAGACTCTGTAGAGATGGCATGACCCTAGACTTCAATCATTCTCGGAATCTCTAGGTCTACTAGATGTTTGAAGAGATGCTAATCCCATAGAGCTACTATATACATATTCTTCCAGGACTAAAGGATCCATGTCACGGATTGACTATTTCTGGTTCCAAGGGCTCAAGGGGCAGGCTGGGCACAAGAGGGAGGCTTTCAGAACACTAAGCATTTGCTTAGAAGCAGACCATGTCCTGGTATGTTCACCACTGACGCAAAACAATGGAGGGGGCCCGGTTGGTCCATAAGGGGGTCAGTGATGATAAGAGGGAAAAGGTGACGGCAGATGACATTGCGGAGACCTTCACACTGTACCTGCAGTCCCTATACTACTGCGACAGGTATGCAAACAGAGGGCTTACAGACGCTTTGGTTCCTACTCTGCTAGGATGACTCTAAAATGTTAGACAACAAGGTCACAGTGGGTGAAATACAAGAGGAGTTGCAGCAACTGGAGGGGGGAAGCAAGCTGGCTCAAACGGCTTCCCCTAGAACTTTTAAGAGTGCTGGCTGACGTGGGGGGAGCATCTGAGATACGTTGTTTGCTAGGCCAAGCGACAAGAGATTTGAGGACTGCCACTGTTGTACTCATCTACAAGGAAGGTAAACTAGCGGAGCGGTGTGCCTCCTATAGGCTGATTACCTTGCCTAATACAGGGGGGAAAGTGTTGGCCAAAGTGATGGCTAATCGATTGATACGGGTGATAGACAAACTCATTGCGCCAGACCAGTCTGCCTTTATGCCACAGTGTTCCACTAGACACAATCTCCAAAGGGTATTTGGGTGTCTGGCACGACAGACTGTGCGAACTGGTGGTCATAATGACACTAGATGCAGAAAAGGCCTTTGACTCCGTGAACTGGTACTACCTATGGCTGGTTCCAGTTGTGATTCTCCTTCTTGATGCATCTTCTATGTACGACCCGGTGGCAGCAGTTAAGGTCAATGGAGTGACATCAAAGGTATTCCAAGACGAGACAGGGGTGCCCACTTCCCCATTGTTGTTTACGGTGGTGTGTGAGCCGCTGGTGTGTTGTGAGGATGGACGTGCAGATCAAGGGGCTATGATGAAAACATGAATAGGAGGACATCATCTCTCTTTATGCAGATGTCATTCTGTTGTACCTGGCACACCCATACACCTTCATAGCAAGGATGCTGGAGGTAACACTGGGGTAGGCGTTAACTGGCACAAATCAATGGCGTTTTGAGTAGGCTGGTAGTCCCAACAAAATTAGTGGCCTTACCCTGTCCGATGGCCCATGGGCGGCTTTAAATACGTAGGGGTTACTGTAGACCCAAATTACTTCTAAATACACAATCTCGGTCGAACCCTCAAAGACTGTAAATAATTTGTGAGGCACTAGAGGAAACTCCTGCTCTTCCTGATTGCTAGAGCAGCCTTATAGAAAAAGATAATACTGCCTAAATTCTTATATATGCTTCAGAACTCGCTTTACAGAGCCTCAGAGGGGTTCTTTGAGGCAGTTGATGCGGTCACACAGACCTTGCTTTGGGATGGAGGACACTGCACATTGCCCTGCAAATATTGACGAGAAATCCATAAAAGGGAGGGCTGACTCTCCTTGACCTCTGACTCCATCCAGGTGGTGAATAACTGGGTCTTTTCACTTCTATGGGAGCCCTCGTTGATGGCAGACAGACAGGCGATTGAGTTGGGATTACATCTCCGTGGTCTATATGGCCCGGCTCGAGCCCTGTGCTCCCCATTGCCAACTGAGTCAGTGATGCACCACTAAAAGCAGGCTACAAGACGACTGATGTGGGGGGGGTGTGTGTGTGGCTGACACTCGAACCCTTTGTGGGAATCCGATGTTCTGGTAGAACTAAAGAACATGGAGGGTAGGAGGCAGTGGGATCTACTAGGGCTCACTAAAGCTGAGGACATGTGGGGCATAGAAGGCCTCCTCCCCTTTGAGGAGCTGCAGGTAGAATATGACTTGGCAGACAGTCAACACTTTTGATGTGCACAGATGAAGCACACCTTGATCTGCTTTAGGGAGGCTCTGCAGGAAGTGGCAGAGGAAACCCCACTCCAATATCTGGTGCTCTTGACCCTCGTTCATAAACGTCTCCCTGATTTGCAAAACATTACATAGCCCCAGCTAGCCACTCCGCGATAAACTACGCACCAAATGGGACTGTGACTTGCGAAGGATGGAGGACGACGACTGTGGAGAAGCCTGTCTATCTGAGAGAGTTAGCCATCAAAGCCAGCTAAAGACAAGAGCAACTCAAAATAAAACATCAAGTGTACTGCGCAAGGACTAGATTGTACAGCATGGGGAATATTGACACTGATAAATGCCAAAGGAAATGTAGGCAGCAGGTGGCACTATTGCTTACTATTTAGGAGTGCCCTAGAGTACAATACTACTGGCACCGTGTGGGCTAATGCATTTCTAAAGTTCTGGACGAGAAAATTGAGCTTGGAGCAATGGTGGCTATTTTGGGCATCTGAGGGGAGTGAGTGGGGTCTAAGTATGCTAAATTGTTTTGTAATGTAGCACTCATAGTGGCTAAGAGAAACATGGCCCGTTTGTGGGGCAGGAGAGAGCCTCTGACACCAGTGCTGTGGAGGACTGGCCTGAACTGGTGCATGTGGGCTGAAGCCACATTATACAAAGCACAGGGTGCCCAAAGAAGTTTCACAAGGTATGGGGCTAGTTGAAAGAGCTCGGAGATATGGGGTGAAACTAGTAAACAAACTATTGTGGGGGGATCTGCAACTGTCCCTGTAGAACCAATATACCCAGATGTGGGGTGTTGGGGCTGGTATTAAGCTGTATTATTGTAATTGAATTTCGCTGATACACAAAATAATACAACCTCTTTTTCTAAAAAAAAAACGTTTCTATTTTGTTGTGTTCCAGTAACGCAGACGAAGCGAATCACGGTAAATAGATAAGTTTAATCAGGAACAAACAGGAGCCACTCTCAGCGCGTCCTCCACACACTCCGCCAACCGCCGACCAGCGCGTCCGTCCCAACATTCTACATCCCACCATTCTACCACCCCGCGCCCACCGTTCCACCTGATAACAAGAGAAATACATAACATAGCATCTCTCCCCTATGAAACACAACAAAACAAAACACAAAAAAAAAACAAAAAAAAAACAGAGAACATAACATATAAAAATTAAAACCCATCAGATCTCAACTTCCATGGTAAAAACTTTTCCCTGGAAGATCTACGCAGAGACCTTTCCAAAGGATTCATAGCTGAACTCTGACCATCAGACTCACACGAGCTCTGGACCTGCACTCTCGACCTCCCGCTATTACATACCCCTCCACCACCACTAAGATGGCAGGGACCAAGAGATGGGTCCTCCGACACCTTAACAATCTTTGCCACATTCCACCACTGTCCACCATCGACCATGACCGCCGTTCCACATACCTTTCTCACCCTAACTGGATTGCTGAACCCCGTATCCCCTTTCTTGACAAAAAAACTTTTTTTTTATACGTACTAAATCACCCGGACAGAACATACACAACTTAGTAGCTTTGACCTTATCGTATCTATTCTTCATGTGCTGCTGACCAGACTCCACCATTTTCCAGTTTATCCCACCATCCAATACTCTCATTCCTTTACCCTTCAAAGAACTCGCTAACCATGAAGGAAATAAACAGGAAGTAGGTTTGCGACCTCTCAATGCTTCAAATGGAGATACCTTTGTGAGAGAATGAGGTGTGGAACGATAGACCCATAGCATGGTGTTGACCGCCTCTTGTATATCATAATTATTATGCCTGGCCCATTTTATACAGTCCCCCACTACTCTATTCATTCTTTCGACCAACCCATTAGTTTGGGGATGATATAACGAGCTTTTTAGATGTTTAATATTTGCTTGCTGTAAGAAACACTCCATCTCGGAATTTGTAAATTGTACTCCATTGTCAGATATGATGGTGTCAGGGAATCCCTCACGCCTAAAAACGTCTTTAAGAAAATTAACTGCCTTAGATGCAGACGGGGTGGCACAAAAATTGACCTCGGGCCATCTGCTATGATAGTCCATGAGAACAAAAGCATAAAACAAGTTATGAGGAAGAAAATTAAAAGGCCCGATCATGTCAATCCCAAGTTTCGACCAAGCTCTATCCGGAACTTGTATAGGCTGTAGCGGAGGCGTACACACTTTGAGACCTTTCTCCGCACTCTGACAAACTTTAGCAAAATGCCCCAACCGGCCACACTTATGGCACACCACATTCTTAGCAGGGCACCCCTTAGAGTCTTTCACATGTGATAAATTACCACATCTAAAGCAAATATTAGTTCGTTTAAAAAACCCGTTCATCGATTTCTGTTCCTTGCGTGAAGAGACAACGTTAATAAAAGTTTTTTCTTCTTCCTTGCGCTGAGTTGCAAGTTCCTTAAGCGATGCCTGTGCCGTTTCTATGCTCTTAGCTTGCTTGATAACATCTTCAAGTGAAGGGTCCCCCATAGTGAGAAGTCTTTGCTGAATATGCTTGTCAAAACAATGACCTATCAACTGATCTCTAATCAGTTGATCACGGAAAATAC
Organism: Pleurodeles waltl; assembly: GCF_031143425.1. Lineage (NCBI taxonomy): Eukaryota > Metazoa > Chordata > Amphibia > Caudata > Salamandridae > Pleurodeles > Pleurodeles waltl. The sequence goes on along the minus strand of NC_090438.1, from coordinate 209,379,611 downwards.
TAAACTGGCATTGCGCACAAAGCTTGCGAAGTGCACTGACAAAGTCGTCAATAGATTCATTTTGTAATTGACTCCTCTTAAAAAACTTGTGGCGTAAGACAACTAGACTAAGCTGTCTATCAAATCTCAGAGTCAACTTCTTAACAGCTTCTTGGTATTCATCCAACTCTTCATTATCCTGTAAAACAATATCTGGAAGATGTTTCAGAATTTCACGGCCTTCAAAACCCAAAGAGTGTAATAACAAAAATCTTTTCCTTTCCGGTCTAAAGCGAGACGCTCCAATCGTACCTAAATAAGTCTCGAAAGCGTCGAACCATTGAGACCATAACACAGCTGGTTCACCTGGTGTTTCCAAAAAAGGTGGTGGAGCAGATACAGATTGCATTATGCACTGCACACTCAAAATCACCCAGGAATCAAGAGTTCAACTTGTTCACTAAATAAAAGGCAGCTACAGGACAGAATTGACGAGATATGTCCCAGAGCAATAACCAAAATCCAGGCAGTCACGCGTTAAAAAATAAAAAACAGATTTTCTCGAAAAACAAACGTAATTGAAAGTGAGTAATCCACTTGTCAAGTTTCAGCGTCTACGGACGTGCACAAACACCTTCGTAATCACCTGATGGTTGCCTGGATACAGACGCTCGAATTCCCTCTGTAATCACGTTCTGCGCTTCACCGTGTTGATGCTAAACGGTTGCTAGGAGACATGTATACGAGGATACCGACGTGCGCGCGTCATCTTTCTCTCGCGCTTCACAACTGAATACCTCTCCAAAACTCTCTGGTTCGTATGCGTACTCAAACCTCCACTTTGAACTTAAAGCCGGAAACTTGTCACCTTGACTATACGATCCACCGAAGCAGGTTACACACCCGTGAAGACAACCGCTACAGCCTTAGAATGGCGTTAACCCAGCGGTTTGACCCTCTGACCCTCGTCGCCAAAATTATGTTGTGTTCCAGTAACGCAGACGAAGCGAATCACGGTAAATAGATAAGTTTAATCAGGAACAAACAGGAGCCACTCTCAGCGCGTCCTCCACACACTCCGCCGACCAGCGCGTCCGTCCCAACATTCTACATCCCACCATTCTACCACCCCGCGCCCACCGTTCCACCTGATAACAAGAGAAATACATAACAAAAACGTTTCTATTTTTGCCCTTCTAGGGAGTGATAATCTTGGTTCAGATGCTATCTCGCTGCCATCAAGCAAGCAAATAACAGGTTATATAAAACAAGCCATATCTTTTGCCACAATTGGCCTGGATCCAGTGCAAGTATGGATTCCAAAATGTGGCCAACATGCATGGGGCAATTTTCTGCTTCCATTATTCACACACTGTTAACCAACAGGTCAAGTAACAAAGTCTTGGGTAGGAAGCATTGTAGTTCCAAGAAAGGGCTTTGTACAAGTCCAGGCGATTATGGGCAAATTACTCTTAGATGCGATAGGGGAAATCTTTGCAAGAAGTATATTAGAACATCTACAAGATTGGGCATTTCGGAAAGGATTGATTCCTAGAGAACAGTGTGGTTTTAGATCAGAACATTCAGTTATGAACAATATTGCAATTTTGCTAACTTTAACTTTTAATCCACAAATTCTTTGTACTACTTTCATAGATTTTTCAACTGCTTCAGACTGAGTGGGTAGGCCAGCCTGTGAAGTAAACTTGCAAATTCGGATATTCCATCAAACTTATTAGGATTAATAATTACACTTCATATATCTACTTGGTACGCCTTCTTTGCGCCTCTGTTTCTTTACGACTTGAATGAATGAAATATAAAGCGCACGTTCCAATGCAACATTGTGGCTTAAAGGAAGAATGAGTACCAGTTACCATGACTGAAATAAACAGGTTTTCAGTTGCTTTTAAATAACTGTTCATTGGTAGAGACTCTCATATTAAATGGAAGGGCATGCCATAGTTTAGGGGCCAAAAATCAAAAAGACCAGCCTCCCAATCAGGCTTGACGAACTGTAGGAACTAGTAGCACTACTTGAGGATCTTCATGATCTCACAGGATATGCTTGAATTCTGACCCTCAAGTATGTAGGACCTCTGCTATGCCTAAATGTTAACGCTAAACATTTAAAATGAATGCGTTGCTGCACCAGAAGCCAGTGAAGGTTGCTCAAGTGTGATGAAATAGGTTTCTGTCTAGGGAGATTCAGAAGTAGCCTAGTGGCAGTGCTCGCTAACAGTTGCAAAACCGTTGAGAAGGTAGTTTGGAAGACCCAGATATTAAGCATTGCCATAATACAACAGAGATGTAATCAAAGAATGAGCACCAAACCTGCGAAACGTTTTTAGGCTTTTAAGAAGAGCGAAGTGTGATCTTGTAACTGCCTTCTCCTGTGGAACAAAGGAGAGATCTTTACCGAATTTGACTAAGAAGTCCCTTACTTCCTCCACTGCGATGGGAGAGGTGCCAAACTCAAGAAGCCATTACACACTTGACCAGATGGAAGGGGAAAATTAGAAGATCACTACTTCAGTTTTAGAGTAATTTAATTTTAAACAACTGCTCTTCACCAAATCAGCCACTGTCACAGGGCAAATTTGAAACGAAATTCTGTAAATCGCCGTAAGCCTCCAAAAAAATAAGAACCACCTTTAGACCATGTGGTTGAATAATTTCTCCTAAGGGGGCAATATAGACATTAAACACCTTAGGGCTCAAAGCTGAAACCTGCAGAACGCCTTGTTTCAGAGACTTGGCTGAGGATGTGAAAGGCGGCAAATAGAAAGATTGATTGCGATCAGATACAAAATATTTGAGCCAGTTTTGGGAGAAACGCTATAACAAGATCAAATGTGAAGCGGTGTCAGTAGTAGCTTGGAGGTCTAATAATACCACTATGGCTGCTTGATCTTGATCCAGATTCAACTTTTGTGAACTCAGTATCTTCCAATAGAGCAGATTCAATGCTATGACCTGGTCTAAAACCAGAACGAGAACCATGCAGAAGAATCTCGTTCGTCCAAAGCTCTCCACATACTGGTGTATGCTGATGATGTGGTTATCTTTGATTCAACCCTGATTGAGTTGCAGTGCAACCATGATATCCTAAATACATATGGAAGGAAGAATTTCCTAAAAATCACCATATCCGAAACCAAAGTAATTGCTTTTAAGGGTAGGAAACACTGTAAACAATTTGGATGGCATCTAGGGACAGATGAATTGGAACAAGTTAATAGGTTAGTGTATATATACCTAGCTTGGTAGAATATTTTCCCACGACCTTGAAAATTGTGTTTCTCACAATCCGGTATTAAAGTACTAGTCCACACTGTTGCTTTATAGAAACTTCATAAATCTACGGTGAAGAGACATTTTTTGCATTTATTTGGTATCCATAAAACAGAAATTCTTCCTTCTCCGAAGCAGTAGAAAATACACACATAGATAAATGGTCTTTTATAAATTGCTGTAAGGGCAAGGTTTTACATACGTTCTGCACAGGAGGCCCAGCAGTACCAGTTCAGGCTTTGAGGTTGGAGTTGAAATTGGCCAGTATATATACCCTATCTCTTGCAAAAACAATGTGGTGGGCATACAGTATAACACATACTTCCATTGGTTCCCTGAGATAACTTCTAAATGTTGAGACTTTCCTAGTGCCAAAAAAGTACCATGCCTTTACGGCGAACCATCAACTGGTGTTAGAGAGACTAAAATGTAAGATTAAATAACTACAGGCATGGTCACCCAGACAAATAAGATTAGTCTTTCAAAATGCTATCCCAAGATTATGTTATATCTTGGACAACATTCATTGTACACACTTAAATATGTGTAAGTCCGTTCCAGATATGGTATGCCTTAAACTGCCTTGGAACAGTGTACAAAGATTTATACTGTAGTTCAGACAAAGTATCCTCTCTTTGAAGGCGTATACAGGCGGATGGCTATGCCAATAGTAGTATTCCACCTTGTGTCGCATTTATGCTGGGAAGGAAAGCAAGATATGGTACTCATACTTTCCTTCTGTCCTGGACAGGTAGAGCCACACAATTGCTTATTTAAATCAATTATATTGAATTTTTAATATGAATAAAGATTTACATCAAAGTACTTGTTTTATAATGTCTCTACAACATGAATATGTTGGTTTTAACCTTTTTAAATGTTTAAATTATTTCTTTAGGATATTTTAACCCATATGTATATTTTTCTGGAAAAGTGTGGAATTGATTGTAATTGTCCATAATAGATTCTGTTTGCTGTACCTTTGCTGCTTCCTCAAATCAAGCTAAAGATGCCACCTAATTTTTAACCTCCAGTTTGTTTCCTTCACATTTACATAGCATTGTAAAAATATTCTTGGTGGTCCCTACTGTTTCTTAAAATATTTTTGTGTTGCCCATGAGAGTTTTGGCAACTTTCCCTATCTTCAGCGGCCACCATATGTTGTTCACTCATATGTTTTCTGTTGGGGTCGTTGGCCCGTAGAGCCACTCGTGGACCAGTGACATTTCCTCTTCTGTTTACATTGGGTGCGCTATCCGTTTTTCCTTCCTACCATGTAGCAGGTATATTTCCCCTTATGGGCTACTGAGAATTGTGGCCTTCTGGCATTCTGCTAAGCGGGACCCTATAGTTCCTTGATAACTTTTAGTGTTCTCATGGATACTTCTAGCTGCAGATTCCTCACCTGTAGAACAATCTCTAGTGTCAGACTGGATCTGGAAACTTCAAGGCTCTCATGTTGCTGTAGGGAGCGCTAGGCTTATGTCTACACCAAAAGTGGCGTCTGGTGACCACTTGATATAGTGTGCTCTGTGATGTAACATTAGTTGTCTGTTTTCCAAGCCTTTGATGCAGACCTGCAGCTCGATTTTACTGAGGAGATTTTTTTTCCTCACACATTCTACAACGTGCATGTCTCCCTTCTCCCCTTCCCCCCCAAAAAAGGTTGAGTTTTTAACCCTGTAGGACTGCGAAGGACAGATGTCCATCGTTGTCCCAGCACTTCTTGCCTCTGGTGCCTGGGGTCGGACTTTGACCCTGACCCTATATCCTGATGTCAAACCATGCAACCCACGGCTGTAACGTGAAGCCGAGCTCTTTATGGCTCCGGCCAAAGAGGACAGATTGAGTAGGAGAGGTTCCAAATATCTCTCTGCAGGTCACCATATTCTTCAATTGGCAGGGAAAAAAGCATAATAAGACCGAGAAGCTTTTCATGGGGAAGTCACCCTGTTGCTCTCTAGCTCCCACAGGACATGCTTCCTTGCAGCTACAGTTTGTCAATATTGTTGGACTGGGACAGCTCTCCAAGTGGCCCTGCTCCGATAACTCCACGGGACCCACTCCTGGTTGAACCTCAGACTCCACCAGATCCTTTGGTGCCAGGACTGGTGCCTCCCCGCTTCCCAATGTCTGTGCCAGTTTTCCCTAAGTTTCTGAGGCAAGTGTGGGACCGACGGTGTTCTTAAACACCATGTACTCCCTTTTTGAAGGGGCGCCTAAACCATCTAGTGTACCTGCCGGTCCATTGGCTCTACCTGGACAACCAGTAGTCTTCCCTGTGGCCTAGTTGCGGAATGGTGCCATATGGTTGACCTAATTGCCAACTCCGCATTGTTTTGACCTTGCCCTCCGATACACAGCAACTACACTACTCCCACCCGCGTCACCCCTGGCACCATATACAACACTATCGGCTATCCTATCCAACACATTATGGAGGAAAGATCCAGCAGAGAGACTCAACACCTCATTGAGGAAGCGGAATACCAAAATAGACTACATAACATTTTCAGAACTGATTCGGACCCTCTCGTTCTCTGCCTTGTTGGGGACATTGGTGAGGATCTTCAGGAAGATTTCTAGTGTCTTTCCTGCACTAGTGGAATGGACACTCCCTCAGAACTGGTCCTGAATTTCCCTTCTCTCCTCCCAACACCTGAAGTGGCCTCTTGTGTAAGATTACGCTGAAGGCTATGGAGGTAATAGACCTAGAGTTTCCAACTATGGATACTAAAACAAAATCCCTTACGGAAGTCCTTTGACCAGTCATGGCAGTATGAGAGAAGCCATCTTTGACCACAACAGTCAACAGACTAGTAGTCTGTTGTTACTTTCCTGTGCCAGGTGATCCACTATTCCTCTTCATTTATCCTTTGCCAAAGAGTCTGATCGCACAGGCTTCCTGCTGTGGTCAATCAGGAGGAGCCTTCCAGGCTACCCTTGCTGACAGGGAATCAAAGCGACTTAGGCCTGGGGAAAGAAACCTTTTGCAGCGAGAAGCATGTCCCTGAAAATGGTCAATCCAAACTGTCTTCTGGCACTTTTCAACCATGCCTTGTGGGCTATGGTCCAGATGGTGGTCCCTCATGTTCCAGAGGCAGCATTTCCAAGAGGTGATAGGGGACGCCAGAATTCCTCCCAGCATATCATAAAATCTTAATTAGTTATAGCCGACTCGAAGCCAGAGTGATGGGCACCTCGATCACCTTCCTCAGACATGCCCGATTCAGGACCTCTAACTTGTCTCCAGACGAGCCTAATGGACCTGCCATTTGACGGGGAATGCCTGATTGGTGACAATGCTTATTCAGTGTTGGAGTGTTTTAAGACCACTGTTCGTTTCCTGAGTCTGCAAATTCCTCCTGCACCAATACTACCACCTGTTTCAACGTTTTGGAGGATTTCAATAGGGATTTCCTTTTGCCAGCGTTCGGCATACCATCTACAAGGGAGAAGAGGGAGTGGATCCAGCCAGCAGACCTCTCCTCTGCACCACCAGAAAAGCAGACCTAGTTTGCTTCCCCAAACCCGCATGCAGCCATTGGGAAGGCGGGTGTCCTTTTTCTTCTGACCTGTGAGACCAGTACTTCAGACCAGTGGGTATCCAAATTGTGGAACAGGGTTACACCCTTCCTTCAGGCTCCACCTTCTGTCTCCCATTTGCTATCTTCAACCCACCTCCCCCCCCCCCCCCCCCACACCACCCTGACATACTGAAACAGGCCTACAGAAAGAAGCAGTGCACAAGAATAAGGCCAAAAATATTACTCTTGTGACTTCCTAATACTCAAGAAGGATGGCAGTTTGAATCCATTCTTGCACCTCAGGGAACAGAACTTCTTGCTCTAAAAGGAAGTTCAGTTTGCTGACCCTAGCTCAAGTAATACTAGCATTGGAATTTGGAGGCTGTATAGTGTCACTTGACCCACATCCCTAATCTGTGGTTACATCGGAGTACGTGTGGTTTGTGGTGGTTCTAAACACTACCAATTGGCAGTAATATCCTTTTGGATTGACATCTGCTCCTCTAGTCTTTATGAAGGTGATGACATTGGTGGCAGGCAATCGCAGAAGATTTGGCATCCCAATATTCCCGTATTTAGACAACTGGCTGATCAAAGCTAGTTTGCTAGAGGTGGTGTCATGCCATCTGCATTCAAGAGCATCTCTCCTGTTCGACCTCATCTTTTCAGTCAAGGAGCCCAAATCCCACTTGGAGCCTTCCTAATGACTTCAGTTCATAGGGTCGGTACTGGACTCCATCCTAATCCGCCCCCTTTCCTCCACTGGAAAGGACCAGCGACATCCAGTAAAAAGTTCCATCTTTCCAGCTTAGTGCAAGAGTTCCAGTCCTAAAATTCCAACATCATGCATGAGGGCCCTGCATTCGTGCCTCTGCAGGCAGTGGCTATAGTACAGGAAAGACCTGTTTGACTCTATCGTGATCTCCCCTAGCACTGCAGTGAGTTTGTTTGGTAATCAAGTCACACATGAGCAGTGACATGGCCCTCCCTTCCCCTCCAGCAGTGGCCATGGTAGGTAAGATAGTCTCTAAAGGGCAGGATGCATGGTTGCTAGACCAGACTGCCTTAGGGTGGTCTTCCCCCCAACTTTTTGCTTGCCTCCCTCCATTTTTCTGATCTAAATTTAGCTCGTTTTAGGACTGGACACTTTTTACCACTGCTGACCAGGGCTAAAGTATTGTGTTCCCTTCTATAAACATAGTATCATTGACGCATACCCATTTGTCATATTTAATTTGCCTATAAGTCCCTAGTAAAGTCCACTAGATGTGCCCAGGGCCAACCTGTAAATTAAATGCCACTAGTGGGCCTGCAGCACTGATTGTACTGATTGTACCACCCACATAAGTAGGCCCTTGGTCATGTCTCGGGCTGCCATTGCAAGGCCTGTGTGTGCAGTTTCACTTCCAGTTCGTCTTGGTATTTAAACTACTTGCCAAGCCTTAAATTCCCCTTTTATAACATATTTCACCCCTAAGGTAGGCCCTAGGTACGCCATAGGGCATGGTGCTATGTAAGTAAAAGACAGGACATATACTTATAGATTTACATGTCCTGGTTGTGAAAAACTCTGTCGTTTTTCACTACTGTGAAACCTGCTCCTATCACAGGCCAACATCAGAAATTCCCTTATATCCTTTTAAGTGGTAATTTCTGATTTGAGAGGAGTAGCCTTGTCATGTTTAGTATGGTTGGAATGGTAGTGAGAAATGGTTACTGGTGAAGTTGGATTTTACATTACTATTTTAAATGCTACTCTGTGCTTTACAGTTTCTTTCCAATCCACGTCTGATCTGTGTTGGTTGACAGCTCCCCTTGTGCATCCACCCAGACAGCCGTAAACACAGGACATTCAGCTGCATCTGCATACTGATTGGTCTTCCTGGGCAGAAAGGGTGAAGAGACTCTAACATACACTTCAAAGGCCAGTGGCCCACCTTCACACAAAGGACTGATAACCAACCCACAGGGCTCTTGACAGACAGGGAGGAGTTGAAAGGGGATCCTGTGCACTTTAAAACCACTCTTCCAAGTTTTCCCCCACTTCAAAGACACTTTTAGGTGTGTATATATACTGGGTCTATGACCCCACCAAATCAGACACTTCTAGACCTACAACTGGACTCTAGCAGAGGGACTGCCTTGCTTCCCAAAGGACTCATCTGGACTGCTTTACTGGAAGGACTGCTGTCCTGCCTGTTGCCCTACTGCCTGCTGGCCCCTCACTCTACTGGAAGGACTTTGCCTTCCTTCCATAAGTGCTCTCCAAGGGCTTGAACTGAGCTTGCCCCCTTGCTCTGAAGTCTCAAGGCCATCAAAGACTTCACCTAAGAAAAGAAAATCCAGCACGTCAGAAAATCAATGCAACACTTGCAGAATTCAACGCATCTCCTGCCCGGATCAACACATCCCCTGTATCGCAGCTGTAGAATCACTGCTTTATATGGCAGATCGAGTCAGCACCTGTTGCCTCATCTCAGCACATTCTGAATTTTTCATGCATTGTCCTGGGACGTCCAAGTATCCCCGCATCGGAGTTGGGAACCAAGGCTGTGCTCCCGGAATCAGATGCATCACCTTGCGGTTTGCAAAGAAACTGCGCATCACCTTCGCCGCACTGGATAACCTGACACATTGCTTTACTTTGTGGTACTTCTCCTCCTCTGTATCGTTATTTTTGCTGCGCCCCAGGTACTGTGTTAAAAGGGTACAACCACTGATTCTTAAGGATTGAGACCCATCTAAACCTTGAAAAAGTGATATCTGGGCTTGTACATGTTGGATTTCTGTTGTTTTGGTATTATTTTATTTACATAAATATAAATCTTTCTAAACTGGTGTGGAATACCTTTTCTGATGTTTTCACTGTTACTGTATGAGTTTTTGCACCAATACTTTACACATTTCCTTCTAAGTTAAGCCTGCCTGCTCTGTGCAAAGCTACCGGATGATGAGCGCAGGATAATTTAGGTTGTTTTGTGAAATACCGTGACTAGGATTGTGGTCCGAACAGGGTGCATACCTCTGCCAGCTAGAGAGCCAATTTCTAACAATGGTATTTAAAATAGGACATGCATATTTAATGCAACACCACCTTGCACTGTGGTAAGGCAGGCCTCCCATAAACTAACACTGGTTTACCTTATTACATTTAATAAGTGCTAAATTTACTACGGGAGCAGCTAAAAAAGTATTCTTTCCACTCATTTTAATTATATTATCTTCTTTAATTGTAAATATTTTAAATTATTATTTTGAAAATGCCACTTTAAGAAAGTTAGCATTTCCCTACCTAAAGTTCCTGGGGCCTTTCTGTGAGTAGCTAGCTGCCCCGAAGCTGTTAATGACCCTGTCACTGAAGTCAGAAATAAAACTTTCAGCAGGACAGACTTGCTCCTGTATCCAGCTCGCATTCCATGGGGTCAGTCTGAACTTGAAACTTTATCTTGGTCTGGCACAACCAGATACCTGCAGTTGGCGCTTCATGCACTTTTGCACTATTTTTTAACTATATGTTTACCTTGCACTTTAAAAACTCATAACTCCGGTTCTACTGAATGGATTTTTTTTTGTCATTTTTTTAAATTAAACTATGCTCTATATTTCTAAATTGCTTTGTGACTGTTCTTATATTGTCTTTTCATTTTAATACTGTTCAAGTGTTGCAAAACAAATTTTCACATTGCCTGTAAGTAAAGCCTGATTGCCTTGGTCCTAGCTACGAGAGGGTTAAGCACAGGTTTATTTATAGACATTTGTAGCTTACCCTGAAAAGGATTGCAAATGTTCCTTGAAGTGGGTCCTTACCTCCTTCAACAATTAACCCAATTTCTTACGGAGACATTTAAAGTCAACTCACACATTCATGCTCTTGCTTACATCAAATGTATAGACACACAGCTCATATTCCCAATATGGAAGCTGGTAAAATCAAGGCTTAGCTGGGGAGTCCACCTTGAAACATGCTTTGCTGTACATCTGTAAGGCCCACAAGACTTCCAGTTCTGGAAAACCGTGGGTATGTGCCAGGTATTTGAGCTTTTGCCCATTCATAAGCTGGATAGGGCATTTTTCATGTCAAGAAAGGATTTTTAGAAAATGTGGGAGCCATTAAAAACATTGACCCTAAATAGCCAGTTGCCTGTTGCTTCCAAGATAAACATGGTGAGACTGGACATTAATAACATTTCTGGCCTCAACAGGGTAAAAATACATGAGCAGGAGGGGGAATCAGTGTTCAACTTAGACTGGAATCGAAGTATATTGTTAATCTAGAGACCATTGAACCGTGGGGTCTGAACATGAGTGAAGATCTATCTGTACATCTGTATATAAAGCACAATACCCGCAGATAATTACGTTTTCATTAGTCATCTTCCTTTTTTTATTTTTTTATCTATCTTCTCAAGTGATTATTTTCTTTTATGAAGGAGATAAGGAATCTTACTGGATTAGATATGTTTGAGTTAAAAGTATGCCTGGATAAGTCTGGACCCTCTGTTTGTGCCCTGACTTCTGATGGAGCATAAAGGCACTTCTTTGATGTGCCCACTGATACGTTAGCTGGGATGCTGCACTGCATGTCATCTAAAGTATTATGAATGTGCAAGGTCGGACAGTACAGCCATCAACCTCACACATGCTCACTGCAGTCTGTAACTCTCTTGTCTGCAGGTTACAATCCTTTTTTCTTCTGGACTTGCCAGGTCATGAAGGATGATACCCGAGGACTAGCTGAGGCATCCCACAGGGATGCTAAGGATGCTGCATGTTATTTTATGTATGTTTGCAACATTTGCATGATGTCACGGAGTACGTTTTCAAGTCTGCTTGTACAGTTCCCAGCAGGTACTCCCACTCAGTGTTGATTTGAATCAATCCGGATTCTGCTTCTCTTTCACATCTAGTTGAAGAGATCAGCAGATGGATGCAGGCAAGTTTGTTGATGACAACAAAACTGAACTAGCTCTGGTGGAAAAAACCTACACAGATTCGCAGTGTGTGGAAATTGGCTCAAGTCGAAATAAGTCAGCCAATTCAAAACAGAATCTCTTGTGGTTGCTCACCTATGGAGGACTAAGTTCATTTTTTTAATGATACCCTGTGATTGTTCATGATATGCGCTTCTTGTATCAAATATTAACAGGCATCTGTAGAAAGCGTTAGTGTGTTTTGGCTTCTTGCCCCTTTTTTTTTTTTTTTGTGTGTGTGTGTGTGTGTGTGTGTGTGGGGGGGGGGGGGGGGGTACCCCCAGATAGTGCTGGAACGTCTCCAAATTATGCAGAACTCTGCTGCTGATGGGGAGCCTGGGTTGTTAAGCAGGAATCACAGTAGCACCACGGTCAGGAGATTTATTTGGCTTCTCATAAAACAACTATAAGAGTGGGGTAGCCAGTTTTTAAATTTAGATTAGTATCATGTTGTAGATTGGATATTATGGTATCTGGATCGCTGAGGGTTCAAAATGTTAAGCTAAACAGTGATAGACGTTGTGACCTGTTTTGTTGACTGTTTGCGATGTGGCCCTACCTCCGCTGGAAACCTGAGTTTATGGAGTCACATGTAAATTGATATGTTGTTATTCTTTCAGTTTTAATGCAAGATTTAGAGTTTTAGAAATGGACATTCAAATTAATCTGCGTGAAAGATTTTAATGCCACTGTCATTACATTTTCATTATTGAATCCATAGGTTTTTTAAAATTTATTTTTAATAATTTTTCAACAAAATGCGTACATCAGTGTACATATTAGAGGAGCAGTTCAGATGAATTGCTTTTTCACACTACACCTTCACATATAAGATGAAATGTTCCATCATGCATAGTTTGTTTGATATAACACAGAACAAGGAGGAAATGGGAAGGGCCAGTTCTCAGCAGTTCACTCATCCAACAATGATCGTGGCTCGGTAATCAATCGGTCATTCAGCTGTCTGCGTTGTCCAATCCGTCAAACCTCTTCAAGTGAGATGTAGGAAAGTACCATCTTGCCTGGCATGTTACCCCCATTTTTTACTTGTGTGTCAATTTGTTTTTGCCTGTCTCACTGGGATCATGCTAGCCAGGACCACAGTGCTCATAGTTGTGGCCTGAATGTGTTCCCTGTGTGGTGCCTAACTGTCACTAAGGCTCTGCTAATCAGAACCTTAGTGCTTATGTTCTCTCTGCCTTTAAAATTGTCACTGCAGGCTAGTGACCTTTTTTACCAATTCTTATTGGCACACTGGAACACCCTTATAATTCCCTAGTATATGGTCCCTAGGTACCCAGGGTATTGGGGTTCCTGGAGATCCCTATGGGCTGCAGCATTTCTTTTGCCACCCATAGGGAGCTCAGACACTTCTTACACAGGACTGCCACTGCAGCCTGAGTGAAATAACGTCCACCTTATTTCACAGCCATTTTACTCTGCACTTAGGTAACTTATAAGTCACCTATATGTCTAACCCTCACTCAGTGAAGGTTAGGTGCAAAGTTACTTAGTGTGAGGGCACCTTGGCACTAGCCAAGGTGCCCCCACATAGTTCAGGGCAATTTCCCCAGACTTTGTGAGTGCGGGGACACCATTACACACGTGCACTACATAAAGGTCAATACCTATGTATAGCTTCACAATGGTAACTCCGAATATGGCCATGTAACATGGAATTGTCCCCCCATGCCAAATCTGGTATTTGGGTGCCAATCCCATGCATCCCCGGGGCTCCAGCATGGACCCCGGGTACTGCCAAACCAGCTCTCTGGGGTTTTCACTGCAGCTACCGCTGCTGCCAACCCACAGAAAGGCTTCTGCCCTCCTGCCCAGTCCCAGGAAGGCAGAACAAAGGATTTCCTCTGAGTGAGGGTGTTACACCCTCTCCCTTGGGGAGGAGTAGCCTCTGGAAATGCTTTGAAGGGCACAGATGGTGCCCTCCTTGCATAAGCCAGTCTACACCGGTTCAGGGATCCCCCATCCCCTGCTCTGGCGCAAAACTGGACAAAGGAAAGGGAAGTAACCACTCCCCTGTCCATCACCACCCCAGTGGTGGTGCCCAGAGCTCCTCCAGTGTGTCTCAGACTTATGCCATCTTGAATGCAGAGGTGTGAGGGCACAATGGAGGCTTCTGAGTGGCCAGTGCCAGCAGGTGACATCAGAGACCACTCCTGATAGGTGCTTACCTGACTAGGTGGCCAATCCTCCTCAGAGGGCTATTTAGGGGCTCTCCTGTGGGCTTCTCTTCAGATAACTAATTCAAGAGCTCACCAGAGTTCCTCTGCATCTCCCTCTTCGACTTCTGCCAAGGATCGACCGCTGACTGCTCCAGGATGCCTGCAAAACTGCAACAAAGTAGCAAGAAAGACTACCAGCGACATTGTAGCGCCTAATCCTGGCGGCTTTCTCGACTGTTTCCTGGTGGTGCATGCTCTGGGGGCTGTCTGCCTTCACCCTGCACTGGAAGCCAAGAAGAAATCCCCTGTGGGTCGACGGAATCTTCCCCCTGCTAACCCAGGCACCAAACTATTGCTTCACCGGTCCTCTGGGTCCCCTCTCATCGTGACGAGCATGGTCCCTGGAACACAGGAGCTGGATCTAAGTGACCCCGACAGTCCAGTGGCCCATCTGTCCAAATTTGGTGGAGGTAAGTCCCTGCCTCCCTACGCCAGACAGTAATCTTGTGTACTGCGTGAACTGCAGCTGCTAGGGCTTCTGTGCACTTCTGAAACGAATCCTTAGTGCACAGCACAGCCCAGGTCCCCAGCACTCTGTCCTGCATTGCTCATCTCGCTGAGTTGACCACCAGCTTCGTGGGACCCTCCTTTGTAGTGTTGAGACGACCGCTGTGCTCAGTTTTCTTGAACCCTTGTTCAAGTACTTCTGCGGGTGCTGCCTGCTTCTGCGTGGGCGCTCTGTGTTGCTGAGCGCCCCCTCCGTCGCCTCCTCCAAGGGGCAACCTCCTGGTGCTTCCTGGGCCCAGGCAGCACCCATTTTCCTCACCCACGACCTTTGCAGCTAGCAAGGCTTGTTTGCGGTCTTTCTGCGTGGAAACAACTCTGCATCCTCCAGCACAGCGTGGGACATCTTCTGTGCAAAGGAGAAGTTCCTGGCGTCTTCCGTTGTTGAAGAATCTTCAGCTTCTTCCACCCGGAGGCAGCCATTTTGCACCTTCATCTGGGATTTAGTGGGCTCCTGCCCCCCCCGGACACTTTCGTGACTCTTGGACTTGGTCCCCTTCCTTTGCAGGTCCTCAGGTCCAGGAATCCATCTTCATTGCTTTGCGGTCAGTTGTGGTCTTTGCAGAATCTCCTATCACGACTTTAGTGTGTTTCTGGGGAAGTATGGTCACTTTACTCCTACTTTTCAGAGTCTTGGGGTGGGCTATCTTGGACACCCTTAGTGTTTTCAAACACTCCCAGTGACCTCTACACACTACACTAGGCCTGGGGTCCCTAAGTGGTTCGCATTCCACTTTCTTAGTATATGGTTTGTGTGGCCCCTAGGCCTATTGCATCCTGTTGTATTTTACAGTGTTTGCACTACTTTTCTAACTGTTTACTTACCTGATTTTGGTTTGTGTGTATATTTTGTGTATTTTACTTACCTCCTAAGGGAGTATATCCTCTGAGATATTTTTAACACATTGTCACTAAAATAAAGTACCTTTATTTTTAGTTACTATGAGTATTGTGATCCTTATGACATAGTGCTATATGATATAAGTGGTATAGTAAGAGCTTTGCATGTCTCCTAGTTCAGCCTAAGCTGCTCTGCTATAGCTACCTCTATCAGCCTAAGCTGCTAGAACACTACTAATCTACTAATAAGGGATAACTGGACCTAGCACAAGGTGTAAGTACCATCAGGTACCCACTATAAGCCAGGCCAGCCTCCTACATGGGACCTCCCACTGCCGCTGCCACTACACCCTCATCCTCGACCTCATTCACATTTGTCGCCTCTTGATCTGCAAGGTATGCCTCCAAGGGGGACCACACATCTTCCAGACGTGTGCATGCCAGCATTATGTTCCAATAGTTGTTCAGTTGTTCCTGGCAGTAAGTAGTGTCCCTGAGCCATTCCACCACCCTCGGTGTAGCATGTCGGCCCCAATACATCACCACCCGGCGCTTGGCAGGTAGCAACCGCAGTGCAGTAAATTTAACGTCCCCTGGGGGTGCCTCTCTCACGTATCCCAGAAGTATCACAAGCGGGGTGGACTTTAGCACAATTCCTGTGATTGGTGTCGGAGTTTCAAACACCCCCAACCAGAATCACCCCACTCCTGGACAATCCCAGGCACGGTGCAAAAAGCCTGCACAGGGGGTCGCACATCAGCTATCTGACCTGCCCTGTGCATCCTCTCCGGTGTGTGACATAATCTATGCAAAATATTAAAATGTACCAGGCATAATCTTTTAACTAGGAGAAAGTGCGCATGCCTGGGTACAACAGTGACGTCATTGAGCATCAGTGAGGGGGGTGGTCAAGTCAGCACCCCATGCCACTCATCTGGCAGGGGTCTGCACCTGCGTAGTCTCCTCCATATAATCTTGTAATCAACCTGCGGGGTGAGGGAGATGTGATCACATTCCTAAGTATCTTAAATACTGGTGGGACCTCTGGAAACGAGTCGTGGAGTGCCCTAATAGCCGCTCTAAGCTGGTAGTATGTGAAAACGTTCAGGGGGGATCTATCAGCAGCCTCTAGTACCTCTGGTGGAGTTAGCAAGTCACCATTGTTGTCCATTTGATGTTGCGTAAGTGGGAACAAGCCCCAGAATCTGCTCTAATAGTTAGCAAGGGGTTTCCAATAAGTTGCACTGATGGAGCGAACAGATGTTTTGATGTGGCTCATCTTCTAAGCTCACCCCAAGCCTACACTGTACATGTTGCTGTGTTGATCTGCGCTCTAGGGCACTTGGGGTTTTGGAAGAGTATCATTGGTAGGGGGCACGGGGCCAGCAGGTCCTGCTGAGCGACAGTATTGTGCCTGAAATTGAATGAGGTGTAACCCGTGGTGAGCAAACTGCATTTATGCGCTGTAGTAATATGTCCATATCCGGTGCACCCAACCCCCTGTTTGAAAGGAAGCGTCAAGATCTCCCAGGCGATTCGAGGTTTCTGTCCGGCCCACGCCAGTGATACCAAGCGCAATCTGATCTGCTTCCTAAAATGCTGCAATAGAGGTAGCAGCAAATTTAAAAATAAGTAGAAGAATTTTGGAAGAATCGCCCTTTTGGCAATGGCCAGTCTTAACGCTAGAGATAGTGGAAGACGTTGCGAGCCCTCCAAACAGTCATCTAGCCAAGTCAATAGGCATCCATTGTTACTTCTCCACAGTTCGTCTATATCTCTACTCAGCCATATTCCCAGGTATTTCCAGGATCCTCTACCCAATCCATCAGGCATTCAGGAGAGAATTAAGTTCTTGCATCTGTCAAGGTGAACAAGACAGATTTCTCTCAGTTTATAGAAATTCCAGACAATTCTTCAAAAGTAGTGAGTTCCCTAATTAATGGGTCCAGATTTGCCTCGGGGTCTCGAACGTACAGCGTAACATTGTCAGCGTACATGGAAATAATAATCTTCCGGGGGATGAATGCAAGGCCACACTGTGCATGATGCTGGTGCAGCGGAGCATCATGAGGCTCCATGGCTACCAAAAACAGGATAGGGGGGGGGGGGGGGGGGCACAAAGAGGGCATTGTGATCGCGCAAGGAGGGTCATGAGTGTTCCATTCACCGGCATGCGAGCCATTGGCTGAGTATAAAGCAGCCTGATCATCTGTATGAAACTGGCGCTCACTCCCAATCTCGGTAGGTGAGTGAACAGATATGGCCACTCCAAGGAGTCAAACGCCTTGGTGGCATCTAAAAATATAGCTGCTGCATTCAGGGACGGCTCGATGGTATGGAGAAGGGTAAAGAAGGTTCGCAGATTGTGGGACCTGGATCTGCCCGGCACAAACCCCGATTGATTGGGACAGACTATAGTTGGCAGTAGTGGGAGTAGTATTGCAGCTATTAACATGGCCAATATTTGGTTGTTCAAGTTTATCAGGGATAGCGGGCGATAGGAGTCGCAATGCTTGGGGCCACGGCTAGTTTTAAGAATTGTCATGAACAACGCCTCTGTTAGTGAAGGTGACAATATCCCCATGGATAGCGAATCCTCATACATTGCGAGGAGGTGTGGTGCCAGAAGGTGAGCATATTCCTTGTAGAATGCAGTCGTAAGCCCATCTAACATTGGTACCTTATCGGCTGGCATAGCATTAATAATGCAGACCACTGTAAAAGGTTAGTCAGGGTGTCTCCTGTGGCAGTCTTCCAGCCAGAACAACTGTATGGAGGGAAAATACTGCACCAGATTGGGTGGTTGAGTAGGCTGCCATGACTGATATAAGGTGGAAAAAAAGGCAGCCATCTCCTCCTGCACCTCCTCAGTGTTGGCATGTATGTGTTGATTGGCATCATGCAACTGTCCTATGTAATTGCTAGCTCAAGGTTTCTTGGGCAACTGGGCCAGGGTCCTCCCTGCTTTGTCACCCTCCCCATATCGACGTGCTCAGGCCTCCTTGCTCAGATAATGTGTTTTCCTCTGTGCTGCTTCTTCAAACTCTGCCACCTTCTTGCATATATCTGCTAATGTGGTGACATTGCCCTCTGAAAAGTAACGGATCTCCAATTCCCTTATCTCTTCCTCCAGCCTACCTAACTCCCCCCTTAGTGCACAAAGAAATCCAGCCTGCTTTGTGATACAGCTGCCACGCATCACCACCTTAAACGCCTCCCAAAGGAAAGGGCAGAGTGAGTCATCTCTGGTGTTTCATTATGCTGAACGTATTCTGCTATTGCAGTCCCAATTTCTTCCCTGACCACCTGGTCTCTCAAGGCCCCAGATGGGAATCTCCAGGCGAATACATGTGTGGGGCCACCTGATATCACTAGTTCAAATAAGACAGGGGCATGGTCAGATAATATCCGAGGTAGGTGGCCAACCCGTACAGTCCATGCACCAACATCGTGCAGTGTTAACCAGTAGTCTGTGCAGGACCACATGTTGTACGTCGTCGCCATACACGTGCCCTCAGAAGCATCCGGGTAGCGGGAGCGCCATATGTCCACCAGCTTAAAGTCATCTATAATCGTTCGCAACTGGGCCGCTGCTCATGGATGTGGGCGCTTAGTGTCCCAAGCTGTCTACATTTGAGTCCTAGACTACATTGAAATCTCCACCCCACACTTGTGCTCCAGGGCCCAAGGAGTTCGCCAATCGTCACACTCCTGCAAAGAACTGGGGGTCATCAACATTAGGTCCATATATTGTGATAAAATTAACCAGGCACCCATGCAGTATGCCAGAGAGCAGCACATAGCGACCCTGCTTGAAATATATAGCCTGTCTAGTGTGCCACAGTATTCCTTTGCGGGTGAGTATGGCCACCCGGTGCACATAATTAGAGTAGTATGCTGTGTGTTTTTCGCACCCCCACCCAGTCCTCAAACATGCCTGCGTGCTCTCCGTAAGGTGGAGTTCCTGTAAAAAAAAAAAAAAAAGATCTATTGAGTAGTGCTTCAGGTACCCCAGAACATGTCCTGCCTCACGCCGGTTATTCGGACCCCTTATATTCCAAGTTAGAAGCTTAATTGAATGCATAGTTTAAGAGCTATTTATCAGGGAGATCGCGCAGCCCATGGTTCATTCGCCTTTCGTTCCTGCCGCCTAGAGCCTCTCGCCAAGCCATACATGTAATACCTAAATGCTGAGTATTTAAGGAAAAGGGGATTTGAGTTCCAAAGGGTAAATAACCTACTTCAAACAGTATGCACCTAAGTACATTCCTCCCACCTCCCACTTTAGCCCCCCAAACGGGCCATATTCAGACTTCCCTCCCGTGCGGGAACCCAGTATAAAAGTAAACATCTCCCAGGACTCATCCCCTGACGGTCTCCCAGCTACTATAAGCCGGGTAGCCGGAATTAACAAGTCATAAAGGGGCACCCCTGTAAATGTAATCGCAATTAAAACATTTAGGGGAGGCAGTCACCATCTCGCATTCTCACATCTCCTCTTCTGATGAAGGCTCAGCATTAGCCATCAGTGTGCTCCCAACCTTTACAACTATTGGTCCCATATGTGGAAAATGTATCTCGCCGCTTCTCGTCCACCTTATCCCTTATGTCAGAGGGAAGGCCGCCTCCGCAGTCTGGTGCGAGCTCCATCGAGGGCAGCGACAATGTCTTACATCCCCGAAGGACCAGACCAGGGAAAAGGAGAAGCAGCGCTTCACAGTAGCCTTAATGGTTCCCGGTGCAGCAACTCGGGGTGTCTTCCAACTTCTTACCGTCGTGCTTCGGGGGCGACGCCCCGAAGACAGCGATCCCTGCCAACAGTGCATGTACAATAATGTTCTGTACCTGGTCGAACAGTCTTCTCGTGCAGCGGGGGGCATAGAGCTAATCATTGTCACTTAGGCATCCCTAGTCGTCGAGGTCAGTTCTCAGCAACGCCCCTCCCGTCTTCACTGGGATGCTCTTGACAAATTTTGCTGCGGCATTTGGATCCTTCAAATAGTGTGTCTTTCCTTAAAGCAATATTTTCAATTCGGCTGGGTATAGTGGGGAGTATTTCGCATCCGTGCGCTGAAGTATACGTTTCACTGGTAAGAATTCATAAATTCCTTCTAGCGGCCTATACCATTAACATGAAGTCTGGGTATATCGGTACTTCATTTCCTTGTAATCGCACTGGACGCCTCTTGCTCGCCTGGCGTAACACCACATCATGATCCCTATAATTCAGTAGGCATACTATTATAAATCTGGGCAGAGTACTTTTTCCATACGAAAGAGTTTTTCTCTGTCGCCGGTTTGCCTGTCTTCTACTTCAGAGCTTCGGTGCGCAAGTTGTTCTTTGCGGCCTTGATGTTTCTCAACTTTTTCCTTGAGATGGTCAAACCTATCTACAAGGCAGGCGGTCCGTTTCTGTATCAGTTGCCCTAAGGCTTTGCTTGAGATCTAAGAACATAGCCCTAATATCAGGTTCCGGACCTTGGTCAGCTCCACCATCCAGACCCCACGGAGAATCCTCGGATGGAGGTTCCATAGTGCATGTTTGTCTTACGTTTTCAAATGGAAGTTTTGTTTGCTTAGCATCAACTTTACCCATTTTCTGCAGCAGGGCCCTCAAGGCGTCACCATAACTTCCAGTGCAATATAGGAGATGACTTCATGCACTCCTCTTTCGTCACCAGAGGGCCTCCTCACTCCAGCTACTGGGCCAAGAGGGTCACAAGCAGCTCTCCAGCGCCAATACCTCGTTCAGAATCAAAACATCACCAACAGTCGTTCTCCTGCTCCCGTTTCAGGGTGCAGTCAGGCTCTGCTTTAATATTGAGCCCCGCCTCATCTCGCTTCCAAGGAGGGGTGGGGCGGGGCACGAGCAAACCGGTAATCCCCACTGTAATCTACAGAGTGCACCAGTCAGTTTGTGGCACCCCATCAGTTTGCTAGCTTTGGGTCCTCCGGGCTCTCTCCTGCCGCGCGCCAAATTCCCATGCACTGCTCTGATTCTGGGCAAAAACATGTCCATCTGCGCCCCAGGGTGCCATTACCGCAGTTCAATATTTATTTCCTCTCAGATCCCCCTTATTTAATAGGATAATCATTGGATTTATGTTCCTGCCAGCAGAGCTGCAATAGTATCTCGCTAGTGCATCCGGGTCCCTGGTTGAATACAAGTAGTGGAAAAAATGTCTTTCATGCTGTCACTTTCTCTTTTAAAAGCAGGGCCTAAGGTAATGAATATAGCATTATTGCCCTTGTGACTGCTTGTTTGTCCCCATAGATGTTTGCATGTGACACCCTCTCCTCAAGTTGTTTTAAATACGTTTTAATTTCATTTTCCACTCACTTCTTCAGGTATCTTCATAGGTTACTTTTAACATCATTGGTATCAAGTAAAATAAATATGTAGCATTGGTGAATCAAGGCTTTTGGGATGACTGAGGGCCCGAGCGTTTAATGTATATTGGACCACCACCCAAAATTGATGGTTGTCCAGTCAGCCCTATTTAGTGTTTAGGGCCTCTCTGCTCCGTAAAATGTTCCATTAGCAGAATTTATTAAAGATTTTTAATAAATAAGTATTTTTATGCAAACCTTACCATTACTTATTAAAAATGTGATGGCACAAGTCAAACAATAATAAGAAAAAGAAGCCTGTCGCGGTTTAGCTCATCATGTCGAAATAATGGTCTTACCCAAGAGTAACTTATGTGTCAGAAACGTAGGGAAAGTATTTTCTAGCCATGTTACCTGTGAACCTTCCCTGTTATTTTTAAGGCATACCTCTATTGCCAAAGAGCCATTTTGCAAAAAGGGATGCTTAATGAAAAGTAAAAAACCTACAACTTTGTATTTACCTTTCCCCCATGGTCTGTGGCAGCTGACAAGCACAGACGGTTGTTACCCCTTGGCTATGCACAATGGTATGGTTGCTTTTCATGGCCTGAAATGCTCTCTTGTATGTAAACGGTTAATAGAACATGGGGAGGGCGTGTCCTGCAGCAGCCAACCTACAAGAGGTGAATTGACGAGAGGGGGTTTCTTAGAAGGACAATCCTCCGAGCAAAATTGAAATATTCTTTACTTTTCGGGACCTGTTACTTCACTTCACCTCTATGAATAGTTTTACATAGGATGCTTAGAATTGTGCAGATTAACGTTTTGTTTTCTGTAATAATGTCAATTTACTTTTTTTTCAGCTCGAAATCCTGTGCTCAGTCAATATTCTACAATTCATATTCATTGCACTCAGACTGGACAAGATCATCACCTGGCCCTGGCTTGTATGTATTTATTTTTTACTTTTACTTAGACTCCCCAGAGATGTATGTCACTGCTTCCTGTATACTCAGATGGCATAAAAAGTAATGCAAGGGAATGCTTGAACCGGGTGAACCATTTGTAACATTCTGTGAGTGGATTTGGATGGTGTAAACTTGTCTGTGCCATTGATCCGTATCAACCATGTGTATAACACACGTTCGCTAATACCTACATTGTAACCCGCAACTGATTTTACAGCGTAGCTGACTTTATAGCAGAAAAATTGTCACTGAGTGGGCTTTTTGCCACCTTAGAATATCTATCTATCCCTTACCATTTTGTAATTTTATTTTTAGGTTGTTTGTGTTCCTTTGTGGATCTTGATGTCCTTCTTGTGCCTGGTGGTGCTTTATTACATTGTCTGGTCAGTGCTTTTCCTGCGTTCTATGGATGTGATTGCTGAGCAAAGGAGAACACATATAACAATGGCTATCAGCTGGATGGCAGTTGTCGTTCCTTTACTCACATTCGAAGTAAGTAGAATTTTGCAAGGCAATGTGGTATTTTTTTCCTTTGAAAAAAAGCACAATTGGTTGAACGTTTTGCCTAACTCTTTTATTCTACGGAGGAATAGGCAATGCAGCGTCGTTGTCTTTCGAACATCATTGATTTTCAGTGTTTTTTTTTCTAAATGGTACTGTTTAGTATTGCTAGTGTTACTTTTTTTTGTTTTAGTTTATTTTTACACGTGGGACACAACACAGGCTTTGAAAAATAATAAAAATGTTGCAAGACCTGCAAGTAAAGTAACTTGAATAATCTACTCGACCTACCTGTAATGTAGTTGACCCGTAAACTGGTCTCATTGTGTGATCCTGGGCAAATAGTTTACAGAGTCGCCTTTTTCTTCATTCTCACATATGATTGCGCCGTCAAATATGTGAGCTCAGCATTTCTGCAGTACAAAAAAAATATTTTGTTTGATTAAATAGACTAAAGTTTGCTCCATGTATCTCAAGAATCTAGCCCACATCTAGGAGACCTATGACTTGCTTTTAGTTTACTAATAGCACTGCCATCAGGGCAGGAGCGTTTCTCAGTTTGTTTAAACACTCATGTTTAATAAATATATTACTAGACCATGCTGTTGTAGACACAGTAAATTTCCTAGCAATGTCCAAAATCCTTTCCACTAACATGCTGCTTTACTCATAAAACTATATAGTGTATTAACAATCTGTAAAAATTGGGTTTCAGAAAACATCCTTTGCACATAAACACGTGAAGTATTCTAATTTGTTTTCATCCTATTAAAATATGTTTTTCACCACACAAGTACACAAAAATTGGCTTTCACAACTACTGAAATACATTTTGAAATATTTGTACAGTTGATTTAGCCATTTAAATCTTGTGTGTTAGGAAGAACCTGACACTCTATTGCCTTTTATTTCACACTTTAAATAGCAGGTCAGAAAGTTCACCTTACACAATCCTGAAACTCTGCAGTCAGAAGGAAAATGAATTGTAAGACAATTTGACTTTTGACCTCTGTGACCTGTGAACACAGAGCAAATGTGACCTACAAGAACAAGATTGAAAGGCATCTTTTATTGCTCCTTCACTTTCTGACTGAACAGAACACCTGTTATTTGTCAACTCACCAGAAGGAAGGGGCAATTAAGTCCTAAAAGTAGCTTGACCTGATAAAAAATGACTCACCATAGTGAGTGGTGGAGTAGATTCTTTTTGAGCCCTGCAACACAAGCATTTATTTCTGTAAGCTGAACCCCACTCTTGAGCTGCCACATCTTCATTACTTCACTAATTCTGTGACTCATCTGACCTCCTGGTCAGCGTCTGCTCACTCTGTGCAGCATCACCTTTTGCTGCTGCCTCCGCTGCGTTCTAACTGAGAGCCTGCCTGGCTCTCAGTTCGAGGTCCACCTCTGCCCGCGGGCTCCCGCCTGTGTCTCATCCCTGTTAGCCTAGTGTCCACCTGCATGTAAGTATCTTACTGTCTCTTTTTACTTCTGCTTTTTTTTTTTTTCTGTAATTTATATATTTTTTTTCTCTCTTTCTTGTCTCTTTCTCTCTTCATCATCCTTTCACTCTCCCTGTGTTTCCCACAATGCTACAGCCCCACCCCGTCCCTCCCTGCAAAAGGTTTTCCCGCCTCCCAGCTGACCCGAACCCCCGCATCCCTCCCCTTCTTAGTGGTGGCTGCTGGTTTGCCGAAGGCGTGCTAAAGGCAAGCCTGTCTGGGCCTGGCCGCAACTGGACCGCACCCAGCGCCATGACCCCCATGTCATCCGACCTTCCATTGCGACAGCGCAGAGACCCTCCACGCACTGCACACAGGACACGCCACTGCCTGCCATCACGCATCACCCAGAGACACCCAGAGACCATTCTCCTGCCTCCACTGCCACCAAACCCTAACTCTGCAGCAAGCACTGGACCCTCCTGCTGCTGAGCCATCGAACACCTACCCGGAGCGTCTCAGTGGATCCACCTAACATTCGCTCCCTCCACAAACACGCTACAGAACTCTGGGACCTACTGGACTCCACCCGCCTGGACATGGCTTTCCTCACTGAAACTTAGACAAACCCAGCATCTGCACCGAACATTGCCATTGCCATCCCCAACGACTACTAACTGCTCTCTAAGACTGACCTTCTCGACCAGGTGGCAGCCTGGCCATCGTATACAAATCCTCCCTCTGCTTGACAAACAACGCAGAAGAACACTCTCCCGTCATGGAGCACCTCCACTTCCAGTTACACGCCACACCAAAGCCTTCTGCAGTACACTCATCCACAGGCCACCCGGCCCCCGGCCAGCCTTCAGTGATTCCATCATCGACATTATTTCTCCTCGCGCTCACGCCTCCTCGAACTACTTTCTCCTCTGCGACCTCAAATACCACATTGACAACGGCGACAACACCAACACTGCTTCCCTGCTTGACAACCTCTCCACAATAGGACTATAGCAACTGGTCACCTCACCAACACACATCACTGGTCACATGCTCAAAGCCATGTTCTCCACCAGCAACAACATCACCTCCACACTTCACTGGACTGACCACCACTGCATCCATTTCACCACCACCTCACCGACAATCCCCCTCCACAAACTCCGAGCCCCAGGCAGAAAATGGAACTGGATCACTGAGGAACAGTTCTCCAACACCCTCAGCAAGTTGCCCCCTACCGCAGGCGCTAACAGCTCAGCACGGAACTTTCACCAGTGGATCTCTGACTGCGCCAACACCCTAGCACCTTTCCGTAAGACTTCAGTGAAACATCGCCTCAAGAAGGCCAGCTTTTTCTCTCCTGTGCTCGCGGACTCCAGGCACGCCTGCAGACCACCTCATCAGAGTCACCAGGAAAGCCGCTCTGCAGGACCATATCAGCACCACCAGTCACAACACCAAAGAGCTCTTCACTGTGGTCAGAGTTTGTCAAAGCCCAGTCAGAAACTGCAAGCATCCCTCATCTCAAGATCTTAGCGACAGGCTAGCCAACTTCTTCCACCGGAAAATCAATGACATATATGACAGCTTTGTTTTGCAAGACCCTCCAAGCCCTCCAACAACCCCCCAGGTCCGATCCATCAAACCACCACAGACCCTGTACCTCTGGACCACCCTCACCACAGGCGAAACCCACACCATCATGAGCAGCATCCACTCCGGAGCCCCTACAGACCCCTGTCTTCGTCACATTTTCAACAAGGCCAACACATCCATGGCATCCGAGCTCCAACACACCCTCAACCGTTCCATAGAGACTGCCACCTTCCCAGAGGACTGGAAGCATGATGAGATCCACCCACTCTTAAAGAAACCAACGGCCGATCCCGAAAACCTCAAGAATTACCCATCTCTCTCTGATGCCTTTCCCAGCCAAGGTAACTGAAAAGGCCATCAACACTCAGCTCTGTAAGCACATTGAGGACAATAACATCCTGGACACCTCCCAAACAGGCTCCAGAAGCAATCACAACACGGAGACCGCCCTCCTCGCTGCCACAGATTACATCCACTTGCTGCTTGCTCCTTGACCACAGCCATACAACAGCCCTCATCCTGCTGGTCCTATTGACCGCCTTCAGCATGGTCTCACACCTCACCTTCTGTTCCAGGCTCCACGCAGCCGGCATCTGCAGAAAGGCCCTATAGTGGATACGCTCCTTCCTGTCTGGCATAACTCAGAGTCAGACTCCGGCCTTACCTGTCAGAACCTATGGAGATCACCTGCGGAGTTCCACGGGCTCCGCCCTGAGCCCCACACTCTTCAGCATCTACATGGCCCGCTCACGTCCATCGTCAGGAGCCATGGGTGGAACATCCTCTCCTACGCCGACGATAACCAGCTGGTCATCTCATTGACTGAAAAAACCAAGAAGAATTTCCACAACCTGATGGAAGCTGTCGCCGCTTGGATGAAGGACAGCTGCCTCAAGCTCAACTCTGACAAGACAGAGATCCTCATCCTGGGAACACCCACATCAGGCTGGGACGACTCCTGGTGGCCATCGACCCCGTCACACACCCACACCAACCACTCGCACAACCTCTGCTTCGTCCTTGACTCATCGCTCACCGTGACCCGCCAAGTCAGTCACATCCTTCTGCTTTCACACACAGACTTCTCCCGAAGATCTACAAATGGATCCCAAAGGACTGCAGCAAAACCGTAACCCATGCCCTGGTTACCAGCAGACTCGACTGTTGCAATGCCTTCTACGCTGATACCACCCAGAAGAACCTGAAGAAATTACAGCACATCCAAAATGCATCCACCATACTCATCCTGGACATTCCCCACCGCAAAAATATCTCCAATCACCTAAGAGATCTACATTGGCTTCCAGTTGAGAAAATAATTAACTTCAAGCTCCTCTTCCACTTCTACAAGGCCCTCCACAACTTAGGACACACCTACCTCCACCACTGCATCACCTTCTACTCCCCCACCAGTCCACTTTGCTCAACAAGCACTAGCCCCCATACCCTGCATATGGAAGACCTTGGCTGGTGAAAGATCCTTTGCCTACCTCACAGCAAAGAGCTGGAACACCCTGCACCTCAGGCAATCACCATTGCTACCTCAATTCAGGAAGGACCTTAAAACCTGGCTCTTCAACTGAAGCTCAGAGGACAAACCCCCCTAGTGCCTTGAGACCGTTACAGTTGTGCTCTATAACAACTGATTTTATGTGATGAGATCTATAAGATATAGTTCTGAGTGTTCTTTGTGCATTTTTTTGCTTCTGTTTTGTGAAAATAAAGTCAGAGATAAGACTCATAAACCCGTTACACCATATTTTTCAGCTAAAGGCAAAATACACACATCTACTTCAGAAGGTGTAAACGTATCTTCAAGACCCCTTAGACCAAAAATTGATTCCTAAATAATTTTTATAATTTTTGTTCATTAGATGTTCCCTTTAAGTCTTTTATGGTACACAACCTCACCCCCAGCATGCAGGAAGTTGTAATATTACTCTTGCTTTAATGATTATTTTCACCATAAGATATTCTGAAAGTAATTAGGTTCAATTTACTTTTTTATTTAGATTCTGCTTGTTCACCGATTGGATGGCCATAATCTATTCTCATATATTCCGATTTTTGTACCTCTTTGGCTTTCATTAATAACCCTAATGGCAACAACGTTTGGACAGAAAGGAGGAAATCACTGTAAGTATTCAAGGTGTTTTAACATTAAAGAGTCCAGGGAGACGTTAATTGATGTTTGTCTCACATGTGCTTTAACATTTTTAATGTATTTAATAATGCCATTCACTCCTTGCTGCTTTAAAGTGGGATTTGGTGCCACGTATTGTAAAACAGTGATCTTGCACTTGGAAAAAAAAATCAGCATTTTTGTTTTCTAGTTTGATGTCCGTGATGTGGCATTAGATCACAGGTGAGGACAGACACTAAGGAAACGGGCTCATCTGTGGCTGTGTAGCATATATATATACGTTAAAAAGACAGCCATTTAGTTGTAATTTTAGTGAAACACGTAAGGATGATAAAAAAAAAAAAAGTAATGGAAGTGAAAATGCTTTATGCAACAACGAGGAATCTCCCATTTCTCATTTACAAGATAGGTGTGTTTTACATCACAGACAGTACGTCAGGAATCATTACATTGTAGGCAGTACATTGGTATTCATAACTTTATATATAAGTTTTACTACATTTACATCGAGTCATTATTTCACAGCTAAGTATGAGTAATTTAAATACATATTATATATGAGTGTGTGTGTTTCATGGCATGTGTAGCTGCAGGTACACATGCTTTGCATAAGTCCGCCATCTAGTGTTGGGCTCGGAGTGTTACGAGTTGTTTTTCTTTGAAGAATCTGTTTCGAGTCACAACATCGAGTTTCTCCTCCTCTCGGTGATGGTGCGCATGGGCATCGAGTCCTTTCTTAGATTGTTTTCTTTTCGCTGTCGGTTTCGGACGTGTTTCCTCTCGCTCAGATAGATCTCGATTCAGTACTATCTGAACTTCTCTCTTCTTTCTATAAACGTCTGTATCGTTTTCGATCGCGTTTCCTTACATCGATCCGATTGCTATCGTCAGGGTCAATTAAATGCCCTTTTTGGGCAACCGCGCCCTTCTCTGTCCCACTTCGACTCGTGGTTCTCGAGCAATGTCAGGCTGATGGAACAGACTCTGTTTCGCTTTTGCCCTTGGTATCACGCCAGGTTCCCATACACCAACCAACATTATGTGTGCAACCTCTGTCTCTCTCCGGGTCACAGGAAAGAAACCATGAAGCATGTTGATCCTTGCTCTGAGGGATCGAAGAGCGCATCGGTTGGAGACGGCGTCCAAGTCGTCGGAACAAACGCCTGACATTTTCAGAAAAGAACAAGCTCAGACTGCAGTTTCTATTGCAGACTCTGATTCAGACCGAGACTCGGATGGGGACAGCCAATCGACGCAGTACGTGAGTACATCAGCCCCTTCCCATTGCCTAAAGGCAACCAAAGAGACATCAGCATGGTCTTGAGTCCACCACTGCTTGCCAGCCATAGTAGGACCTGAAAGACACATATGGATGACCAACCGTCGGGTTCGGCACCGAAAAAGAATAAAGTGCATTGTGCCCCAACCGAACAGCATTCCACTCTTGTTTCTGGATCTAGTCTAAAAGCAGAGACTTCCACCTTGGAGCCGGAAAAAACTGCCATCAACTTCGGAGCCAACATTCTCGGCCCGACTAAAACATTCAGTCTCCAAAATTTAGGAGCTGAAACCTGTGGGTGGAAAATATGCTCAGACTACAGAGGAGTCTTCAGACATAAGGCCCATACTAGAAGTAAACAGCGCAAAATCCAGATCCACAAAGACACTGGAAGGATTATTGCTTCTCCTCCTCCGACAACGAAGAGAAAGTTAGCTTTCCAAGAGACTTTAGAAGCTGGGCCTCCGCCTGCTAAGATATTCAAGCATAAGGAGAAACCAAAGGCAGTACAACAGCCTTCACCACCACATTCTCCTTTACTTCCTGCTTCTCCACCACCGGATACTCCACCATCACCACCACCTACACAATTTTCTCTACAGGCCCCTATCTATACACATGGCGATGATTTAGGTGACCCTCATTACAACGTAGACCCATGGGATTTATTTGATCCAGACCCTATACCATCCAATGATCCTGATTCATACCCGGCTAGGCCATCTCCACCTGAAGATAGTACTACCTACAACCAGGTTATAGCGAGGGCAGCTGCATTTCATAACATGCAGTTGCATACAGATACCATAGAGGATGTTTTTTTTTTTATTCAACACCTTATCATCCACTCACAGGGAGTATCAATGCCTACCAGGCATGCTTAAACATGCAGATGACATTTTCAAGGAGCCAGTAAAGTCTAGGGTTATTACACCAAGGGTAGACCAAAATTACAAACCTGCACCTTCAGATCCAATTTTTATTACCCAACAATTGCCACCTGACTCTATAGTTGTTAGTGCAGCCAGGAAAAGGGCAAATAGCCAATCCACAGGGAATGCTCCTCCCCCAGAGAAGGAAAAGTCAGATGTTTGATGCAGCGGGGAAGAGAGTAGAATCTCAAGCTGCTAATCACCGGAAAATTGCAATTTTTCAAGCTCTATTAGCAAGATACAATAGAGCTCATTGGGATAAGATGGAGGAGTTCTTACAGTACCTTCCACCAGAATACCAAAAAAGGGCACAGCAGATAGTTACAGTGGGCAAGGCTATCTCGAACAACTAAATTAGGTCTACCTTAGATGCAGCAGCGAACGTCAGGGTTCAAACCTGAACTACAACAGGCCATACTCATGCCTTTTGATAAGCAACACTTGTTTGGTCCAAAAGTAGATACCACCATAGAGAAACTAAAGAAAGACTGATACAGCTAAGTCTATGGATGCCGTTTACACTACCCCTGCTCGGGGACGTTTTCATGGGCTCCAGTGTAGAGGTAGTTTTAAATCATCAACCTCCGAGTCATCCACATCCCAACAAAAGCAAGGACAACAATTTTACACCAGAGAGTCTTTCAGAGGATCTTACAAGGGAAACAACTTAAGAGGTAGAGGTACATCCACCACAAGAGGTTCCTCCACCTCAACTAAACAGTGACTTTCTGCACATCCCACAAAGTATACATCTCCTGTGGGAGGAAGACTGGAAAGTTTCTACCAACAATGGCACAACATTACTACAGATCAATGGTTGCTGTCAATTATCCAGAGTGGTTATTGTCTAGAACTCGTCTCTACTCCACCAAACATTTCTCCCTTGCTCGCACAGTCTTTCTCAGGAACACCTACATTTATTAAAACAAGAGGTACACTCCCTTCTAATCAAGGATGCAATAGAGATGGTACCTATATCTCAACAGGAGGCAGGAGTATATTCTCTATACTTCCTTATACCAAAAAAGGATGGTACTCTCAGACCAATCCTGGATCTCAGACCCAGCAATCAGTACATCCTGTTAGAGCATTTCCACATGGTCACTCTTCAGGACGTCATTCCCCTGCTACAAAAACAAGACTACATGACAGCATTAGATCTAAAAGATGCTTATTTCCACATTCCCATACATTCAGCACATCACAAATGTCTAAGATTTGTGATAGCAGGCAAGCACTACCAGTTCAAAGTACTACCCTTTGGAGTAACAACAACATCAAGGGTATTTACCAAATGCCTTGCAGTGGTTGCAGCATACCCGAGAAGGCAACATATACATGTCTTTCCCTACCTGGACGACTGACTCATAAAATCCAGTATCATTCAAACCTGTCAAAAGCACACATAGTATACCGTGGATACCCTACATATTCTAGGGTTCACAATCAATTACCAGAAATCTCATCTTCAACCAGTGCAAATGCAACCATATCTGGGAGCAATTCTGAACACTCAGTCAGCATTCGCGTACCCAAACCCACAGAGACTTCAAGCTTTCCACAGTCTCTCATATCTCAACTACAATACAATCACACTTACACAGTAAAGTTTATCATGAAACTTTTGGGAATGATGGCATCGTGCATTGCAATAGTACCCAAAGCACGTCTAAACATGAGACCCCTACACAGTGTCTTTAGCAACAATGGTCTCAGGCACAGGGTCAACTTCACAATATAGTGTTGTTGGACCGCCAAACTTAAAACTCTCTGTAATGGTGGAATCACACCAACTTATCAAAATGGCGGCCATTTCAGGACCCTGTACCACAGACCATAATCGCAACCAATGCATCAATCATAGGTTGGGGAGCCCATCTCAACAACCTTACCATACAAGGGGAATGGAACTCAATTCAACAAACTTATCACATAAATCATTTGGAATTGTTAGCAGTGTTCCTAGCACTCAAAGCTTTTCAGCCACAAAGTACGAACAAAACAGTGTTGATAAGGACAGACAACTTAACCATAATGTATTATCTGCAAAAACAGAAGGGGGGTGGGGGAAACTCTAATCTCAGTTGTTCCTTCTAGCACAGACAATTTGGAAGTGGGCAATTCACAATCACATTGAACTACTAGCAGAGTATATCCCAGGGATACACAACCAACTAGTGGACCTCTTAAGCAGGACGCAGCAACAAATACACGAATGGGAGATTCACCCACAAGTGATTCAACAGTACTTCCAGATGTGGTGAACCCCAGACATAGACCTCTTCGCAACAAGCGAAAACACAAAATGCCCCGACTTCGCATCCAGGTACCCCGCACCCTCATTCCAAGGGCAATACTCTATAGGTCAATTGGTCAGGGATATTTGCTTACACTTTTTCCCCCTCTCCCACTAATTCCATTTCTGGTCAACAAGATTCGTCACACCTCTCTCACTATGATACTAATAGCGCCCACGTGGGCACATCAACACTGATACACAATACTCTTGTGTCTCTCTGTAGTACTACATCACAAACTACCAAACAGACCAGACCTATTAACTCAAAACAAATGTCAAATCAGGCATCCCAATCCCAGTATGCTCAACCTGGTGATTTGGCTCCCAAGGTCATAGTTTGTATATCTACAGCTTCCAACAGAATGTATGGACATTCTAAAAGAAGCACATACACCTGCAACCAGAAAGTGTTATGCAGCTAAATGGAAACGTTTTGTATATTACTGTCAACCCAAAAACATTGATCCACTCAAAGCATCAGTACAGGATATCGTCTATTTGCTTCATTTACAGAAAGCAATCTTGCATACTCATCTATTAAGATCCATTTAACGGCAATGACTGCCTACCTCCAAAACATACCGCATACTTCTCTCTTTAGGATTCCTGTCATAAAAGCTTTTATGGAAGGCCTTAAAAGAATTATCCCACCTAGAGCTCCACCGGCTCTAGGTGCCTGGAATCCTAACATCGTGCTCACAAGGCTTATGGGTCCACCATTTGAACCCATGCATTCTTGCACTCTCCAGTTTCTCTCATGGAAAGTTGCTTTCCTAGTAGCAATTACTTCCTTTAGGAGAGTTAGTGAAATTGAGGCTTTCACTTTAGAAGAATGTTTCTTCTAAATTCACAAAAATAAAATAGTACTTAGGACAAACCCAAAATTCCTACCTAAAGTAATTTCATCATTTCACATCAATCAGTCAGTAGAATTACCAGTCTTCTTTCCATGGCCAGATTCAGTTGCTGAGAGGGCTCTTCACACTCTTGATGTCAAAAGAGCTCTCATGTGGCTTTCCAACAACTTCATAAGGGTAATCCTATTCCAAAACAGGGATTAACTAGATGAATAGTAAAGTATATTCAAACTTGCTATCTTAAAGCTAAAAGACAGTTATTAGTAACTCCTAAAGCACATTCTACTAGAAAGAAAGGAGCTTCAATGACATTTTTTAGGAAATATACCAGTGGCAGATATATGCAAAGCAGCCACATGGTCCACACTACACACATTTACTAAACACTACAGTGTGTGTGGTATCTCGTCAACAAGCAAATGTTGGTCAAGCAGTGCTTAAAACACTATTTCAAACTACTCCAACACCTACAGGCTAGCCACTGCTTATTCTGGGAGGGGACCGCTTTTTAGTCTGTGCAAAGCGTGTGCAGCTGCAGCTACACATGCCATCGAACGGAAAATGTTACTTACCCAGTAGACATCTGTTTGTGGCATGTAGTGCTGCAGATTCACATGCACCCTCCCTCCTTCCCGGAAGCCTGCAGCCGTTGCAGTACTTTCTTTATGTAAATATGTATATACACTGCGTGGACATCTTCTTTTCTTGATATATATATATATATATATATATATATATATACATACTTCACCCTCCTGCGGGGAAACAATCAAACAAAAGGACTCGATGCCCATGCGCACTATCACCAAGAAGAGGAGTCACTCGATCATGTGACTCGAAACAGCTTCTTTGAAGAAAAACAACTTGCAACACTAGATTGTGGACTTATGCAAAGCATGTGAATCTGCAGCACTACATGCCACGAACAGATGTCTACTGGGTAGGTAACATATATATATACACAAAAAAAAAAATATATAAATGTGTGTGTATGTGTGTGTGTGTATATATATATATATATATATATATATATATATATATATGTATATATATATATATATATATATATATATATATATATATATATATTTTTCCCCTGGGGAAAAAAAAACAAAGGTTACAGGGACATTATAGTTACGAAATATAATTAAAAAACAGAGAAATTCACTTGAAAAACCAAGGGTTACAGGGATGTTATAGTAAGGCTCAAATTTTAAATGTACAAAACCATAAAAATTCTGCATTTATAGTTATTTCAAGTAACTACAACTCGTGCCCTAAGATAACTGTAACTCGCGCCCCCACCATGTGCTGTTGTTGCCTCAAAAATGTTACTGCAAATATGGCAGGTGAATTTCTATGGTTTTGTACATTTAAAATGTGAGCCTAGCTATAACGCCCCTGTAACCCTTGGTTCTTTAATTGAATTTCTATGGTTTTTTTTTTACGTGAAGTAATTTTAATCACTATACGTTAACTCAATCACCACCACACACGGCCTTTGGCCGTTCACGGTGGGGGTTGGTCGGGAGTATTTGCAAAGCCTTTGTGCCTCGAGATATACAAATTAAAAGAACTACTGGATGGATTCATACCAAATAACAACAAAGCTTCTTTCTGGACCAAGAGCTACCTTTCTGCCAAATTTGGTATAATTCTGTACAGCAGTTCGGGCTGTAGTACTGTTCAAAATGTCTATGGGAATTAAAATGGGAAACGCACTTTTTTTTTTTTTTTACCCAACCCCCTTTTTGTCTTCCCCCCGCTTGACGGATCACCCCTAAACTCCCCATACACAACAAGATTCTCGGGCACATTCGTTTTGGAAAGTTTAATGAATAGTCGTGAAACGGTGCCAAAGATATAGGCAAGTCAAAAAATACTTTTTCAATGGACACTTGGTCCTAACTATAACTACCTACTGGCTACTGCCAGAAGGTTATATATACAGGGAGTGCAGAATTATTAGGCAAATGAGTATTTTGACCACATCATCCTCTTTATGCATGTTGTCTTACTCCAAGCTGTATAGGCTCGAAAGCCTACTACCAATTAAGCATATTAGGTGATGTGCATCTCTGTAATGAGAAGGGGTGTGGTCTAATGACATCAACACCCTATATCAGGTGTGCATAATTATTAGGCAACTTCCTTTCCTTTGGCAAAATGGGTCAAAAGAAGGACTTGACAGGCTCAGAAAAGTCAAAAATAGTGAGATATCTTGCAGAGGGATGCAGCACTCTTAAAATTGCAAAGCTTCTGAAGCGTGATCATCGAACAATCAAGCGTTTCATTCAAAATAGTCAACAGGGTCGCAAGAAGCGTGTGGAAAAACCAAGGCGCAAAATAACTGCCCATGAACTGAGAAAAGTCAAGCGTGCAGCTGCCACGATGCCACTTGCCACCAGTTTGGCCATATTTCAGAGCTGCAACATCACTGGAGTGCCCAAAAGCACAAGGTGTGCAATACTCAGAGACATGGCCAAGGTAAGAAAGGCTGAAAGACGACCACCACTGAACAAGACACACAAGCTGAAACGTCAAGACTGGGCCAAGAAATATCTCAAGACTGATTTTTCTCAGGTTTTATGGACTGATGAAATGAGTGAGTCTTGATGGGCCAGATGGATGGGCCCGTGGCTGGATTGGTAAAGGGCAGAGAGCTCCAGTCCGACTCAGACGCCAGCAAGGTGGAGGTGGAGTACTGGTTTGGGCTGGTATCATCAAAGATGAGCTTGTGGGGCCTTTTCGGGTTGAGGATGGAGTCAAGCTCAACTCCCAGTCCTACTGCCAGTTCCTGGAAGACACCTTCTTCAAGCAGTGGTACAGGAAGAAGTCTGCATCCTTCAAGAAAAACATGATTTTCATGCAGGTCAATGCTCCATCACACGCGTCCAAGTACTCCACAGCGTGGCTGGCAAGAAATGGTAAAAAGAAGGAAATCTAATGACATGGCCTCCTTGTTCACCTGATCTGAACCCCATTGAGAACCTGTGGTCCATCATCAAATGTGAGATTTACAAGGAGGGAAAACAGTACACCTCTCTGAACAGTGTCTGGGAGGCTGTGGTTGCTGCTGCACGCAATGTTGATGGTGAACAGATCAAAACACTGACAGAATCCATGGATGGCAGGCTTTTGAGTGTCCTTGCAAAGAAAGGTGGCTATATTGGTCACTGATTTGTTTTTGTTTTGTTTTTGAATGTCAGAAATGTATATTTGTGAATGTTGAGATGTTAAATTGGTTTCACTGGTAATGATAAATAATTGAAATGGGTATATATTTTTTTTTGTTAAGTTGCCTAATAATTATGCACAGTGATAGTCACCTGCACACACAGATATCCCCCTAACATAGCTAAAACTAAAAACAAACTAAAAACTACTTCCAAAAATATTCAGTTTTGATATTAATGAGTTTTTTGGGTTCATTGAGAACATGGTTGTTGTTCAATAATAAAACTAATCCTCAAAAATACAACTTGCCTAATAATTCTGCACTCCCTGTATATATATATATATATATAGATAGATAGATAGATAGATAGATAGATAGATAGATAGATAGATAGATACATAGATAGATAGATATATATATATATACTGTAGTATAAAGGTACATAATTAAATATACATGTCTGTGTATAAATACATAGATGAACGCAAACACGCATATATGCATATGTAAACATATGAGAAAACATTATGCAACAAAGATGGGGTATGTTTAAAATAATTTACTTTAAAAATGCTAATATGGGGCGTGGTATGGCCGCCTGAGTATTGAGCTCCGTGAAGCGGTGGGCCTCGGACCGGGGGCGGCGGCGCTGGGTATGCGTTGAGTGCCCCACATAGATTGCTGGATGGACGCTGGGGGCCACTGACACTGGAGAGCCCCTTGGGTGGTCGCGGGAGGCACTCAATCCCTTCAGCAAGGAGCGCAAGGGATACGGCGGCCTGGCGGCCTATACTTTGAAGATGAGCCGCAGCCTCGCGTGACCTGGAGGCCCTGCTCGGAGTGTGCGTCTGCCTGGGGCACCCTGACGGAGAGCGTGTGTGGCGGTGACAGGCTCGTCGGGCGAGCGGGGGCTTGGACAGAGGCAGCGCCCTCACCCATTTGTGTGTCTTAGCCCGCCCTACCCGCCTATACTGCCTTTTTTCTTCTTTGCTGTCGTGCAGGAGGCGCCTAGGGCAGTGTTTGGAGCCCCGACTTCGACGCGCCCGCCACCTGGACCTCAACAGGGGAGAGAGGGACAGCAACAGCGATCCGGCCTGCCCCCACGTAACTGGTGGCAGCGGAGGGGGTCCACACGACAGGACTGGAGGAATCAAGTTTCGTGGGGCGAGGAGAGGCAAATAGCGGGTCAGTACCTGGCGGGTCCATATAGTGGCCCTATGCACCTCTTGGGAACAACAAGATACTTTATCCTGCACCCTGATTAGACTGCCCGGAGGACACCACTCGCATCGCTGATTGCTGTGGTGGGGGGCCCCCGTCCTGCCATTGTATCGCTCTGGACCATCAAGCTGGAGCGCCAACAGTACTTGACTAGTCTTCCTGGTGCTGGTCCAAGGAGGGCTCTTTGATCTGATCTGCTACTTCTCTTCCTGGTGGGCCATAAATGACGGGGCTCAGCATCCCCCACCCCACTTGTGACTTCGGGCCCTTAGTTACTGACGTCCCAGTGAATGCTCTCTGGTCTTTGCCGGGATCTGGTCACAGCTTGAGAGACGACACATCTCCCACCCCTTCTTCTACTCTTGCACTGCCCGCCTGCCCTCCTACGTCTGCTGCACCGTGGGTCGGTACCCTTCTGATCCCTTCCTATACTGGGGAGCTTGCGATGCCCGGCGGTAGGATGGTAAGCAAACAAGCGGGTAAGCCATCCAGGCAACTGCTCTTTTTGGAAGCCTTGCGTCACCAGAGAGTCCCGTCCACAGAGGAGCGCCCCCTCATCTCACCCAGTAGTATTGCGGAACCCACCAGGGTGCGACCATGGACCGCATCCGCCAGGAGATCTCGGCGGTGGACCGCAAGCTGGAAGTTATGGACAGTGCCATGGCCTCTTTGACGGCGCAGACAAAATCCATGCGCTTGGACATAGCAGGCTGTCACTCACAAGTTACGGGTCTAGATCAGCGAGTAACAACAGTGGAAACACGCATCGCCTCCTGGGTGGACAGAGACCAAGAACTTTATACCTCCGGAGCAAACTGATTGACTTAGAGGACAGGAGCCGCAGAGACAATGATAGTTTTCTTGGGTTCCCGGAAAACATTGAGGGCGCGGACATACACTCTTATTTACGGGAGACCCTACCCAAGCTGACTGGCATAACCTTTGACCACCCCTGGAACTTCAAAGGGTGCACAGGCTGGGTCCCAAACGGTGAGATGATGCCAACCGCCCCCACCCAATCATAGCATGCCTGTTGTGCCGTGTGCAGACCCGCCAACTATTGCAGGCGGCCAGAGCGCACAGTCCATTTAGGTTGGATGATCTGGAGGTTAGACTAGCGGCCGACTTTTCCAAAGAAACCTGCAAACGTAGGAGGGCATTCTTGACCCTTCAACCCCATCTCCGTCAGCTGGATGTGAAATACGGCTTATCTCGAGCCAGCCAGGATGTGGATCACTAAAAATGGAGTGGCAAGAGACTTTTATGACCCCGATGACCTGTGAGTGTTTCTGGAGGGACTTCAGAACCAGACCCAGTCTGTGGACACAGCATCCTCGATCCAGTCTCAGGACCCGCCGGGGCCACTCCGGAGTGTCACCTTTTCAACTCCTGCTCCTGAGAACATAAGACGGACCACCGCAGGCTCTCACCCTAGGGGGAGAGACTCACAAAGAGCCATGACGATTGGGGTCAAGTGCTGCAGGCGGTGGCGATGCATACGCAGATCGCTGACAGGGACACATCTCGTTCACCTCTGAAACCCACTTTGACCTCCACATGAGGACAAGGAAACGTAATATTCCAAGGGTGACCTGTCATCGGCGGACGTGGAGTCCCGTGAGAAATTGCAGTGGCCCTCCCTCTGAGACCACGGAGAGATGAGTACCTGCCTTTATAACATCACAGATGCTCTGTTTATAGATGGCCAGTATTATCACAGGCCCTATGACAACCTTACTTAGTTGCCTAGCTCTTATTTGGTTTGTTTGAGTATGATTAGTATTGCTTAAAAGACTTTTCTGATCCCATTTGTTCACATTATGTCTCAAGTTTGACTTCTTTTATATGACAGATGTGCGTTGTCTTATGCTCTTTCAGCCATTTGGTTTAACATGACAGAGGCTCATTCTTTATCTTTCCCCAACCCATCCTCCCCTTTCCCTGCGTCCTACCCTCCCCCCTCTCCCTTATTTGTGCTCAGGCGCTATCCCCTCCCAGATCAGACTGCCCCCTCCCCCACCCCCCCATGCAGCCGGGCTAGCCCATGCATAGATGCGCCACCACGTTTCATGCTTTGATGTCTGGTGCTATGCCATATGTTTATAATCTGGGGGCTACTTTTTTCTTTTTCTCCTTTTTTTTCCTTTTCCTTCACTCTCCCATCCCCCTCTACCCCCCCCCCCCTTCCCTTTACTACTTATGGACGCCCTATACTCTCGTCGCCTCCGTGGTTTCGTCTCCCTTGCTGTGTTCATGGCTTGATATCCTTCCTGCTGTGCCATGTACCAGTCCTTCCCCCACGTACACACACCCCCCTCTCCCCTCCCCCAAACTGTGGAGCTGCGCCGCTCTGGCTTTTGCTGCGTGCTCTCACGCTGCCCCGTCCCCCCCAGTGTCCGCGTCCTGGTGGGAGGACTGGGATTGTGGAGCTGAGGTGCCCTGCGCGGGACATCTCCCCCGGCCGGGGGCCCACTGGTCAGACGATTGGGCTCTAGAGGCTTAGGTTTAGACCCGCAGGTTACAGATCGGGATCGTTGTGACTTTTTGTTCCGATATCTTTTCTCTTCTTTCTTTTCTTATTTTTTTTCTTCTTTTCTCTCTTTTTCTTCTTTCGCTCTTTCTTCCTCTTCCCTTTTTTCTCTCTCCTCTCCTCTCTTCCCTTCCTCCTCTTCTCTCTTTTTTTCCCTTTCTTTTCTTTTTTCCCCTCTCTCTTCCCTCTTCTCCGCTCCTGAGGACAGCACCAGGCTCTCTCTACCCTCTTGGTCCATCCCTTGTGTCTCTACCCCCTCCTTTCCTCCTTCCTAGTCTATCTCCCCGCCACCCCCCCCCCCCCCTCCCCCCCTTTTTTCTATCCTTTCCATTGGGCTCTAAGATGGTAGGGCCTCGCCTATCCCCTCCGGAGCCATTGCGGATTATATCATAGAATGTAAACGGTCTCACCCACTTTATAAAACGAAAAAAAAGTTTTGTCCTACCTTAACTCCAAGCAGGCTGATATAGCTTTACTTCAAGAGACACACTTAGACAGAGAGGAGTCTAGCAAGCTGCACAGGGCCTAGGGACTGCACTGTTCAGTTGCAGCCCTACCTCACCCGATACGGGAGGCAGTGCCCCCGTAAATGTGGTGTTGCACTATTGCTGTGCAAAACCCTCCCCCTCGCAGTTAAGTCATGGACTGACCCTAAGGGACGCTATATGTTCACTAAGTTAAAGATGGGTGACTCCTCATTGTGTGTGGGCTCCGTATACGCACCAATCGGCTCAAAGTGCCTGTTCTTCCTGAAAATCAACCGCCTCCTGACAGAGATAGGGGCGACCTGCTATGTAATAGGGGGCGATTGGAATCTGGCCAGGGACGCAGTACTGGATAGAACGGGACGGGACCCCTGGACGTTAACAAAGACGCCAACAGAGCCATACAGTCCAATATATTGTTGGACAACGGCCTGGTGGACCACTGGAGGCTGTTACATCCGGCTGACAGAGAGTATACCTTTTTATCACCGGTGCACGGCACCCAATCTCGTCTGGATTACTTCCTTATGTCGCATAACCTGGTGGCCCATGCCCAAGATGCCTGCATACTCTAATGTGGTCTCTTGGACCACTCTCCAATCCTCGTCGCTATTCGAGTGGCCCTGGTATCCCCGGGCCGCAAACTATGGAGTTTCGCCAATCACCGTTACCCCCCCAGGGCAAGATGCAGTTGAAAGCCCATGCGCCAACCTTTGCTCTAGAAAACCTGGGCACCGTCGAATCCAGGCGAACCCTGTGGGCGGCAGCCAAGGCAACGCAAGAAGCAGCGTTAGCAAATAAAGAGAGAAAGGAGCGATAAGCGGCACTGGAACTTGACATCCGTTGTATTACACACCAATACAATGACCACCCCTCTCTCCCAGTGCGTTGTTGCCTGGAATGCGCCTGTATGGCCCTTAATGAATTATACACCTCCCAGGCCGAATACGCCCTACAGCGTCTGCAGGGGAGGCACTATGAGCAAGGCGAGAAAGCCTGTCGGTTGTTGGCAGTTCAGCTTCGTCAGAGGATGGCTGCTCTTGCTATACTGGCCATTCGTGCCCATACAGGAGATGTGCTCGCGCACCCACAGGCGATAGCTAACAAGTTTGCGTCCTTATACCGGCATCTCTACACACCAGAGACAACATCTAGCCTGGTTCAGATTGAGGCTTTTCTTGCTGATCTCGACTTACCTACTTTACCCAACGACGGGCGTAGCCTCCTGGATGGAGAAATTAGCAAATTGGAAATAAAGTGTCATCTCCGACCTCCCCTACCACAAATCACCCGTGGAAGATGGATTCCCTGCTGAATTCTATAAATGGGCGGGGGAAGAGGCGATTGACATTTTGCATGAGGCCTTGAGCGAAGCCTGCAGGGCAAAGGCTTTGGGAGCCATCTCCAACAATGCCACGATAGCGATTATACCAAAACCTGGGAGGGACCCCCTGCTTTGCAGTAGCTATCGGCCCATCTCTCTCCTGAACAGCAATATCAAAATCTTAGCCAGTATCTTAGCAAATCGGCTGAGTAAAGTCATACCGTCTCTGATCCACTGTAGGAAGTTGGCTCTGTATATACTATTTCAAAGTAAGAAATAGTGTGCACAGAGTCCAAGGGTTCCCCTTAGAGGTAAGATAGTGGCAAAATTAGATAATTATAATGCTCTATTTTGTGGTAGTGTGGTCGAGAAGTAGGCTTATCAGAGGGTAGTGATAAGCCACCTCTATACCAATAGGCCAATAGGTTTTTCTATAGAAAAATATCTTTATATATCTATAGTTTACTTCAAATCTTGAACCTGTGGTTTTTAAAATAAACACATAAAATGCAAGGCACTTCACATGGGTAACTTAGGAACTTTGAATAAAAGCAATATCATATACAGTCTTTGTTAAAATGGCAATAAGCTATTTTCAAAGTGGACAATT
Organism: Pleurodeles waltl; assembly: GCF_031143425.1. Lineage (NCBI taxonomy): Eukaryota > Metazoa > Chordata > Amphibia > Caudata > Salamandridae > Pleurodeles > Pleurodeles waltl. Next base: position 209,336,562 of record NC_090438.1, on the reverse strand, counting down.
AGTGCAAAAAAAAACAGTTCCTGGGGGAGGTAAGTAAAGGTTAGATTGTGAGGTAAGTAAAACACTTACAAGTCTCAGTCCTGGGGCATAGACAGCCCACCGTTGGGGGTTCAAGGCAACCCCAAAGGTACCACACCAGTAGCTCTGGGCCGGTGGGGTGCAGAGTTCAAAGAGGTGCCCAAAACACATAGGCGCCTATGGAGAACAGGGGTGCTCTGGTTCCAGTCTGCCAGCAGGTAAGTACCTGCGTCCTTGGGGGGCAGACCAGGGGGGTTTTGTAGAGCACTGGGGGGACACAAGTAGGCACACAAAACACACCCTCACCGCACAGGGGCGGCTGGGTGCAGTGTGCAAAGCAGGCGTCGGGTTTTGTATTGGTTTCAGTGGAGGGACCCGGGGTCACTCTAGCAGTGCAGGCAGGCAGGCACGGGGGGGCTTCTCGGAACAGCCACCACCTGGGCTAGGCAGAGGGTCACCTGGGGGGTCACTCCTGCGCTGATGTTCGGTTCCTTCAGGTCCTGGGGGCTGCGGATGCAGTGCTGGTTCCAGGCGTCGGGTTCCTTGTTAACAGCAGTCGCGGTCAGAGGGAGCCTCTGGATTCTCTCTGCAGGCATCGCTGTGGGGGCTCAGGGGGGTCGTCTCTGGCTACTCACGGGCTCGCAGTCTCGGGGAGTCCTCCCTGTGGTGTTTGTTCTCTGGATCTGGAGCCGTGGGCGTCGGGTGCAGAGTGTGAAGTCTCACGCTTCCGGCGGGAAACGTGAAGTCTTTGGAAGTTGCTTCTTTGTTGCAAAGAAGTAGCTGGTTTTGAGCAGGGCTGCTGCGAACGAGAGTTTCTTGGCCCTTTAGTCCAGGGCAGTACTCTGAGGCTTCAGAGGTCGCTGGTCCCTGTCGGATGCGTCGCTGGTTGCAGGTTTTCGAAGTTGGAGGCAGGCCGGTAGGGCTGGGGCCAAAGCAGTTGTCGTCTTCCGTGTTCTCTGCGGGCTTGTAGGTCAGCAGTCCTTCTTGTTTCTTCAGGTTGCAGGAATCTGATTTCCTGGGTTCAGGGTCACCCTTAAATACTAAAGTTAGGGGTGTGTTTAGGTCAGGGGGGCAGTAGCCAATGGCTACTGTCCTGGAGGGTGGCTACACCCTCTTTGTGCTTCCTCCCTGAGGGGAGGAGGGCACATCCCTATTCCTATTGGGGAAATCCCCCAAAATCAAGATGGAGAATTTCTAAAGGCAGTGGTCACTTCAGCTCAGGACACCTTAGGGGCTGTCCTGACTTGTGGGTGACTCCTCCTTGTTTTTCTCATTATCTCCCCTGGACTTGCCGCCAAAAGTGGGGGCTGTGTCCAGGGGGGGGGGGCATCTCCACTAGCTGGAGTGCCCTGGGGCATTGTAACACAAAGCTTGAGCCTTTGAGGCTCACTGCTTGGTGTTACAGGTCCTGTAGGTCGGGAGGTGTGAAGCACCTCCACCCAGAGCAGGCTTTGTTTCTGGCCTCAGAGGGCACAAAGGCCCTCACCCCATGGGGTGAGAAACTCATCTCTCAGCAGCAGGCTGGCACAGACCAGTCAGTCCTGCACTGAAGGATTGGGTAAAATACAGGGGGCATCTCTAAGATGTTCTCTGTGTGAATTTTCTAATAAATCCAACACTGGCATCTGTGTGGGTTTATTATTCTGAGAAGTTTGATACCAAACTTCCCAGTATTCAGTGTAGCCATTATGGAGCTGTGGAGTTCGGTTTTGACAAACCCCCAGACCATATGCTTAATATGGCCACACTGTACTTACAATGTCTAAGAATAGACTTAGACACTGTAGGGGCATATTGCTCATGCAGCTATGTCCTCACCTGTGATACAGTGCACCCTGCCTTAGGGTTGTAAGGCCTGCTAGAGGGGTGACTTAGCTATGCCACTGGCAGTATTTTGTGGGCATGGCATCCTGAGGGGGATGCCATGTCGACTTTGTGTGTGTTGGTGGGGAGAAAAAGGCAATCTACAATGGCAGTGTGCATGTGTTAGGTGAGGGGTCCCTTAGGGTGGCACAACATGTGCTGCAGCCCTTAGGGACCTTCCTAGGTCACAGGGCCCTTGGTACCACTGGTACCCTTTACAGGGGACTTATCTGTGTGCCAGGAATGTGTCAATTGTGAAACAATGGGACATTTTTAAGTGAAAGAATACTGGTGCTGGGGCCTGGTTAGCAGGGTCCCAGCACACTTCAAGTCAGCATCAATATCAAGCAAAAAGTGGGGGGTAACTGCAACAGGGAGCCATTTTCCTACATCCACCATACTCGGGTGGGGTTTGTACTGGGCCAAACCTCTCAAAACCACCTGCGTACTCTATGCCATACCCTATGGGCCTCCAGGGAACTGCTGGAGGCTGCGCTGGCCTTGTCTCTGGATGCCGAGAAGGCGTTCGATCGCATAGAGTGGCACTATCTGTTTGCGACGCTGGCAAGGTTCGGTATGGGAGACCCATTTATCTCTATGATACGATTGCTGTATGATCAACCCACGGCACGAGTTAACTGTGGAGGTTTCCCCTCGGACCCTTTTCCCATCCGCAGAGGGGAGCGGCAGGGATGCCCCCTCTCGCCCCTCTTGTTCCTATTGGCAATGGAACCACTTGCTGCCGCCATCCGCTCCTTCCCCTCAATACAGGGTATCACTTTGTTGAACGACATCTCCAAAATATACCTGTACGCCGACGATGTTCTTTTAACCATTACGGACCTAGAGCGCTCTCTGCCAGCCTTGCTGGAGATTATCAATGGGTTTGCACCCCTTTCTCAAATATTTGGGGGGTGTTGGTCAATCAGGGCCTGGTGCACATCGTGGCAGACAATTTGGATCCCCTTGTCGCGCAAATTAAACTTGATTTTGAAAAGTGGAATCATCTGGGTCTCTCTATGTGGGGTAAGGTACAGGCAGTTAGGATGGTCACAGTGCCCGGCTTTACCTATGTCCTGGGGCTCTTACCCTTGCAGGTGCCTCTCTCTACTCTGCGGAACATCAACACTCTCATCAGAGCTTTTGTGTGGGGTTCCACGCGACCACGCTTGGCACCAGCTAAGTTGCTAGCACGCCGCTCCCATGGGGGAATAGGTCTCTCCTCGGTGGAACATTATGCGTTGGCACTACATGTCAATTGGTCCACAAACTTCCCGGAGGGCCGGACCTGCCACAGTGGATAGCTTTGGAGAGGGTGCTGCTTTCCACTGACGGGGGACTTGGAGGGCTCTATTGTGACGACCTCTCGTCTTCCAGTGGGGCAAACCCGATCCTGAGGGCGACCCGAGCGGCCTGGTGCAGAGCCCACCGCCTGTTTGGGGTACACCCTCTCTTACACGCCCAGGCCCCTGTATGGAACAACAATGATCTACGGATAGGCGGTGAGGTGCTCCACTGTCCGCAATGGAGCAGGGTTGGTATCATTGATCTTGATCAGTTTCTAGAGGGTGGAGCGCTCAAATCCTTCGCCAGACTGCAGGAGGAATTTAACCTTCATTCGCGGCAAGAATGGAAATACTTGCAACTCAAACATTGCTTGCAACAGGGCACTGACACCGTCCGATGGAGTCTCCAGACATCGCCTGTGTTAACATACCTGAAAACGTGGGGACAGCACAAGGGCATCATGGCAGGCCACTATGAGACCATCACCCGACAGTTATTCTCACAACCTCTTCTGGATAAACTACGCTTACACTGGCAAGACTGCCTGCAGCGGATGTTTGATACAGAGGACTGGGTGGACATCCTGGAGGCCTTGGATAAGGGCACCCGGGAGGCCTGACTTAAGTTCTGTCTATTCAAGGTGCTGCATGACTGGTATTGGTCCACAGCAAAGCTGCACAGGATGGGACTCCTCCCGCATGCAAAGTGTTGGCATTGTGCAGAGGTGCACTGTGATCTGACACATATCTTAATTGACTGCCCAACGGTCCAACCTCTGTGGGTAGCTGTGGGCTCCACTCTGGCTGAGTCTATACTGCTTCCAACGCTGCTCCCCCTCTCCCTTATCATATTGCATGATATGACCTTTCTCCCGGCACTACCCAGACCGCATAGACGACTGTTACACACGGCATTAGCGACCGCAAAAATCTGCATTCTCCGCCATTGGCGATCGACGACCTCCCCAACCCCGGAGGAATGGATTGTGGCAATGACCCGCATAGCCACGCACAAGAGAGTCATTTACAACCTGCAGGACCAGGCTCAGATATTTAGTCAAGTGTGGACCCCCTTCCTTACTGCCGGACCGTCGTAGGTTGTCCGAGTCCACCCATACCAGCTGCAGGCCGCCCCTTATCTCTCACTCGCACTTCTGTCCCTACCATCTCCTCACTGAGATCACAACTATACGCAGCGCCAGACCCACGACCAAAGTCAAAGCCTTAGATAATACATCTCTATTCACCCGAGCCTCTAGCCCCCTCCTCTCCCTCCTATCCAATAGCTTCACCTTGACATGCCTATCCTTCCCCTCTCCCCCCTTGTATGTACGCCTCTCCCCCCTTACCCCTCCACCCCTTCCACACAGCATTCTCCGCTGTCCTCCTGCCAATACTAATCCTGTCCCCCTTTCTCTCTTTCTCTTCTTTCCTTTTCCTTTTCCTTTTTCTGTTTATCCCTTTCTTCCCCCCTTTTTTTTCCTTTTCCTTCTTTTCTCTTTTCTCTTTCCTCTTTCTCTTTCTTTCTTTCTTATTGCCTTTTCTTCTCCTCCTGTATCATCCTTTTCCATCAATGCTAGGCGGCCGTGCAGTGAAGCCTGTGCAGGCCTTTGTGGGCCTTGCAAACACTCTTAGTTTAAGAGATCTGACCTCTGCCCTCTATTCCCCTCCTTGTAAGATCCCCTCATAGTTGCATCTTACTGAGCCACAGCTGTTGTACCAGGTGCCCACTACTACCTACAACGGGTGAACGCCTAGGTGCAAACGGCCCCATTTATTTTGTTATTTTGATATTGTGAAATTATGATATTTCAATATTCTGATATTCTGGCATTAAGATCTATGACATGAAGGAATAAGATTCATTTTGGCGTCTTAGGGTAAACAAACGGTACAGTATGATGCAGACCTGCTCCTCACTCCAGTGAGACTTGACCTTTCCAACACTGCGTCATCAGGCTACTATGTACTACCCTCGCCCTATCGCCCCCCCCCCTTTTCTCTCTCTTCGAGTTCCCTCTCTCTTTTTTCTCTCATTTTAGAGATTTAGATTTTTCTCTCTTCTTCTATTTTATTGCAATTGTCCTTTTATTGCGATCAGATGTATGGTTGACTATGTCTTACTCGATTTATTTTCTGTGTGATCCAATATGTGTCATTTCTTGTTCATGAAGGGACCTCTGTCCTTCTTTGGTTCTGTATCATCTTGCAGTTAATAAAGAATTTCAACACAAAAAAATGCTAATATGAAAATGTACGATATAATAACTATAAATATTAATGTATAGTAATAATAATATTTTCATTAAAATGTGAGTAAAAGTAAAGTTTATGTAAAGTAAAAAAAAAAAAAAAAAGGTTTAAGAAAGAAAAATATTAGGAACTCAGAAATAAAAATGTGGGTGTTATAGAGGCTAAGATGCTGCCTTGCAGTTATCGTTCAGTCAGTTTCCCAAACAAAAAAAGGCCTTTTTTTCTTAATAACTTTGGTGCCATTCAACAAATCTGTACAAAGGTTTTCAACATAAAGTACATTCACATTAGGTTCTTTAAGACCAGTTCTATGTAGATAGGGCAAGCCAGGGCCTAACAGTAGGGGGCATTCCAAAAGTGACATATATCTTTTTAACTGTCATAGGATTTTTCGCTTCTTGAAATAGGAAAAACATAACTCCATGGACTATCTTGCAGGTCATATACTCGTGAGAGTTCCTGATGATTCTTAAGAGTTTATCTATCACATCATAGTGGCAGAGGAGTTTACAAAGGGTCTCTCTGTCCATGATGTTGAACGCCATCTCATAGTCAATGAAGTTGACATAGAGGGGGGATTTTCATGCCATCGACTGCTCAATGATGATGCACAGTGTTGCAGTCTGGTCTGTGCAGGATCTATCTTTGCGGAAGCCAGCTTGATGGTCGCACAACTGAGCGTCAACTTATTCCTTCATTCTGATCAGGATGACTCTGTTGAACACTTTGCCTGGAGTTGATAGCACAGTTTTCCCTCTGTAGTTTGCACATTTACTCAGGTCACCTTTCTTGTGGATCTTGATGACATATCCCACCTTACAGACTGATTGCACCTTTTCCTCTTCCCAGATACTTTCAAACATGAAGTAGAGCATGTCTACTTGTGGTTCAATGTCTGCCTTCAGTGCCTCTGCAGGGGTGTTGTCAGGGTCTACTGCCTTCCCATTTCTTAAATGTTTGATGGTTTGCATTATTTCTTCCGTGGTTGGTCTGCTGCAGTCGATTGGCACCCCTAGGGTGAACAAAAAATACAAGGGGTCACCTTTCGGCGAAGTCTACATCAGAGGACAACTCCCACCCTTCTCCTTGGTAGCCCATGTTGCCTGCAAACGTACCAATACTCAGGGCACCCGTGACGCCGCACCACCAGACAAGGGAAGTAAAAAGATCAATGCGACTGGCAAATTTATTGCTGCTCACCTGACATCCACTTGAATTGCTAATTCAGTCAGCTTACTTTCCACACCTTTACTAAACAGTATTGTGTGGATGTACTTGCACTTCAACAAGATAACGGCGGCCAGGCTGTACTCCATACACCTTTTCAATCTTTTGCAGCATCCTTCTGCGAGCCACCACTTATGGGAGGACTGCTTTACCGTCCATGCACAGCATGTGTATCTACAGTCACACATGCCTTGAACGGAAAATATGACTTTTGCAATGTGAATCTTTCCTGGATTCACATGCTGTGCATTATTCCACCATCCAATGGTTGAGTCTGGAATTCTCCACTGTATTAGTAGTACTCCTTCTGTTTCTCTCTCTTATTTTTTATCGGGTGTCGACTGTCCCACCATTTGGTGTCTAATCTAGCCTCTCCTGATGTCATGTGCCCTCTCCTCAAGCTCCCACGCTTGGTTGCCATCTTCAGATTCTTTCCTTCCACTGTTGGGTCTGGAAGAATTGCTGAAGGATCTTCAATCTATCAGAAGACTACATTTAATTAAAAGTTTGTTGACAAAGTACTTGAGAAGACATCCGAAACCAGTTACTACCTAAGAATTCATAGAGACTACACGTTGAGAGTGCAAAGTAAGAAACCATCTTGTTACCCTGGAAGCTTCTGTTTGTGGCATGTAGTGCAATAGATTCACATGCACCCACCCTCCTCTTCAGAAGTCTTGGCTGTTGCAGATGTTCTTTACTTTTTCTATCTTTCACTTTTTGCATGGACATTTCTCTTATGTATCTCTATGCTCCTGCATCCTCACCTACCACTCTGGAAACAATCTAACAATGGAGCTGATGCCCATGGACATTACTTGTAGTAGGTGGAGTCACTACAACTCATGACTCAAGAAGACGTCTTTGAAGAAAAATAACTTGCAGACATCAGAGCCCAATACGTGATGGAAGGACTATGCACAGCATGTGAATCTGCAGCACTACATGCCCCAAACATATGCTTAAAGGGTAAGTAACATTTTCCTTTTAGCTCTTGCCTGCCAGAAAGTGCAAGCTGTCTTTTGGCAAGAAGACCTATTGTCAGATTACATTGGGCTTATAGCCCACCCATTGCTTACCATTGCATTCATGTGTTTGCTTTCTTATTCGTTCAGTTGGATGGGCTTTCCTTTCTCTTCTTGCACTTGTCCCTCCCCTGGAGTATTACTTCTGTGCTTTCACTGCTCACTTTGCAGGCACTACATTTGTCTTTTTGTTAAAGCACTCCATGAGAGTGCTTTTCTTTTCCAGCTGTCTCCCTCGTGTACTTCTAAGTCTTGTGCCCCATCTGATGCCGAGTGTTGCTCTTTTTACAACCATGTTCTCCTCCCTGCTCCCCAAAGTGTTTCCCCCTTGTTACTTTCTCACCCCTCTGCTTCTCCCTGCCAGATCCATATTGCTCATTTTCGCCCATGTGCATCTTCCCACTGCCTGATTGAGTCAGCCGTAGTCTGGCTACTGTATACAACCTTAACATCCCGGTCACGATTTGGTTACTCTGTTTCTTGTGGGAAAAAATATTTCTCTTATAGGTGCGCTATGTTGTTTCTTTTCAATGCCAAGTAGGAAAGAATTTTCTTCCTTTGGATGTACTGGGATAGCCTGTTCTCAATCAAAAATAAAATCTTACAAGATTTTTTTGCAGTGAGACACACATTACAATCCGTGTCAGATATTGTGGCTCAGTAACTATGTGTCTGCAGCATGGTCATGACACATCAGACAGTGATAAACGGGGGTGGGGGGGAACTCTTTGTTCACCTGTTCATGTGGTTGGGAGTGTTGAAATGATGGATGGGTTTACAAATAGGCAAGTGTGTCCAAGGATGTTCAGTCTGGGAGGAGCTGGGGAGCCAGAGCAGTAGGCCAGGGAATTAAAATGAACAGCGGATAGGTATGTGTGTGAACTGCAAGATCCACGCAAATACCGTAAAGTACACCAGAATAGGAGAGGGTACACTGGTCTGTTTAAAGACCTTAGATTAAGTAATGAGACCTAGTAATGAGCAGGCTTCAGACATCTTTCATTATTGTCACAGTGCTTTTGAAACTTCTCTGAGACAAAGTCTTTATTGAAAGGCAACATATTCTGCTCTTACCAACTTGATCTCAGAGCTCAGTTCTAAAACATTGCCATCTCCTCTTTCACACCAGTCACAGTGAGTTACTTCAGTATGGCCTCCAATAATATATTATGGGCATCTGCTGGTGCTCCGCTATGTGATTTCACCCCCTCCATTGAGCGTTGGCGAACATTTGCTTTGAGGGTCTGCAGGAGGACATCATTACATGCTAAACTGGTAACAGCACATCTATATGGCAGACAATAGGTGTTTCCAGATTTCTGAGGGACAGGAGGCTGAGTTGGATGTAGAACATGGCAGTGTGCGTTATGACTTAAGGCTCAATTTCCAGAATATGCACTAGAAAACCTGCAGCTCACCGCTAGCATATTCTCCAGAAATAACATCAAAAGAGGGCCAAACTTTCAGGGCTTGAGGTAGCTGTGCAAAGAACCAGGCAGTGGTCAGTATTGCCAAAGGTGCCCCCCAATACCAATTGTTCTTTGTGCACCTGCTTGCTATGTCTCATATTGGGGCGTATAAAAAAGTAGAAGAAAATTGATGCTGAGGTCCAGGCCAGCAGGGATTTCCTGCAGTGCAGGCTTCATTGTGGGTCTCCATTTCTATGACTGCATAGCAGACAGTTTCTCCTGCCTCGCTGTTACATCAGGGGTTTATGAGCGCTTACTGGAGAGGGTGCTTAAAGTGTTGAGCCCCACCACACCTCCAATTGCTACTCCCCTGCTGGTCCCCTGGTCCTAGAAGTTCCAAGCTTGGCTCCGAAGACTGACAGGACCTCTCTTCTCCCTCCCCTCCACCAGCAACCAACTGTGGCTGGTCATGCAGTGATTCTGCCACAGTCAAACCTGCCCAGAGGGCCACCTCCTCTTCAGTCCATGCCATGCCATGTTTTTTTTTTTTTTTGTCATGGTAATTCACACATCGATTTCTCCAAAAAGTTGAGTTTTGTTCATTCCTTATGTTGTCTATATATGTTTTCTACTTTGCTTTGTGGAACAGTTTGTGGCCCTCCGGGGTTATATGTAACCCAAAATATGTTTAAAATATATATATATTTATAGCATGTGTGGCTGGTGATGTCACACACTCTGCCTACTCATGCCATCTAGTGTTTGGTCCTAATGTTTGCAGCTTTTTTTTTTTTTTTTTTGAGGTTCGAGTCTCCACGCCTATATTGTAACTCTACCCTTTGTCCACAATCCAACAGTACTCTGGCTGCACCAGAGAATTTTTTTTTTTCTAGCTTCCCACTCTTCAGGGTCTGTGCCAGGTATGTGTACTTGCACCCCTTCTCTTTAATTTATTTTTGGCTGACTTACCGGACAAACTGGACAAGGTGAACTCACATTCACCAAGGTTGGGGCAAACTGCCATGAAAAGCTTGCTGTACGCCGATGATCTCATCCTATTCAGTTACCCTAGAATAGGCCTGCAGAGGCTACTTAACGCAACAGCTGAATTCTCTGGGAAAAAAATGCTCTCCTCATTAATTTGAATAAATACAAAATCATGCCCTTTAAGACGACTGGGCGGCTGCGATATCAGTGGTACTTGGGTAACAATAAGGTTGAAACAGTGCGTGAATATAAATACCTAGGGATTCTTCTTGACAGCAGTGGCTCCTTCAAACCCCATCTGGAGTCCCTTAGTCGGAAATCCATCTCACTTGCATTCGCGTTCAACAGCGTTAAAAAAGCAACTGGTTCTTCAGCCTATCTGCCGCTATTAAAGGTCATAGAAGCAAAATTAATAACAACAATCACATATGGCTGCAAAGTTCTAAGAGGCCGTGGCGACGACCACTTGGACAAAATGATCACTAAGCTTTTCAAGAGGTTGTTGAGCTTACCAAATTGTTTCACCGGCCCAAGTTCGCCTATAATTTGGCCTGGTTAGGCAGCATCTAGCAAGGAAAGGGGCCTTTATCAACCTAAGCCATAAGCTCAAGGTAGCAAAAGACGGCTCCCCAAGCTCTCTTATTTGGGTGGACATGACTTTGGATCCAACCTCCGCCTTCCGTCTCTACCTCGAGTCCTCCTTGACAACATTGGGCCTGGTAGATTAACTACTCCAACCCAGCTCACATCAGCTTGTCAAACGTGCAACGAAAGTAAGTGTCAAGTCTCTCTCACATCTTCAGTATAAAGAGGCTTTATCAAAACGAAGCCATGCCTGGCTGGTTCCATCATCATACGGCTCTCTAATCCCACAACCATATCTGGGAGCAGCAGTTAATCCATGGATTAAAGCAGCCTTTATGAAATACCGAATTGGCTGCCTTCCAACATATGCCCACCTTCCTAGGTGGACGAGAGTCAACACGACGGACACCTGTCGACTATGTGGGCTGGCTCCAGAAATGCTGATCCATCAGATATGCCTATGCAAAAGCATTACAACAGATTGTAATAGGTTCCTACGACCAGTTTGGCTTCAAAGGGGGCTGCGTAGGTGCAGATGGAGATATTAGCGGGCTTTAAAGGGGACGACTTACAGCTCTGCTGCAGACTGGCCAAATTCTTGAATAAATTATGGCTCCTTCTTCAAGAGACTGAACAAGCGAGACAAGTGCGAACAATCAGCCTACAATCAACGTTGTAGTACTCTGTAATTCAACTGAACATTTAAACTCAGATTGATTTTACTACTGTACTTTGATTCCTTGGCTTTTTTTTTTTTTTCTTTTCTTTTTCTCTCCTTTCCTAGTGTAATGGTTTTTATTGACTGAACATGTGATAAATAAAATACAAATACAAAAATACCTTATTTTGGTTTAGACACTTCTGAGCGCTTTTTCTAAAGTCAACATGTATATTCATGTTGGATCTCAGTTTTATGCGGCGACGCTTCAGGTCGAGTAGCTCACCCCTTTGTTTTTGCAGTACTGCATAATGGGACATTTTAACAGACCGTTAATGCTCAGAGAACTTTGAAGTATTACAGCAACGAGTTGCTTGTTCAACAAGAAGTCATCAAGATGTTCACGAAAACATGCCTAACTCAAAATTTTGTAGCATGAATCCTATTCTGGATTCACATGCTGTGCATTATTCCACCATCTAGTGGTTGGGCCTGGAATTGTTTCTCTTTTCTTGTTGTTTTTCTTTTTCTTTTTCCTTTTGGGGGTCATCAGCCACCATTTTGTGTCTGGTCCATTCCCTGTATGATGTCAGATGGAACCCCGGAAGTTCCTGTGCATGGTAGCCATCTTCAGATTCTTTTTTTCGCCGTTGGGTGTGGAAGCAAAGAAGAAGCTCCAAAGTTTTTAAAGACAATGCCAGAAAAGATCAGAAGAAATTCTAAAGTTTGTTTCGGGAAGATATCGTAATGAACAATGACCAGGCCAAGGAGAGAACCAAACACATCCCCCGACTGGGGACACAGAAGGAATTTGCGCGGGCCAGGAGAATGAAAGGTAGGGGTCATGGAAAATACCCAATTGAAATTCTGCACTAGCTGCCACCATAAATTTGCGCCAATGCGACCCGCAGAATGTCTGCAACCTCTGCCTTCCAAAAGTCTGCCGAGATGAGGGCTGAGAGGCCTGCGCTGTCTTTGTACCCAAAACATTCAGGGTATGGCGAACGCAGAGGGGGGACCGCCACGCACAATGCAGAGCCAAAGACACAAGGAGTCACTGAGTGAACTGGGCCTGTCCAGTGACGAAGAAGAACAGGCGGGAGGTGCAGAGTCGACCCATGGAGGGTCAGATATGAAATTCCTCGAGGGGGATGCAGAGAAGAAACAGCCGCCAAAGACGAGGACAAAGGATGTCGAAAAAGGGCCAGAGAAGGTACAGAAACCACAGAAAATCTCGGAGGAGAAAACCCCTGAGAAAAAGCACCACAAGGCAGCCTTGACGTCCAAGAAAATCACGATCAAGGGCCTGCCATGAACAAGATAGCCCCACGGATCTCAGACCCGGGATACCGAAGAAGGCCGGGTGCCAAAATGGGCAAAACCCTCCACGGTCAAAGAAACCCGGAAACCATTGGAGGAACAAATGCCGAAAAAATGACAGTTGACAGCACAATACATCGAAGTCGTCAGAGATGGAGAAAGAGGCGTCGTCTACAGGCTGAAATGGTAGCGCTCCTGCAAAGAAAGAGTTGGACGACGCATTAAAGCAATTCTGAATCCCACCAAAACCCTCAATGGCCACGGACGTCAAAGAGGACGATACCGTGCTTAAGGCATCAGCAAGCCCCGAGCCTCACGAAGAAGAGGCAGAGGCGGAATGCTACGACCCCAAAGAGGAAGAAGCAACAAGGAGTTTCGAGGATGATTGGAATGACCTTGACCGCTACCCTTCAAAGCTTTCACCCCAATGACATCACATGCTATAACAGCTTAGTGAAGAGGGCAGCAGACACATATGGAGTACCCCTGGAAGAAGAGAAGGGAGACTCCTGTTTCTTACTGGTAACCCTTATACCCTCAAACAAGGGAAACCTCTATCTCCCCATGCTACCTAGCGTCCTGGATCAGGGTAAGGAGGCCTTCGGAGAACCTGTGGCAGCAAAAGGGATGACACTAAGGGTGGAGAAGAAATGCAAGCCCTCTTCAAAGGACCCCAAATATATTAAGGGGAACACTCAACAGGCTCTCCTCACGAGAGTAAAGGAAACTCAAACACTCTTCTCAATAGATATGGCCACCAACAGTGGGGCGAAATCGAAAACTCCTAGAATGAGATAAGAAAAGAGCAAAAGCGATTAGACATGAGGGAAAACCATCACCAACGACTAAATTCTGCAGTGGATGCCGTTGACACAGCCAGCACACAAATCTGCACAGGAACAACACTAAGGAGGCATGCGTGGCTCAGGATATCCGGCTTCACACCAAAGGTGTAGGCCTCCATAATAAACAAGCCTTTCACTGGGAGGCCTTTTTTGGTCAAGAGGTGGATGAGTTCTTGCAGCAAATCAAAAAGGACAACAAAACAGCAAAGGCAATTTCAGCACTCCAATACAGAGGCAACTTCAGAACAGGGAACCCCCATCAGAAGGCCCACAGGAAGGGTAGCCTTTGCAGCAGGACAGCAGCAACAGCAGCAACCACCCCAGCTTTCATGGCAAGCGTACCCATAGACACTATATGCGCAGCAGCACATGGGCATCCCCACACACATTCACAAAACATTATTGTGTGGACATAAATACATAAAGAAGCCCAAGTGGGACAGTGGGTACTGCAGCACCTGTTTGCAAACTCATCATTTCAACCCAGCCAACCCAAATAAAGGGGAAAACAGCTACACATTCAGACCCACAGCATGTAAATCCAGAAAAGGATTCATGCTGCAAACCTAAATGTTTACTTACCAAGAGGAGTTGTTTTGCAGCTCGAAGAGATTTCTGGATTTATATGCGACCCACTGACCTAATAAATGAGAACAGGACAGACAGGTGGGGAAGAGGTCTGATGTACATAAGAGCAAGCAAGCAAACAAGAGTACGTAGAAAAAAAAAATAGAAGATGGCTACCACGCACAGGAACTTCCGGGGCGCCATCTGATGTCATACCGGGGATAGACCAAGCACCAGATGGTGGTCGATGATGCCCAAAAAAGACAAGTTAAAAAAAACATGCAAAAAGAGACAATTCTGGACCAACCACTAGACGGCGGAATGATGCACAGCATGTGAATCCAGAAAACTCTTCAGGCTAAAAAACTACTCCTACTGTTAAGTACCCATTTCATTATGGAGCACCCTCTATTCAATATGTGCCCTAGGTGAAGCACAAAATACCCTTGGTCTGATTGGCCCAACATCTGTAATCTTTGCCTCCCTTCAGAGTATGTAGAAGCATCCAGTAATGCCTGCCTTGCCTTCACTGCAAAAGTGCTCTCAAGTATCGGAAGAAGAAAAGGTGAGCACACTACAAAATGGAAATACAAATTTGGTCCCAGACACCCAACATATTCAACGAAGAAGATCTGTCAGGTACACAAGATGAAGAGACTGTCCCTTCTGACGTCCAGGCACACTATGAAACACAAAAGATAGACTCACTCTTCCCCAAAGGCTCTGACTTTGAGGAGGAGATTGAATTCATCAGGCAGGAGATTCAGCATGTACTAGTCTTGGGCAAAGGATAAAATCTACGCTGTCTGGACAAGGCACGCTTCGAGGTCAGTCTCAGGCCAAGAAATGTCTAACAGAACTCCCCATTAAGCCTGGGGCTGAGCCAGAAAAGACATAAACCTTTGGGTCAGGCACATGCAGCTGGTACATTCCAGGCTGAAGAGTTGTGTTGGTGGGGGGCGGAGCCAACAAGATGGCTGACTCGATGTGTTTTGTCAAGTTCTGGCCAGCCCCATTAAGAATCCTAAGTAATCCTGTGTTTGGCCACAGAACATAACCGGGGGACGACTCCCGGTATATGAGCTGCCGAGACGATCTGCTTGAGGCAGCTTGTGAGGCCTAAAATCGGTGCGGGTGAGCCCTGAGCTGCGGCCTGGCCACGACACTCTGGGCAGTGGCTGAAGTTGTGGCCTACCCCGGCTGTGGCGTACCACGGTGGGGCGGTGCTCCTCTGGGCCGAGCCATACTGCGCATACGACCTGACCTAACTGCTGTTCCACCTGCGGTCGACAACAGTGACCACCAGGCAAGTGTGGTGGCCCTCCGAGACAGCGCGGAGACGGGGGAAGGAGGCGATGTGACAGCGGCCGGTGGGTAAGCTGGCAACTGGAGAACCCTAAGCAGAGGCTGCAGACCGGGGAATCCTTGGTACCTTCCAGAAGCCAGGGCGAAGCAAGGAGATGGGAGGCAGAGTTAGCGGGAGCAGCGGAGAGTGGGGCCTGTGCTGCGGGGGATACCTATTCTGGGCACGGAAAGTGCTGGGGTAGAGCCCCACAGCTTTTAAACTGTGTGGCATCAACTAAATGGGCCTGGAGTGGATGAACAGCCAAAAGGTCCCGTAATTGTGGCATTGATACCTGGAGACATGGGGGGAATGAAGGAATCACCAGCGCTCAAGTCACCTGAGCTGGGGAATAAAACTTGGACAGTAGAAGCCCACATGTCCGACAGGAGAGGGCAGGGCGCGACATCTCAGTGGCTAATTGACTGATGGGCAGCTGAGAGAGCTGCTGGAGCTGTGTTTTGGGACTGAGAAGACTTCTAGCGATTGCCCGGCAGACTACTAGAAAGGCTTGTGAAATCCTACTGTGCCAGTTCTGGCAACTCCCAGACACACAGGTGCGAACTGGGGAGGTGGTGTCGGAAGCTGTCCATTTGAAGAGAGGGACGAGACAGGGCTGCCCGATGTCCCCTCTCCTATTTGCTACGGCAAATGAGCCATTGGAGGAGCACCTGCTGACGGTCCCTCCTTTGCCACTTCTTTGGACCGATCACTTCCTTCTCTCGTTCACTTTTGCGTATGATGCCACTCATGGCCACCTCCCTAACACCATTACATCTGGTCGCTCTTGGTCAAAATTTGACCCTGTAGAGTGGCGCAAAGCTCTCCTAGCCTCTGATTTAATTTATCACCCCTCTGCTTCAGGAACTGCAGACTCCTTTCATAAATGGATTTCATCCTCCCTGGATGCTGTGCTACCCATTAGAACCAGAGTATCCCTCTTAACTCATAAACCCAAACCCTGGTTCTCCCCCCATCTGCTTGAACTCAAAAAGGACTGTAAGAGACTTGAGATACTGTGGCGTAAAAGCTACAGTCTCTCCAGCAGAGAGACATACAAGCAATCCGTTAGAACTTATCACCATAACATTAAAATGGCCCAGTCCACCTTCTATGGTGAAAAAATAGAACGCTCGTTATGTCCTCAGAAAGAAATCTTTCAAATTTTTAAAGATCTCACTTCCCCTTCTAGATCTACCCCGATGACGGAGGCCTCTGTGTCCCACAGTGACCGACTGGCATCCTTTTTTCAGGACAAAGTCATCGGCATTTACTCGGGTTTCCCTCTCTATATGAATCACTTCCCTATTGACAACTGTAAAGAAATGGCTCCCTGTTGCAGTTACCCCCCACTTTTTGCCTGATACTGAAGCTGACTTGACTGAGAAGTGTGCTGGGACCCTGCTAACCAGGCCCCAGCACCAGTGTTCTTTCACCTAAAATGTACCATTGTTTCCACAATTGGCACAACCCTGGCACCTAGGTAAGTCCCTTGTAACTGGTACCCCTGGTACCAAGGGCCCTGATGCCAGGGAAGGTCTCTAAGGGCTGCAGCATGTCTTATGCCACCCTAGGGACCCCTCACTCGGCACAGACACACTGCTTGCCAGCTTGTGTGTGCTGATGGGGAGAAAATGACTAAGTCGACATGGCACTCCCCTCAGGGTGCCATGCCAACCTCCCACTGCCTGTGGCATAGGTAAGTCACCCCTCTAGTAGGCCTTACAGCCCTAAGGCAGGGTGCACTATACCACAGGTGAGGGCATATGTGCATGAGCACTATGCCCCTACAGTGTCTAAGCAAAACCTTAGACATTGTAAGTGCAGGGTAGCCATAAGAGTATATGGGCTGGGAGTCTGTCAAAAACGAACTCCACAGCTCCATAATGGCTACACTGAATACTGGGAAGTTTAGTATCAAACTTCTCAGAATAATAAACCCACACTGATGCCAGTGTTGGATTTATTAAAAAAATGCACACAGAGGGCATCTTAGAGATACCCCCTGTATTTTACCCAATTGTTCAGTGCAGGACTGACTGGTCTGTGCCAGCCTGCTGCTGAGAGACGAGTGTCTGACTTCATGCGGTGAGAGCCTTTGTGCTCTCTGAGGACAGAAACAAAGCCTGCTCTGGGTGGAGGTGCTTCACACCTCCCCCTGCAGGAACTGTAACACCTAGCAGTGAGCTTCAAAGGCTCAAGCTTCGTGTTACAATGCCCCAGGGCACTCCAGCTAGTGGAGATGCCCGCCTCCTGGACCCAGCCCCCACTTTTGGCGGCAAGTCCAGGAGAGATAATGAGAAAAACAAGGAGGAGTCACTGGCCAGTCAGGACAGCCCCTAAGGTGTCCTGAGCTTATGTGACTCTGACTTTTAGAAATCCTCCATCTTGTAGAAGGAGGATTCCCCCAATAGGGATAGGAATGTGACCCCCTCCCCTTGGGAGGAGGCACAAAGAGGGTGTACCCACCCTCAGGGCTAGTAGCCATTGGCTACTAACCCCCCAGACCTAAACACGCCCTTAAATTTAGTATTTAAGGGCTTCCCTGAACCTAAAGATTTAGATTCCTGCAACAACAAGAAGAAGGACTGCCTAGCTGAAAACCCCTGCAGAGGAAGACCAGAAGACAACAACTGCCTTGGCTCCAGAAACTCACCGGCCTGTCTCCTGCCTTCCAAAGAACTCTGCTCCAGCGACGCCTTCCAAAGGGACCAGCGACCTCTGAATCCTCTGAGGACTGCCCTGCTTCGACGACGACAAGAAACTCCCGAGGACAGCGGACCTGCTCCAAAAAGACTGCAACTTTATCCAAAGGAGCAGCTTTAAAGAACCCTGCAATCTCCCCGCAAGAAGCGTGAGACTTGCAACACTGCACCCGGCGACCCCGACTCGGCTGGTGGAGAACCAACACCTCAGGGAGGACCCCCGGACTACTCTACGACTGTGAGTACTAAAACCTGTCCCCCCTGAGCCCCCACAGCGCCGCCTGCAGATGGAATCCCGAGGCTTCCCCTGACCGCGACTCTCTGAAACCTAAGTCCCGACGCCTGGAAAAGACCCTGCACCCGCAGCCCCCAGGACCTGAAGGACCGGACTTTCACTGCAGAAGTGACCCCCAGGAGTCCCTCTCCCTTGCCCAAGTGGAGGTTTCCCCGAGGAAGCCCCCCCTTGCCTGCCTGCAGCGCTGAAGAGATCCCTTGATCTCTCATTGACTTCCATTGCGAACCAGACGCTTGTTCTAACACTGCACCCGGCTGCCCCCGCGCCGCTGAGGGTGAAATTTCTGTGTGGGCTTGTGTCCCCCCCGGTGCCCTACAAACCCCCCTGGTCTGCCCTCCGAAGACGCGGGTACTTACCTGCTGGCAGACTGGAACCGGGGCACCCCCTTCTCTCCATTGAAGCCTATGCGTTTTGGGCACCACTTTGAACTCTGCACCTGACCGGCCCTGAGCTGCTGGTGTGGTAACTTTGGGGTTGCTCTGAACCCCCAACGGTGGGCTACCTTGGACCAAGAACTGAACCCTGTAAGTGTCGTACTTACCTGGTAAAACTAACAAAAACTTACCTCCCCCAGGAACTGTGAAAATTGCACTGTGTCCACTTTTAAAATAGCTATTTGTGAATAACTTGAAAAGTATACATGCAATTGAAATGATTCAAAGTTCCTAATGTACTTACCTGCAATACCTTTCAAACAAGATATTACATGTTAAATTTGAACCTGTGGTTCTTAAAATAAACTAAGAAAATATATTTTTCTATAACAAAACCTATTGGCTGGATTTGTCTCTGAGTGTGTGTACCTCATTTATTGTCTATGTGTATGTACAACAAATGCTTAACACTACTCCTTGGATAAGCCTACTGCTCGACCACACTACCACAAAATAGAGCATTAGTATTATCTCTTTTTACCACTATTTTACCTCTAAGGGGAACCCTTGGACTCTGTGCATGCTATTCCTTACTTTGAAATAGCACATACAGAGCCAACTTCCTACAACAACCCTACAGACTCCCTACCTATAGGAGCTTCCCGAACCTCCTTCCCTCCCCTCACTGAGGAGATGACTACTAATCTTTTGTCCAAAATTAAATCTGGCTCTCCCTTAGACCCGCTCCTCCCTCTGCTCTTGTGCAGGTAGCAGATGTCATTGTCCCTCCTCTCACCAATATTCTTAACATTTCACTTTCTTTGGGATCGGTTCCCCTGTCATTTAAACACGCGATCGTTAAACCCCTTTTGAAAAAACCCAAACTTGACCCTACCTTACTAGAAAACTTTAGACCTATTGCTCTTCTTCCTATTTCCGCAAAAATCCTTGACAAACATGTCAACACTGAACTCACCTGTTATCTTGAAAGCAATGAACTTCTTCATCCCACCCAAATGGGCTTTAGAGCCTTGCACAGCACCGAGTTAGCCCTTCTTACAGTAACTGAGTCGGCTCGCCAGCTCTTAGACCGAGGGTCGCACGTAGCTATCATTCTGCTTGACCTAAGCGCAGCATTTGATACTGTTGACCACGATCTTCTCTGTTCGAGATTATCAGATATAGGAGTAGGAGGTTCTGCTCTTTCCTGGCTCTCCTCCTTCCTCAAAGACAGATCTTTTCAAGTTTTGGACCGTACCTGTTTTTCCGGCCTTTACCCGCTGGCATGTGGAGTTCCCCAGGGCTCCTCCCTCAGCCCCACTCTTTTTAATGTCTATCTGTCACCTTTAGCTAGAGTAATTGCCCCTTACAATCTGTCTCTGGTAACCTATGCAGACGACACCCAGCTAGTGGTGTCCCTCTCCAGTTCCGGGGACTCTCCAGTGACTAATCTCTCTTGCTGCATGAGTGACATTGCCAATTGGATGACCAAGTCCAAACTCAAGTTTAACGATGGGAAATCGGAAGTCCTGGTCCTTGGTAACGGCCCCCTTGCTCACCCTCTTCCCTCTCTCTCAGACGCCTTTAGGTCTCTTCCTCCTCCTAAATCCCAGGTTAAGACTCTAGGTGTGATACTTGACCCCCGGCTTACCATGGATTCCCAAGCCAGTAAAATCTCCTCTACCTGTTTTGGCCTCTTGCTGATGTTAAGAAAGATTCTTACCCTTCTCCCTCCTACAGCCAGAAGAATCCTCATTCAAGCCCTAATTCTGTCCCGTTTGGACTACGGAAACTCTTTGTTCCTTAGCTCCCCTCTTTATGTTCTAAAGAAGCTGCAAAGAGTACAAAATGCAGCGGCCATACTTCTTACCCACTCCTCAAAATACGCCTCCGCTAAACTGGCCATCTCCACCCTCCACTGGCTCCCCGTTAGAGAAAGGATCCAGTTTAAATCTCTCTGTATTGTTCATAGAGCCCTACAGGACAAAGGCCCCATCTCCCTGAGGAAACACATTTTCCTGCACACTCCTTCCAGGAGCCTTCGCTCCTCCTCTCTTAGGTATGCACACGTTTCTCGCTTTAAGAGAGCCTGGGGTAATAACTCCTTCTCTACTAGGGCCTCCCACCTTTGGAACACCCTTCCTACGGAACTCAGTTTTGAATTCTCCGAGCGCCTCTTTAGGAAAAAGCTTAAAACTTTTTTATTCTGTAACTAATACCTACTCTTTCTCCTTCTTGTGTTCCGTTACTTTTAGCGCTGGGATGCCTTCGGGTCGCCATGCGCTTTACAAATTCTGAAAACTAAACTAAACTAAACCTGTGTGAGCTGCTGTATCCCTGGGGCTTGTGCATTGGGGGGCTACTTGCTTGGTATCCCTATATGCAGATGACATGCAGTCTGTGTGCGGCACCCAGAAGCATTGATTCCCATTCCTTTACATGCCTTGGTGAAATTTGGGGAGTGTTCTGGGTTCCGGGTAAGCCTCTGTAATTCCCACCTGTTCCCGATGGCTGCTATAGCTGGGGACCAGATCGGTACACTCCTGTCAGTGGGATTGCTGTGGGTATCTGAGTCTCTTCACTATCTTGGGATATGATTGGCACATACTGCTGAAAAATATTATGACCCCAATCATGGCAGAGTGCTGGAGGGGTTGGAGAATTTTGTCAGGTTTTGGAAGGACTTGCCGCTTTCCCTGATGGGCAGGGCAGCCGTTAAGATGGTTGTCCTACCACGCTGCTTATACGGGCTACAGAATACCCTATACGAAGTGCCTAGGTCTCACTTT
Organism: Pleurodeles waltl; assembly: GCF_031143425.1. Taxonomy (NCBI): domain Eukaryota; kingdom Metazoa; phylum Chordata; class Amphibia; order Caudata; family Salamandridae; genus Pleurodeles; species Pleurodeles waltl. The sequence continues at coordinate 209,315,014 of NC_090438.1, read as the reverse complement.
GCCCAAATAGTCTAATCCTGGAGTTGCTATGGGCAAAGAAGAGTAAGAGGGTGGGACTGGCCATGCTGCGACAAACATAGGAACGCAGGGGAATTGATATCCCACAAATGGAACTTTATTACTTTGCCGCCCAGCTGCAGCATGCAGTACACTGATTTGACCCTGACATTAGCTGGGAGAAGAACCTCCTGCATGGTGTGTGTGAGGGACACACCTTGACGGCCCGGTTATTGGGGAAACGGATGGTGCGAGATGGAGCCCCCCTATATAATGAAACAGGTTTGCAATGTGTGGACCAGAGTGGTATCCTCTGTTGCGCTGCCATCCATACTCCAGGGACGTACTCATATGGGATTTGCAGGAGTTTGTGAAAGTTGCCTTGGACATTCCTATGTAGAAATGGAAGGACGGGGGATGTGCAGTAGTGGGAGATCTTTTCCTTGGGAGGAAATTTATAACCCATCAGGATGCTATGGAAGCTTTCCAGTTACGGAGAGGGCAGTTCCTACAGTATGTAAAGCTGGCAGCGACAGTTTGAGATCTGTGGTCTGGGATTCCTGATAAACCTCCTGCCTCAGCTACTCTGGATGCATGGTTGCCCCTGGGAGGAGGGCGGAGGCTGATTTCTTGCTTTTATAAAGCCCTGAGAGAGGATGTGCCGTGTATTTACCCCGGTGACGCAGCGTAGGTGGGGGGCAGTGCTGGAGGAGGAGATTTTAGCCAAAGCCTGGAAACACATATATGAGAGGTGTTAGAAATGGGGTCTTTGGTTGACAGTCAAGTTACCCCCTGTTCAAGCAAGGACCCTCACTCTAGTCAGGGTTAAAGAGAATCACCCTCAGCTAACCCCTGCTTACCCCCTTGGTAGCTTGGCAGAGCAGTAGGCTTAACTTCAGAGTGCTAGGTGTAAAGTATTTTTACCAACACACAAGATTAAACTCAAAAATAGCACTTAGAAACACAAAATGCTTCGATGAGGTGTTAACACGGCGTCGTGACGGAGTCATTCCCAACAAGTCGACACCAGCGGCACCGGACACGGAGTCGCGTAGACCCACAAGTACAGTACCTTTGGTGAAGAGTGAAAACAAGTCGATGCACGACGTCGGGGATCGCGGCGTCAGTGCGAAACGTTGAATCCGCGCACTTCGAGCGGTGTCGGTCATGACGTGGTGTGGCGACTTCCACGGAGTCGCGGACTTCAGCGGGGTCGGGCCTGCGAAGATCGTCGTGTTCCAGCGAAGGTCACGGCATCTGGTGCAGGCGGCATCACCGGATTCAGCAACGGCGTCGGTCCGAAGTCGATTTTCCCTGGTGCTCTCTCAGCGGTCCGCTTCCTGGGGTCAGTCAGCTTGCTGTCAATCAGGTGTTGGCACAGCTCTGGAAAACATAAACTGTACAAGTGCTCCCAAGCAATCAGATTGTAAAGCCCCTCATACGTAGTTACCTTACTGCCCTTCACCCAACCATCCAGTGACCTGCAATAAGAATCAACACATTCCAACCATGTTTGGGATTCCTTCTTCTTGTAGGACCTACACTTATCCTTGTACTGCTCAGGGGTAAGACCATACCTTGTAAGCAAGGCGTCCTTCATGCTAGAATAGGTGAGATTCTGAGCATCCCCTAAGGCTGTCAGTGTATCCCTCCCCTCTACCTCAAAGTGCTTCCACAGACCCGCCCCCCAATGAGCTTCAGGGACCAGATTCATGTGGAGAGCAGACTCATACCCCTTGAACCACAAGTATATGTCATCCTCCCTCTTGTAATCTTTCACAAGGTCTTTAGGAATGTGCACCCTCCTCTCAGGCTGCACTGTAGGGTTGCTGCCATCATCTCTACTGGACTGGCTTCTATGATCCATCTCTCTCAAGCTAAGCTCATGAGCCATCGCTAACTTCCTCTCCTCAAGGGCTAGCCTTCTCTTCTCCAATTGGTACTCCCTTTCTGCCTGGCTGTCCTGTAACTCTTCAGGTGTCAGACCCTTAGATGAGACACTGCTGCCTGCCCTGGAGACCTTCTCCCTGGACATAACAGGTCCACCCACAATACCACTGTGTACTGAACACTCTTCTTCCTCCTCCTCCTCATCTCCCTCATCCTCTGTGTGCCCTTCAGTGCTCTTGGCTGTCACCAGGCCCTTAGCGCCTTTTCCAGCTCCTCCTTCCTGGACGAGCTCTTAATGGGACAGTCAACACTTTTACAGAACGTCTTCAACTGAGCTTTGGTATAACTCTCCAATTTCTCAAGGTCAAAGTCCGCTCCAACTGATGCATCTCCAGCTTGGGACATGATGAAGATTCAAAAACAAGTGCAAAGTTCCAAAGGCAGAAAAACAAGTTCCCAAATCAATTTCCAAAGAAAGTCAATCAAGGAATCAGCGAAAACATGGAAGTAGAACAATAAACATTCCCAAAGAGAAAAAAATCAAAAGATCACCAGACAAGTAGTATGTGGTCACTTAGTGGTCTGAACTCAAACAGTAGTGTACACTTAATCACTGTATGCCAAGTACAAATACAAGTCCAAATCCCAACCGCTGATCACCAATGTTAGAAATGGGGTCTTTGGTTCACAGTCGGGTTACCCCCTGTTCAAGCAAGGACCCTCACTCTAGTCAGGGTAAAAGAGAATCACCCTCAGCTAACTCCTGCTTACCCTCTTGGTAGCTTGGCAGAGCAGTAGGCTTAACTTCAGAGTGCTAGGTGTAAAGTATTTGTACCAACACACACAGTAACTTAATGAAAACACTACAAAATGACACAACACCAGTTTAGAAAAATAGGAAATATTTATCTAAACAAAACAAGACCAAAACGACAAAAATCCAACATACACAAGTCAAGTTATGAATTTTTAAAGATTAAACTCAAAAATAGCACTTAGAAACACAAAATGCTTCGATGAGGTGTTAACACGGTGTCGTGACGGAGTAGTTCCCAACAAGTCAACACCAGCAGTGCCAGACACGGAGTCGCGTAGACCCCCAAGTACAGTACCTTTGGTGAAGAGTGAAAACAAGTTGATGCGCGAAGTCGGGGATCGCGGCGTCAGTGCGAAACGTTGAATCCGCGCACTTCGAGCGGCTTCGGTCATGATGTCGTGTGGCGGCTTCTTCGGAGTCGTGGACTTCTGCGGGGGCGGGCCTGCGAAGATCGTCGTGTTCCAGCGAAGGTCACGGCATCTGGTGCAGGCGGCATCACCGGATTCAGCAACGGCGTCGGTCCGAAGTAGATTTCCTTGGATTTCCACCAGCTTTCCTTTCAAGGACCCAGGGACTGGATAGGGCATCACTTGTCAAAGAAGGAATCACTCCAGAGACTCCAGGTGCTGGCAGAGAGAAGTCTTTGCTGTCCCTGAGACTTCAAACAACTGGAGGCAAGCTCTAAATCAAGCCCTCGGAGATTTCTTCACAAGATGGAAGGCACACAAAGTCCAGTCTTTGCCCTCTTACTCTGGCAGAAGCAGCAACTGCAAGATAGCTCCACAAAGCACAGTCACAGGCAGGGCAGCACTTCTCCTCAGCTCTTCAGTTCTTCTCCAGGCAGAGGTTCCTCTTGTTTCCAGAAGTGTTCTAAAGTCTGGGGTTTTGGGTGCCCTTCTTATACCCAGTTTCTCCTTTGAAGTAGGCCTACTTCAAAGTAAAGTCTCTTTGGAATGTGAATTCCTGCCTTGCCCAGGCCAGGCCCCAGACAATCACCAGGTGGTTGGAGACTGCATTGTGTGAGGGCAGGCACAGCCCTTTCAGGTGCGAGTGACCACTCCTCCCCTCCCTCCTATCACAGATGGCTCATCAGGATATGCAGGCTACACCCCAGCTCCCTTTGTGTCACTGTCTAATGTGCGGTGCAACCAGCCCAACTGTCAAACTGACCCAGACAGGGAATCCACAAACAGGCAGTCACAGAAATGGTATAAGCAAGAAAAGGCTCACTTTCTAAAAGTGGCACTTTCAAACGCACAATCTTAAAATCAACTTTACTAAAAGATGTATTTTTAAATTGTGAGCTCAGAGACCCCAAACTCCATATGTCCATCCGGGAAACATCCTTTATTACGAAGTCTTTTTAACGCAACAACGCTTTTTTTAACCACGACTCCGTTATTTTGTGCCTTAACTACGTATGTTCTGAACTACGAACATGCGTGGTTAAGGTACAAAGAAGGGAGTTGGCGAAGGAGGAGGACGCAGGTGACAAGGGGTCGACTAAGGTAAGTGGGGTCGACTAAGGTAAGTGGGTTTTTTTTAGGTTTTGGGGTGGGGGATCAGGGGGTTTTAGGTTTTGGGGTGGGGTTGGACGGGTAGGGTGTTTTTGGTTTTGGGGTAGGGGTCAGGGGGTTTTAGGTTTTGGGGCGGGGTTGGGGGGCGGTGGGGCGTTTTTGGTTTTGGGGAGGTGGTGGGGGGTAAGGGTGTTTTAGGTTTTGGGGTGGGGTGCGGGGGGAGGGGCGTTTTTGGTTTTGGGGTGGGGGGTCAGGGGGTTTTAGGTTTTGGGGAGGGGGTGGGGGGTTAGGGGGTTTTAGGTTTTGGGGGGTGGGGCGTTTTTGGTTTTGGGGAGGGGGTGGGGGGTCAGGGGGTTTTAGGTTTTGGGGCAGGGTTGGGGGGGTGGGGCGTTTTTGGTTTTGGGGAGGGGGTGGGGGGTTGGGGTGAGGGATGTAGGGTCAATGGTGCCTATTAGTAATGCTTTTATCAGGAATGCCTTTACAACGAAAATCGTTGTTAAGGCATTCGTGGTAAAATCATTAGTAGTAGCAACGAGGTCGATGTTCTGACCTCGTTGTTAAGGCACTAGTTGTTTAGGAAATCGGTGTTCCGTCGTACAACCGTCCATCTGCTCCCAAAGGGAATCTACAGTTTAATCAGATTTAAAAGTAGCCCCCATGTTAACCTATGAGAGGGACAGGCCTTGCAACAGTGAAAAACGAATTTAGCAATATTTCACTGTCAGGACATATAAAACACATTACTATATGTCCTACCTTAACCATACACTGCACCCTGACCTTGGGGCTACCTAGGGCCTACCTTAGGGGTGTCTGACATGTAAGGAAGGGGAAGGTTTAGGCCTGGCAAGTGGGTACACTTGCCAAGTCGAATTTACAGGTAAAACTGCACACACAGGCACTGCAATGGCAGGTCTGAGTCATGATTACAGAACTACTTATGTGGGTGGCACAACCAGTGCTGCAGGCCCACTAGTAGCATTTGATTTACAGGCCCTGGCACCTCTAGTGCACTTTACTAGGGACTTACTAGTAAATCAAATATGCCAATCATGGATAAACCAATTACATACACATTTTGTAAAGGAGCACTTGCACTTAAGCACTGGTTAGCAGTGGTAAAGTGCCCAGAGTAACAAAAACAGCAAAATCAGAGTCCAGCACACATCAACAACCTGGGGAACAGAGGCAAAAAGTTAAAGGAGACCACGCCAAGGATGAAAAGTCTAACACCTCTCCCCTCCCCCCCCCCCCCAAGCTGCAAGTGGGGAGCAACTACCCAACCTCGTGGGAGTTCTCATCACTAAGGCGGAAAAACCTGGACAGACCATCAGCATTGGCGTGTTCTGTACCAGGACGGTGTTCCACCATAAAGTCCATCCCCTGTAGGGAAAGGGGCCTGTGGTCGGTCTGAACTCGGAAGTGAGTCCCAAACAAGTAGGGTCTTAGCTTCTTCAGTGGCTAGACCCGAGCAAACGCTTCACGTTCTATGGCACTCCACCTACGTTCCCTGGGTAGTAACCTCCTGCTAATGAAGGCTACGGGTTGATCTAGGCCCTCTTCATTAATCTGTGAAAGTACTGCTCCAATACCATGCTCTGAGGCGTCTGTTTGCACAACAAACTCCTTGGAGTAGTCAGGTGCCTTCAGCACAGGTGCTGTGCACATGGCAGCCTTCAGGGCATCAAAAGCGTTCTGGCAAGCCTCTGTCTAGATCACTTTCCTTGGTTGCTTCTTAGAAGTCAACTCAGTTAAGTGGGTAACAATGGTACCATATCCCTTAACAAACCTCCTGTAATATCCAGTGAGACCTAAAAAGGCTCTCACTTCAGTCTGGGTCTTGGGAGGCTCCCAAGCCAGAATCGTGTCAATCTTAGGCTGTAGGGGTGCCACCTGGCCACTCCCCACCTGGTGTCCTAAGTACACCACAGAACCCTGCCCTATTTGGCACTTGCTCGCCTTAATTGTGAGGCCTGCCTTCTGCAGGGCCTCTAAAACTCTCCAGAGGTGTTGCAGGCGTTCCTCCCATGTGGAACTAAACACAGCAATGTCATCCAGGTAGGCGGCACTGAACTCATCCAGTCCTGCCAACACCTGGTTGACCAACCTCTGAAAGGTGGCAGGGGCATTCTTCATCCCAAATGGCATCACATTAAATTGAAAGTGTCCATCTGGTGTAGAGAATGCTGACCTCTCCTTGGCCCCCCTCAGTTAAGGCAGTCTGCCAGTACCCAGATGTTAAATCAAACGTACTGAGGTACTTGGCAGCTCCCAACCTGTCAATGAGCTCATCAGCTCGGGGGATGGGGTTGTGCGTCAGTCTTGCTGACCGCATTGAGTCCCTGGTAGTCCACACAGAACCTGAGTTCTGGAGTGGCACCAGGTGCAGCAGCCTTTGGGACCAATACCACTGGGCTGGCCCAAGGACTGCTGGAGTGCTCAATAACCCCTAAGGTAAGCATTTTGGATACCTCATCCTTAATGCATCCCCTAACCCTGTCAGTCACCCTGTAAACCTTCTGTTTAATAGGTGTACTGTCCCCAGTGTCCACATCATGTGTGCACAAGTGTGTAACTCCTGGGATAAGGGAAAACAGTGAGGAAAACTGTCCCAACACGTGGCGACAGTCACCTTGCTGCTCCTCAGTCGGGGGGGGGAGAGAGGATCACTCCCTCCACTGACCCATCTTTTTCTCCTGCACACAGGAGGGTAGGAAGAGGCTCACTCTCCTCCTCTACCCCATCATCTGTCGCAAGGATCATGGACAGTTCATTTCGCTCAAAGTGAGGTTTGAGGCGGTTGACATGCAGGATCCTTAAAGGGTTCCTTGGAGACCGCAAGTCCACCAGGTAGGTGACTTCACTCTTGCGCTCCACCACCTCAAATGGCCCAGTCCACTTATCCTGGAGCGCCCTAGGCTCCACTGGTGCCATCACCCACACTTTTTGTCCAGGTTGAAACTCGACCAGAGTGGCATTCTGGTCATACTAGCGTTTCATGTCCTCCTGGCTTGCTTCCAGGTTCTCCTGAGCGAGACTCCTGAAGCGGGCAGTCTGGTTTCTCAAAGCCAGCATGTAACTGAATACATCCTGGGGGGGTTACTAGGAGCTTTCTCCAAAGCTTCCTTAACCAGACTCAAAGGTCCCCTCACAGGGTGGCCATAAATGAGCTCAAAGGGGCTAAACCCAAGTCCCTTTTGAGGCACCTCCCTGTAGGCGAAAAGAAGGCATGGCAAGAGGACGTCCCACTTCCGCCTCAAGGGCTCTGACAGGCCCATGATCATGCCTTTTAAGGTGCGGTTGAATCTCTCAACCAGACCATTACTTTGGGGGTGGTAAGGGGTGGAGAACTTGTAGATTACCCCACACTCCTTCCACAGAGACTTCATATACGTGGATATGAAGTTGGTACCCCTATCAGATACCACTTCCTTGGGGAACCCCATGCGGGTAAAAACCCCCATCAATGCACGACCCACCACAGGGGAAGTGATTGATCTCAAAGGAATGGCTTCTGGGTACCGGGTGGCGTGGTCCACTAGGATAAACCTGTTGCCCATGGCTGTCTTGGGATCCAGAGGCCCCACAATGTCAATGCCTACCCTCTCAAAGGGAGTACTGACAACAGGTAAAGGCTGGAGGGGAGCTTTACATTTCCTCCCACTCTTGTCTGACAAGACCTGCAATGTGCATCTGAGTGCATGCGCATTAGGGGCCAGTAAAAGTGGGTGACAAGCTTCTCAAAGGTCTTGTCTTGCCCCAAATGTCCAGCTAAAGGCACATCATGAGCCAACCCCAGTAGGAAGGCCCTGAAGCACTGGGATACCACCAGCACACGCGCTGGCCCAGCCTCAGGAACCTTAGGCTCGCTATACAGGTCATCCTCCCAATAAATCAGGTGTGATCCTGGCTCCTTGCCAGCCGCCTAGTCTGCAGCCTACTGCCGCAAACATTCCAAAGTAGGGCATATCTTCTGTGCTGCACAGAATGCTTCCCTGGTGGGACCCCCTTCCTGCTGCCACTGCGACAGCTGAGGGACCTCCCCCAGTTCAGCCACCTGTTCCCCTGTAGGCTCCGGGGCGTCACCCTCAGGCTCTGCCGCCTCCCGGACCATGGGAACTTCTGGGGCCGGTTTCCCGCGCCCCCTGCCCTTCCTTTTCTTGGCGGTCCCTGGGCCACTGTTTCAGGCTCCAGGGGCTCTTGATTACCCTGACGGGCTGCCATTGACGGGGTGGATACGCATACCCACCCAGGCAGACCCAACATCTCCAAGTGAGACCTGTGTTCCACCTCCTTCCAAGGGGAATCCTCCAGGTCATTGCCTAGCAAACAATCAACAGGCATGGTTGGACTCACAGCTACCTTCAAGGAACCTAACACCCCCCCCCCCCCCATTCAAAGGGAACCTGCGCCACTCTGCACAGGCGCTCTGAGTTGTCCACTGCAACTACTTGGTAAAGTCCCCGGGGAACAATCTGCTCTTCAGACACCAGCTGAAATCTCACTGTAGTCACACTAGCTCCTGTGTCTCTCAGAGCCTCCACCCTCTGTCCATTATTGGTCACCTACTGCCTGTACTTCTTACTGTTTTCAGGCACTAGAGTTCTCTGGACCATCTCACTGTCCCCTAGTGAGACAAGGGTAATCTCAGCTGGTTCCCACCCACCTAAAACCAACTCCTCCCCAAGCGCTACACTGGCCAAACTCTGGGATGGCGCACCAGTGGGTGCCGGTGTACTTTTGGGGCATTTGGGGTCCCCCCTCACATGACCCACCTGGTCACATGCATAGCACTTACTTGGGGGACCACCTGCCACTGGCTTCCCTTTGGAGAACCATTGCTTCTTTTCACTGGGGGGTTGGGAATCCTTACCCTGGGAATCAGTTTGGGGCCCTTTAGAGAAATCCCCCTGTTTGCCCTTACACCCCACTTTCTTCTGAGAGGGACCCTGCCCACCCTTGGCGTGGTCTCCCCATACCTCTTTTGGACCCTGGTGCTCTCCCAGCGTTCCGCTTCCTGGGGTCAGTCAGCTTGTGTCAGAGTCACCAGATCCTCGGGGTCTGTGCACGTTCCCAACACTTCCACCACAAGACAGCTCCAATACTCTGACTAGATTTATCACAGAGTCCAAGTGGGGAAAAGGGGATTAGGACGGGAACAGCTGGGAAGGAGACCTGTAAGAAGCAAAAGGTTAAAATACAACATCAAAATTACATCTCATGAAATCAGTACCATGCTACAACTCTAAGCTTTGTCTTTTCCGAAAAACATGAACAACCCTAGAATAGTCCTAAAACTGACTAGGCTTTAGATGACCGAATGCCTGAGGAGGAAACAGGAAAAGTTCAATAGGACTTTCAGATTCAAGTACTTTCTTTAGCATAAGAATCAGGAAACACTCTGAGCAATTTCTAAACAACCATATGAATTTCCTTTTAAAAATATATATCAGGAACACACAGCATCACATCTAGAACTCTGGTATTGTTGTGTTCATCTCAGAAAAAACATTGGGAAGTGAATTGCGCACATTGCAGATTTTTATATGAGTATTAAACACCATAAAGGATTGTGCACCATGAAATCACACAACGTAGATTCAAGGAATAAATCACGCAAAGTATCAACTTGAAATGCTACCAAGAAAATGTCTTAGAATAGTAGCGCACAGTAATTTACATTATTTATACACGAGGAAAGAATTTCGCATCTTGCCGATTCAAATGCCACCATACAAATGCCAAGAAATGGTAGCGCACAATGAACAACATGAAAAGCACTCAGGGAAAGAATTGCACGTCTTGCCGATTCAAATGCCACCATGCAAATGCCAAGAAATGGTAGCGCACAATGAATAACATGAAAAGCACTCAGGGAAAGAATCGCGCATGTTGCCGATTCGAATGCCACCATGTAAATGCCAGAAAATGGTAGCGCGCAATGAACAACAAAGTTAAATGCTCATGAAACGAGTTGCACGTCTTGCCAACTCGTAAAACATCATGTAAATGTCAAGAAATATCAGCGCGCAATGAACAACAATGTAATAACGAAGTCAAATCTTTATGGAATAAATTGCGCGTCCTCCCTATTTGCAAACCACCATACAAATGTCAAAAAATGGCAGCACACAAGTAATTTGTTATTCATTTAAGAATTAAAATCAAGAATATGAAAATTCTCAATTACGGTGTGGGGAAATGTCCAAACACCGTCTTACCGCCTGGAGACAGTGATCACCAATGAGAGATGAGTGCAGAAGACTGGAAAATCCAAATAGGCCCCCGGGACAGGAGCTCAGGAAGAAGCTGCTGCTCTGCACCGGGACCTCTGAATAGTGAGCACTGGAAGTTGGGCTGACTCTCTTTTATAGAGTCTTGGCTCAGCCTAGAACCACGCCCAGGCATGTTGCAGGGAAAGTCTCTAGAAGGCACTGGAAAGGGACCACACCCTAACACACTCTGAATGTCTGCAGCAATACATTGCAAATGTACAGTATTTATAAGCACCTTAAAAATGAATCTTTTGGATGGAATTCTGCAGTGCAAAAGGTTAAACAATAACATATCATCACACTGCATAAATTACATTATCTTGCGAGTGTTGGGTTTTTGCATTCTAGATGCCCGTAGAGCGCGCACTGTCCTGGTGTTGACAGTACTCCCCTCTCCCAGGCGCGCTCTAGGGCCTGGTTTATCTGGATTGAGACGATGAAAGCCTCTCACAAGTACTGGAGCATGAACATGAGATGCGGAAACCCATGAATTACTTTCAGGGCCATAACCTTTCCATGAGATTAAGTACCATAGGTTACGCCCCCTCAGTTTAGAGTCCAACACTTTCTTGACTTCATATTCTGCTTCCCCCTGTACTAGAACAGGAGCTGGATGAGGGTGGACCTTTTGGACTGCCTTTTTTAAGAGTGAAGTATGGAACACTGGATGAATCCGTAATGATTTTGGCAATTGTAGTTTATAGGTCACAGGATTGATTTGCTGAAGAACAGTGTAAGGACCTATAAATTTGGGGTTGAACATGTGCTTCTTCTTGAAGTCTATATGTTTTGTGGAAAGCCACACTTTGTCACCAGGTTGATACTACGGTCCCTCACAATGTTTCTTGTCATAATGCTTTTTGTATTTTTTTTGGCTTTTTCTAAATGTTGTTGAATCGATTTCTGAGTTTGATGCAAATGTTGAATGATTTCTGATGCAGCTGGAGTGAGAGAACTTTCTTGAGGAATTGTGATGGGCAAGGTGTCAGGATGATAGCCAAACAAACCAAAGAAGGGTGTAACGCCAGTAGACGTGTGGAAGGAGTTGTTGTAGGCTAACTCAGCTAACCAGAGCATTGATGTCCATGAATTAAGTGCTTTTTCAGCGTAAACACGTTGGTATTGCTTCAAAGTCTGATTTAATCTCTCCGTTTGACCATCTGTTTGAGGATGGTGGCTAGTAGATAGGGTAGATGTCACTTGGAGTGTTTTACACCATGTCTTCCAGAAGTTGGAGGCAAATTGCGAACCCCGATCGGAGAGGATCACTTTTGGCAGTCCATGATAACGAACCACTCTATTCAGTAAGATAGTTGCCAGTTCACTAGAGGTGGGTAATTTCTTACAGGCAATGAAATGTCCATATTTCGTGAGACTATCTACTACCACCAGAATTACTGAATGCTGTTGAACCACTGGCAGACCTGTAATAAAGTCTAAAGAGATGTGTTCCCACGGACGACTTGGGGTTGGGAGTGGGTGTAACAACCCTTTCGGTTTTGAATGACTTGTTTTAGTGCGAGCACAGACTTCGCAGTTGTTTACCATTGTTTTTACATCCTTTGTTAAGGTAGGCCACCAAAAATAGCGTTGGATTAATTCAAGAGTTTTAGGAGTACCAGGGTGTCCTGCTGTAGGTATAACATGCAACCAATGAAACACTATCTTGTGAAGTTTGGTAGTGGGCACGAACAAACGAGCATCGTGAAAGGGTAATCCTTGCTTGATTGATCTTTTCGGATCTGCTTGGGCCCACGCCTGCCATTTTTCAACAGTGAATGAATTGCGGATGTCTTCAAAGAAATCTTCTGTTTTTATGATACATAGGACCTTGTCAGGAGCAATGATAGCTCTGGAGGTTTGAACTGCAGGCAATGTGGTAGACTCTTGGCGGGACAAGGCGTCAGCTTTGCGATTATCTTTACCAGGCCGGAAGGTTACCACAAAATCAAACTCGGCAAAAAACAGCATCCAGCGTAATTGCCGAGGAGTCAAAAGTGTGGCAGAACTCATGAAATGAAGATTGCGATGACCAGTATATACTGTGACAGTGTATTTAGCTCCCAACAAATGATGTCTCCATTCTTTAAAGGCGTCACGAATCGCCAGAAGCTCTTTTTCAGCAATGACATAGTTCTGTTCAGCTTCGTTCAACTTCCGAGACATGTAAGCTACAGGATGAAGCTGGCCAGTGTCTTTGTTTCGTTGTGACAAGACTGCTCCTATCGCCACATCTGAAGCATCAGCTTCCACTATGAAAGGTCGATCCGCATCTAGATGAGTCAAGACTGGGGCAGTGGAGAAAGCTTCTTTCAAAGTTGAAAAGGCTTGGTCTGCTTCTGGGGACCCTACAAATTTTTCTTTCTTTCTTAATAACTTAGTAATTGGAGCCACTGTCTGGGAGAAATGATTGATGAACCTCCGGTAAAAATTTGCAAAGCCCAGGAAACATTGTACATCACGAACAGTCTTTGGGATGGGCCATTCAGATACGGCTTTTACTTTCCTTTCTGCCATCACCATACCTTGAGGGGTAAGGATAACCCCTAAAAACTCAACTGTGGTAACATGAAACTCACACTTGGTTATCTTGCAATATAAATGGTGTTTACGAAGGGCTGCCAAAATTTTCTTGACATGTTGAATATGTTCATTTTCATTGTCTGAGTAGATCAAAATGTCATCAATGTAAACTATGGCAAAGATATCGAGGTACTCTCTAAGAACGTAATTTAAGAAAAATTGAAATGCTGCTGGAGCATTGCACAGACCAAAAGGCATGACGGTGTATTCAAAAAGGCCATATCTTGTTTTGAATGCCGTTTTCCATTCGTCACCCTCTCTCATTCTGACCAAATGGTAAGCACCTCGAAGATCAAACTTTGTGTAGATTTTTGCTTTCTTTACTTGTTCCAGTAAGACCGGAATTAGAGGCAAAGGATATTTGTTCTTGATGGTGATTTTATTCAAGCCCCTATAGTCGATACAAGTTCGAAGCTCTCCGTTCACTTTTGGAACAAAAAACAAAGGAGAAGCTGTGGGAGACTTAGAGGGGCGGATGAAACCATTCTCTAAGAATTGATCCAAGTATTTTCGTAAATGTTGATTTTCATGTTCTGACAGGGCATACACACGACAGTTGGGAAGTATCCCCCCTGGGACTAGATCAATTTGATAGTCATAAGATCTATGAGGAGGTAAGTTCTCTGCTTCCTTCTCATCAAATACATCTTCATAAGACGCATACTGTTTGGGCAACTGAACTTCTTTCTCTGCGGCGGTAGCTATGTAAGAATGGCGAACTTCCGATTCTTGAGTCCTTTGGAGACAATGTTCTTTACATAGCACTGATGAGAACACGATCTTTCGTTCTGCCCAATTAATCTCTGGATTGTGATGAGTTAACCATGGCAAGCCAAGGATGATCCCATACTGGGGAGCATGGATCACGTCAAGGATGAGTTCCTCTTTATGTTTCTTTCTTTGATTTTTACTTTCACAAATTATTGTCAAGGGGACAGTCTGAAGAGTTATCGGACCTCCAGTCAAGAGTTTTCCATCAACTGCCTGGATGGTTTCTGGGGTCTTCTTTTCAATACATGGGATCCCCCATGCACGAACCAATTGGGCGTCAACAAAGTTTCCGATAGCCCCAGAGTCGACTAGAGCCTTCTTGAAATAGGTCTTTTTCTTGACCTGAACTCTTATTCCCAATTTTAGATGTTTGGATTGTGAAGGATCCACGGTGACACCCAAGAGCAACCCTTCTCTGCAACCTGGGTGCTTTAGATTTTCCGACTCGACTGATGCATTGGTTGCAACTTTCTGAACTGGGCCTCGCTTGCTCTTTGTTTTGATTGGACAATCTTTGGCGAAATTACCTTTCCGTCCACAATAGAGACATTGCCCATTTTTTCTGCGTAGGTCCTTTTCATCTTTGGTCAAAGGTCTCCTGATGGTTCCAATTTCCATCGGTTCGGCATTCTTTCTCTCGGAGTTCTTGAGTCTTTGTTATCATGAGCATGCCTAGAATGTTTTTCAGTCTTTTTACGCGTTCCTTTTCGTTCGTTTAAACGATGATCAAGCCTCAAGACAAGGTTTATTAAATCTTGACAGTTTGCAGGTTGTGGGTCGATTTGCGCTAAGATGTCTTTTAGCTCCTCTTTGAGTCCCCTGTAAAACAAGGCCGCTTGTTTTTCTTCAGGCCAGGATGTCTCAGCGACCAGCCGATAAAAATTGGTTAAATATGACTCTAAGTCCTGATTCCCTTGGCGTAAGTCTAATAATTCACGATCTGCTGACTGTGTTACAGTTCTACGATCGAAAACTCTCTCAAATTCACGAAAAAAAAATTTCCAGTTGTACAACAGGGGACTATTTTTACGCACAAGAGGAATAGCCCAGGTAGCTGCATCTCCAGACAGATATGACAACAAGAAAGCTACTTTAGACTGGGCATCAGGGAAAGTATGTGGTCTGCAGGTGAAGTGAAGTTCCACTTGAACCAGAAAAGATTGCGCTTTCAAGGGATCACCTGAGAAGCGTTCTGGGGGAGCTAAAGGAATGGCTGAAGGAACATTGAGGGAAATGTTAGTTGGATTACCTACAGAAGTCTGAGAAGAAGTACCTGGCCAAGACACACCTGTGGGACTTTGTTCTTTCTTCTCAACCTTATTCTGTAACTGACTCACCCTCTCAGCTAGACTATTTGTCAAATCCTTTGATGATACCACTTCTGACTGGAGCTGGGTGATAGCCTTGACTAGCTCGTTCAGTGTGGCCATGCTGAGAACATACACAAACCAGGAGGATAATAATTCGTGGGCTCACTATTCTGTCAGAGTCACCAGATCCTCGGGGTCTGTGCACGTTCCCAACACTTCCACCACAAGACAGCTCCAATACTCTGATTAGATTTATCACAGAGTCTAAGAGAGTCCAAGTGGGGGAAAAGGGGATTAGGACGGGAACAGCTAAGGAGACCTGTAAGAAGAAAAAGGTTAAAACACAACATCAAAATTACATCTCATGAAATCAGTACCATGCTACAACTCTAAGCTTTGTCTTTTCCGAAAAAACATGAACAACCCTAGAATAGTCCTAAAACTGCCTAGGCTTTAGATGACCGAATGCCTGAGGAGGAAACAGGAAAAGTTCAATAGGACTTTCAGATTCGAGTACTTTCTTTAGCATGAGAATCAGGAAACACTCTGAGCAATTTCTAAACAACCATATGAATTTCCTTTTAAAAATATATATCAGGAACACACAGCATTACATCTGGAACTCTGGTATTGTTGTATTCATCTCAGAAAAAACATTGGGAAGTGAATTGCGCACATTGCAGATTTTTATATGAGTATTAAACACCCTAAAGGATTGTGCACCATTAAATCACACAACGTAGATTCAAGGAATAAATCACTCAACGTGTCAACTTGAAATGCTACCAAGAAAATGTCTTAGAATAGTAGCGCACAGTAATTTACATTATTTATACACGAGGAAAGAATTGCGCGTCTTGCCGATTCAAATGCCACCATACAAATGCCAAGAAATGGTAGCGCACAATGAACAACATGAAAAGCACTCGGGAAAAGAATTGCGCATCTTGCCGATTCAAATGCCACCATGCAAATGCCAAGAAATGGTAGCGCACAATGAATAACATGAAAAAACACTCAGGGAAAGAATCGTGCGTGTTGCCGATCCGAATGCCACCATGTAAATGCCAGAAAATGGTAGCGCGCAATGAACAACAAAGTTAAATGCTCATGAAACGAGTTGCACGTCTTGCCAACTCGTAAAACATCATGTAAATGTCAAGAAATATCAGCGCGCAATGAACAACAATGTAATAACGAAGTCAAATCTTTATGGAATAAATTGCGCGTCCTCCCTATTTGCAAACCACCATACAAATGTCAAAAAATGGCAGCACACAAGTAATCTGTTATTCATTTAAGAATTAAAATCAAGAATATGAAAATTCTCAATTACGGTGTTGGGAAATGTCCAAACACCGTCTTACCGCTTGGAAACAGTGATCACCAATGAGAGATGAGCGCAGAAGACTGGAAAATCCAAATAGGCCGCCGGGACAGGAGCTCAGGAAGAAGCTGCTGCTCTGCACCGGGACCTCTGAATAGTGAGCACTGGAAGTTGGGCTGACTCTCTTTTATAGAGTCTTGGCCCAGCCTAGAACCACGCCCAGGCATGTTGCAGGGAAAGTCTCTAGAAGGCCCTGGAAAGGGACCACACCCTAACACACTCTGAATGTCTGCAGCAATACATTGCAAATGTACAGTATTTATAAGCACCTTAAAAATGAATCTTTTGGATGGAATTCTGCAATGCAAAAGGTTAAACAATAACATATCATCACAATGCATAAATTACATTATCTTGCGAGTGTTGGGTTTTTGCATTCTAGATGCCCGTAGAGCGCGCACTGTCCTGGTGTTGACAGCTTGCTGTCAATCAGGTGTTGCCGCAGCTCTGGAAAACATAAACTGTACAAGTGCTCCCAAGCAATCAGATTGTAAAGCCCCTCATGCGTAGTTACCTTACTGCCCTTCACTCAACCATCCAGTGACCTGCAATAAGAATCAACACATTCCAACCATGTTTGGGATTCCTTCTTCTTGTAGGACCTACACTTATCCTTGTACTGCTCAGGGGTAAGACCATACCTTGTAAGCAAGGCATCCTTCATGCTTGAATAGGTGAGATTATGAGCATCCCCTAAGGCTGTCAGTGTATTCCTCCCCTCTACCTCAAAGTGCTTCCACAGACCCGCCCCCCAATGAGCTTCAGGGACCAGATTCATGTGGAGAGCAGACTCATACCCCTTGAACCACAAGTATATGTCATCCTCCCTCTTGTAATCTTTCACAAGGTCTTTAGGAATGTGCACCTTCCTCTCAGGCTGCACTGTAGGGTTGCTGCCATCATCTCTACTGGACTGGCTTCTATGATCCATCTCTCTCAAGCTTAGCTCATGAGCCATCGCTTACTTCCTTTCCTCAAGGGCTAGCCTTCTCTGCCACTCCCTTTCTGCCTGTCTGTCCAGTAACTCTTCAGGTGTCAGACCCTTAGATGAGACACTGCTACCTGCCCTGGAGACGTTCTCCCTGGACATAACAGGTCCACCCACAATACCATTGTGTACTGAACACTCTTCCTCCTCCTCCTCATCTCCCTCATCCTCTGTGTGCCCTTAGGTGCTCTTGGCTGTCACCAGACCCTCAACTCCTTTTTTACAGAACTGCTTCAAATGAGCTTTGGTATAACTCTCCAATTTCTCAAGGTCCAAGTCAGCTTCAACTGATGCATCTCCAGCTTGGGACATGATGAAGGTTCAAAAACAAGTGCAAAGTTCCAAAGGCAGAAAAACAAGTTCCCAAATCAGTTTCCAAATAAAGTCAATCAAGGAATCAGCGAAAACATTGAAGTAGAACAAAAAACATTGCCAAAGAGAAAAAATCAAAAGATCACCAGACAAGTAGTATGTGGTCACGTAGTGGTCTGAACTCACAGTAGTGTACACTTAATCACTGTATGTCAAGTACAAATACAAGTCCAAATCCCAACCGCTGATCACCAATGTTAGAAATGGGGTCTTTGGTTCGCAGTCAGGTTACCCCCTGTTCAAGCAAGGACCCTCACTCTAGTCAGGGTAAAAGAGAATCACCCTCAGATAACTCCTGCTTACCCCCTTGGTAGCTTGGCAGAGCAGTAGGCTTAACTTCAGAGTGCTAGGTGTAAAGTATTTGTACCAACACACACAGTAACTTAATGAAAACACTACAAAATGACACAACACCAGTTTAGAAAAATAGGAAATATTTATCTAAACAAAACAAGACCAAAACGACAAAAATCCAACATACACAAGTCAAGTTATGAATTTTTAAAGATTCAAAAATAGCGCTTAGAAACACAAAATGCTTCGATGAGGTGTTAACACGGTGTCGTGACGGAGTCGTTCCCAACAAGTCGACACCAGCAGTTCCAGACACGGAGTCGCGTACAGTACCTTTGGTGAAGAGTGAAAACAAGTTGATGCGCGAAGTCGGGGATCACGGCGTCAGTGCGAAACGTTGAATCCGCACACTTCGAGCGGCGACTTTCACGGAGTTGCGGACTTCAGCGGGGCTGCAGCGGCGTCGGGCCTGCAAAGATCGTCGCGTTCCAGCGAAGGTCACGGCGTCGGGTGCAGGCGGCGTCACCGGATTCTGCAACGGCGTAGGTCTGAAGTCGTCCGAAGTCGATTTCCTTGGATTTCCACCAGCTTTCCTTTCAAGGGCCCAGGGACTGGATAGGGCACCACCACTTGTCAAAGCAGGAGTCTCTCCAGAGACTCCAGGTGCTGGCAGAGAGAAGTCTTTGCTGTCCCTGAGACTTCAAACAACAGGAGGCAAGCTCTAAATCAAGCCCTTGGAGATTTCTTCACAAGATGGAAGGCACACAAAGTCCAGTCTTTGCCCTCTTAGTCTGGCAGAAGCAGCAACTGCAAGATAGCTCCACAAAGCACAGTCACAGGCAGGGCAGTACTTCTCTTCAGCTCTTCTCCAAGCAGAGGTTCCTCTTGTTTCCAGAAGTGTTCTAAAGTCTGTGGTTTTGGGTGCCCTTCTTATACCCAGTTTCTCCTTTGAAGTAGGCCTTCTTCAAAGTAAAGTCTCTTTGGAATGTGAAATCCTGCCTTGCCCAGGCCAGGCCCCAGACACTCACCAGGGGGTTGGAGACTGCATTGTGTGAGGGCAGGCACAGCCCTTTCATGTGCGAGTGACCACTCCTCCCCTCCCTCCTAGCACAGATGGCTCATCAGGATATGCAGACTACACCCCAGCTCCCTTTGTGTCACTGTCTAGTGTGAGTTGCAACCTGCCCAACTGTCAAACTGACCCAGACAGGGAATCCACAAACAGGCAGAGTCACAGAAATGGTATAAGCAAGAAAATGCTCACTTTCTAAAAGTGGCATTTTCAAAAGCACAATCTTAAAATCAACTTTACTAAAAGATGTATTTTTAAATTGTGAGCTCAGAGACCCCTAACTCCATATGTCCATCCGCTCCCAAAGGGAATCTACACTTTAAGCAGATTTAAAGGTAGCCCCCATGTTAACCTATGAGAGGGACAGGCCTTGCAACAGTGAAAAACGAATTTAGCAATATTTCACTGTCAGGACATATAAAACACATTACTATATGTCCTACCTTAACCATACACTGCACCCTGCCCCTGGGGCTACCTAGGGCCTACCTTAGTGGTGTCTGACATGTAAGGAAGGGGAAGGTTTAGGCCTAGCAAGTGGGTACACTTGCCAAGTCGAATTTACAGGTAAAACTGCACACACAGACACTGCAATGGCAGGTCTGAGTCATGATTACAGAACTACTTAAGTGGGTGGCACAACCAGTGCTGCAGGCCCACTAGTAGCATTTGATTTACAGGCCCTGGCACCTCTAGTGCACTTTACTAGGGACTTACTAGTAAATCAGTTATGCCAATCATGGATAAATCAATCACATACACATTTTGTAAAGGAGCACTTGCACTTAAGCACTGGTTAGCAGTGGTAAAGTGCCCAGAGTAACAAAAACAGCAAAATCAGAGTCCAGCACACATCAACAACCTGGGGAACAGAGGCAAAAAGTTAAAGGAGACCACGCCAAGGATGAAAAGTCTAACAAGGAGACTAGCATCAGCAGCTCCAGTGCCAGGTTCAAAGTTATACAATGCAATTATAATCACCAGGCGTACCTGGCTCCCAGTATCCTTCAGCGTATATACCCAGCGAGATCCCCTTGTTGCCCGCGCTGCGCTATGGCTTCAGCAGACTTCTTCCATATAGTATGGCAGTGTAGTGCGCTGGCTTCATACTGGGAGGATATAGTGGTGGCATTGGAGGGGGCCACTGAGTTGAGGCCGGCACGTACCCCCCAGAGTGATACTGCTGGGGCAACTTCCCACGCGTAAGGGGAAACATTTAACCCGTAAATGTATACTGCTGGGAATTTTATTGGCAAAATGTCGCACAGAGATTAAATGGCTCAACCTCATCCCACTGAGATATGGAGAATGGTACTGAGACCTCAGCAAATGGGCAATAGCAGTCCGGATGAAACATGTTCGCACAGATCTAAAGATAACAGCCGATATAATAGCTTGGGCACAGATGGTGCAGGATCTAAAAGCGCCAAATAACCCACCAAGAGAAGTTGGGGAGGCTTAGAACATCGGCAAGCACTGGGGATTACTAGAATGAGCTTGTGGTATGGGAAGGTGGGAGCGGGAATGATAAATGTTTATGTATCTGATAACTGTACAGCCACTGCAGCAGGCGTAGCTGATGGGGCTAAGAATGTATAATGATATGGAAAGTAGACACTAAATGTATTGATATGTTAGGACCTGAGAACTTACCAAAAGCAGTTTTTTGTGGGGGGGGGGGGTGTACAGTTGGGTAAATTGCGTGCCCTTGCTTACTTGAAGTTACAAGGAAATAAGAAATAATGATGATTGGTCCATGCATTACGGCTACCAAGTGTAATGATCATCTGTAATACTGTTTATATGTGGTGTGCTACTGCAAAAGGTAATAAAATATATTGTTTTAAAAAAAGAAATTGCATTGGTGCCGAGAAAAGCCCTGCCCAAGGGCATCAAAGATCTGCCTGCTACCAAACCTCCACTGCACTGAGAAGCCAAGAAGGTTAGCTCAGCATTGAAAACTCATCTGAGCAGGCAGCAGTCTGACAAAAGAGCCTTTACGGAGCCAAAACTGATATCCAAGACTACCCCACCACCAGGATTGAGGCTGAAGCTACACTCAATGCTGAGATCATAGGTTTCTGAGGGTTCAGTCTTTGAGAACCTGGTGGGTGTGCTGGATGAGAAGAAGAAAAGATTTTCATCCACCCCATTACTGGCAGAAGTTTTGCCAAACCACCAGCACCAGGGCTTTGCGCGCATACCAAAAAAGAGATGCCTAGACTTCAAGAAAGTCACTTGCACTGAAAAGGTTTCTAGATTCTGCCGTTAGTTCCACCTTTTTCCACCATTACCAGCCACACTCCCACTGCCACCTCACTCACCTCCACATGAACCTCAAAATATAGACTCAGTGGCAGATAGTTGTAATTGTTCCCAAAACTCTGAGGAACCCTTTAGGCCATGGGAGAATGATCCATGGGAGAGAACTCTGGCTGTAGACTCTTAGGATAACCGAGAGCTGGAGCCATGCGCTATCAAACCATCTGCACCTGATGACACCTCTTCATACCATGCGGTAATTCAGAGGGCAGTGTAGCATCACTAGTTTAACCATCATACAGTGGAGGATATGGGTGACTTTTAGTTGAAACCTTGTCAAAAATTGGCAGGGCAGTTCATTACTCTACAATGCTTAGGGGGATGTTAAGGTAGGCCACAGAGAATGTGGCGAGGAGATGGTAAAAATAGTCAATTTTTCAACACAAACTAGCTGACAGGAGTGTAGGGTCCCAAAAGGAGGACCTATGAGCCTTGGAGAACAATATTAAGGTTCCAGTTAGGGGTTGAAGACACTTTTGCAGGATGACCTCCAACGTCTGCAAGTTTTAGTTGTCCAAGCAGTATTAAGGACTCTGTTTCAACCATCTGCATCATCTCCTCTCAAGCCACTGCTTTTAAGAGGGGCTGCTTCCTAGTTGATGAAGAGCATGTGTATCTAGAGCCACACGTAGTATGAACGGAAAATGTCCCTTGCTATGTAGCCATCTGTTTGTAGCATGTAGTGCTGTAAATTCACAAGACAGCCTCCCCCCTCCCCCCCAACTCCCCCCCCCAGTGAAGCGACAGGTGACTGCAAGTTTTACCTTTTTAAAAATGGTTATATTTAAATTTCAGCATATTATACACAGCACATTGTTTTAGACTTTCACTCCTTGTACACAACTCACTCGTCCAGTAGTAAAACAATTTGAGGTGAAACCGATGCGAAGTTGCATTGTTGACAGAGGGTGAAGTCACTACAGTCCTTGTGACTCTAACTTCATCTAAGAACAACAAGTTGCAAACATTCAGGCCCAACACTAGATGACAGGAGTCTGCAGAGCATGTGATTCTACAACCACACACGCTACAAACAGATGCCTACTGGGTAAAATTATATGATGTGGTCTGCCCTTCAAAAGGAGAAGTTGTGCATAGAATTGAAGGCAGGTAAGTTTCCTGTCAGGGCTTCCTTCAAAACTTTTCTCATTCATATTACTGAATTGTTGGGCTCAAAGCACATAAGAAAATGTATTGTATTACGGCTGGTAAACATCTGGAAAGAAATGTTTTCATGCCTACATTTTCATTCATCTAGGGTGGTTTGGTATTCGAAAAGACTTTTGTCAGTTCTTATTGGAACTTTTCCCCTTCTTGAGGGAATATGGAAACATTTCTTATGATCTGCATCATGAAGATAATGATGAAGCGGAAGAAACTCCCATTCCGGAACCTGCAAAAATTCCACCAATGTTGCGGAAGAAAGCTGGAACAGTCATTACTCAGAGTCCTGGAAAATATGTTGTACCAGCTCCCAAACTTAATATAGATATGCCGGATTGAAGATTTGCCTAACATGAACTAGAAAATATTTATATTGTGGCCAGTGTACACTGGATCTGATTGTTATTGGCCAAAGGCACATTTTCTTCATTTTATGCTGTGTTCTGATTTGTTTAAATATTCATCTTGAAGAATCACAGTTATAAACTTATGGGCATTAGTTGTATTTTAATGTAAATAACTTCCTGTAAGTCTGACACGGAAATGTTGTGAGGCAGTGTTCTATTTGCAGCAGATGAAATTTATTCTAAATTATTTTCAGAGTCTTTTGTAACATGATTAAAAATAAGTTTGTGGGTAAAGAAACAACAGGGAAATCTTGTGTTAAAAGGGAGCCAGTGTTTGAATTATGATTATGAACGTTTATTACTTTATTGTTTTTTTTTTTTTCTGTAATGAGTACAAAACATCCAAGCATTTGCAAAATATTGCACACTGTATAGAAGAGAGTCTTTGAGCTATGGAGTGTTCAGATAATGCATATTTAAAATGTGACTGTTCCCTTGGAGGAGATTGTGCTTTCTTGTATAGTATTTATATGAACATTTTAGCAGTGTAATATATTGTTTAAAATTCTAGTTATGTGCAGTATACATTGCCTAAACCAGTTTTTTTACACTCTTGTACGTAAAATGCATGTACAACCACAAAAATGTTGTTGTAACATTTTTCATAAGGCCAAATTTGTCAAGAAGCGTGCCTGTTAGCACCTAGAATCCTTAATACTACAAGTTGATTTTGAGTTATTTTTTGTGGATGGAGCGTGGAGAAAGAGAGCTAGCTACATGGCTGGAAATGTTATGTAGATGTTAAGAACTCCCAAAAGAATGTTTCTGTTTTCTATGGCAATTTTGGATTTTAAACCATTGCGGTGTGTTGATTTGTTTTCCCTACTGTAAATTGTGGCAAAAATTAAATACCAATTTTATACAAAAAAAATAAAATAAATAATAACCTTTACATGCATAAATTGTAAATATACTCTTAATTCAAGTTGATATTGAACATTTTTTCCCATCTCTGAAGTCGAATAAAATAAGTTCAATTTGATTTTAAATATTCTATTGCTTGTTTTGCTCAGAAGAGGGTCGCCATTGCTAATACTTTAATCCTGCTCTTGTATTAACACCCTACAGAGAAAGTAAGAACAGGCAGAGCCCACTCTTATTAAAAACAAATCTCACCAATGTCCATTGTACTTGCACATACCACCAAGCACATTCAAGTTTCAATTTTTTTACTATAATATTTCCTTTTAGTTACATTTTAAGACTTTGAAATTTTGGTGACTGAAATGTCCTCCATACCTTGACCGTGTATTCTATATAAGCTTTATTGAGGAATAACCCAGTCCCTTATTTTTAGAGTTTTTTCTTTGAACCTTTGAATAATTTCTCCTCTAACAATAACCTTTTCAGTATTTACATTATAAACAGCCTCACTTACTTTTCTTTTTAGTCAACCCTGTTGAGGAACTTTCATTGATATATTAGGAAAATGGGAAAAAGGACTTTAGAACTCAACACAATGTTCGTCTAGTATGCACACATCACACGCTGACTGATTCCACTAACTGCATTTCTCTCTGTTCCTTTGCCACTCTGTTAATTTTACCAGGTCTGATATAAATGCAAGAGTCTGAGTCTGCCTATGCATGGCCTACCTTCATGCATCCCTCCCACCCCCCTTTAGCTCCCTTTTTATTATGGGGTAAACCCTTACCCTCCTTTTTTTTTGTATGTATTACTATAGTGCTAATACTTGTGTGTGTGTGTGTGTGTGTGTGTGCATACTCCTGCCATCTAGTGTTGGTCTCGGACATTTGCAAGTTGTTTTTCTTTGAAGAAGTCTTTCGAGTCATGAGGTAGAGTGAGTCCTCCCTTAGGTAGCGTGGCGCATGGTCATCAGCTCCATGTAAGATTGTTTTTTTTCTGCCATCAGGCTCAGATGTGTACTGGCAGGGCTCCATGTTTAACGCTGTTAAACACATTCTTCAGACTCTCAAGGCCTTTCAAGGATCCCAAAAACTTAGGAAAAGACTTCAAACAACCATCTTGTTCCCTTCACAAATAACACGCCAGACGGTGCTTGACTGCTAGGGCCTTAGGCTCAAGTCAGGACTTTTGCCTTTGGCATCTTTGACAAATTACATGGCGAAAATACAATAGGAGTGATGCAATCAACTCCTTTCCAAAACTGCCAACAGTGCCACCCAAAATAATCCTGGACTGACCACCACCACCACCAGGTCTGCAACCTGTGCCTCTCCCCCGAGCACACCAGGACCACATGCAAGCCCTGCCTTAGGTTCTGGTCAAACTCTTTACTATCAGTGGGAATGCAGTTGGCCTCATCCTTGGATGTAGTCGCAGGACATAGAACCCCTCCACATCCTTGGCAAACAGGATGTTGAGGGTGGGGAACTTTATCCTCTCAAGACATTCACAGCGGAAGCTGCCAGAATGTCTATAAGTGCAGAGGCACTGTTCTCATCGGAATCCAAAGAGGAATAACTGTTGTGAGGCTACTTAAAAGGCACGGAAGACAATAACTAAGTATTGTGTCCCCCGAGGGTCATTTCAACCCAACGTAGAGGCCCCGAATGGAAAGCGAGCAGTACAGATGCAGGACATCCAGCCCCTAATAAACTTTCTGCCAGACCATCATTGCCCTGGGCCAATGGTCGGCACCAAGCATAAACTTCGTAGCAGACACCAGTCGCTACATCAAGCAATGAAAAACTTCGAGCCCAAAAGGACCACACAAGCCTTCATAGCCAAAATATCATGTGGTGCCAGCCACTAACGCCCTCTAGGCACTGAAACTGAAGCCAAGCTCAGCAGGCAGCAAGGGTGCATTCTGAGCTGAAAAGAACTGCCTCTTTGATGTCAGAGCTATTCTCCACCTCCTGCAGAATGAGCATGACACTTGGCAAAAACGCCTTTCTATCCACCCACAGACTGGAAAAATCAATGCTAAGGCTCTGGCAAAATCAATTGAGACCATCCCAAATAAATGGAGGAGACTCACTTTGAGGTAAGATTGCTCTGAAGCTGATGCCACCAAAGCAGAGACGGGGGCACTAGCCCTCTACCTCGGCCTGCCGAGCCTGCTTCTCTTGCTATTTTATGTTATCAGTATTTTTATAGCACGCTAATCACCAGAAAGGGTATCCTGGTGCTTGTAGCAGAAGTGTGAGGCCAGCCTCGACAGGCTTAGTCGAAGAGCTATGTCTTCATCTTCTTACGGAAGTACAAAAGAGTGAAAGAGGTTCTGATGTTAAGTGGCAGGTTGTTTCCAGACTTTAGGAGCCAGGAATGGGAAATTGTCATCCCCTGCTCTGCTTTGTTTATGGGTGAGGTGTGTGCTAGTGAATTCGGCAGAGCGGAGGTGTCTGGAACGATGGTGGAAATGAATGCAGCTCTTCAGATAAGCAGGGCCTGTGTTGTGGAGTGCTTTCTAGGAGTTTGTGTGCACGCTTATGTATCTGAAGCTAGTGGAGTTCCCTAAGATGTGGTGTGATGAGGGCTCGTCATGAGAGTTTGAGTTCTGGTTGCTGCAATGTGGGTTGTCTGAAGTCTTCTTGTGAGCTTGTTGGTGATCCTTGTGTACTGGGTGGTCCATAGCCCAATATGCTAGTCATGAGGGCTTGGTTGATCATTTTTGTCTGGTAGCCACTTGAATATTTTCTTCAGCATTCTAAGATGTTGAAGCAGGATGAGGCATCTGCGTTGGCTTCGGCGGCCATGTCCAGTTTGTTGTCTATAATGATTCTGAGGTTTCTAGCTTGGGAGCTGGTAATGGGGGTGGGTCCGAGATTTTATGGCTCCCAGGTGGTGTCTCTCCCAAGGACTACTACTTTGGCCTTTGAATTCAGCTTGAGTTCACATCCAGGTTGCCAATTCGTCATGCATGTGGTGAACTTGTGTGTGGTGCTGGGTCTTTTGTCCAAGAGGGATATTAACAGTTTCATATTGTCGGTGTATGTGAGGAAGTTTATGTTGTGAGTTCGTATGATGTTTGCTAGGAGAGTCACATAGATTTTGAAGAGCGTCTGACTGAGTGAGAAGCCTTGTCGGACCCCACAAATGGGTTCCCATGCTTCAGAGGAGTAACGAGGCATATTGGTGGGTTGGGTTCTTCCAGTGAGCAAAGTGCAGATCTATTCAAGGGTATGTCCCTGGATGTCCGCTTCATGGAGTTGTTGGATCAAACTGGGATGGGAGACTGTGCCAAAGGCAGCAGATTGGTTTAGGAGGATGAGGTCTGTGGTACCCCCCCCCCAAACCATCCGGATGTTATCCATTGCTGCTATGGGGGTGGTTTCCTTACTTTGGTTGGGTCTAAATGCTAATTGTGTGGCCGGTGACTGATGAGGTAGTAAGAGAGGCATTTGTTGGCGGCTTTTTCCCAGTCTGTGGCTGGGTAAGGAAGGAGAGATTATTTTTTTTATACTTGCCACGTTTATTCAGGCAGCTGAGGGCTTCTTTACTAGGGCGTGGACGACTGCATGTTTAGTAGGGGTCAGTGGGGGCCCCTGGAGCGTATGGTCTACATGATTGCTTTGGCTTCCTATGTGCTGATGCTTTTCTATCTGGTTACTATGTTGTCTTCACTCGTCACTGGGAGACTGCTGGTGAGAGTCAAGGGGTCCGATTGATGGTCAAAGTTTCTGCTTATGATAGTGCTCTTGCTGAGAAAGAAGTTTGAGATGTCATTGCACAGACCATAGGTTGGGCTTGTGTTGCCCGTGGCTGCTGTGGATGTGGTGAAATCTGTTGATTACAAAGATTTATTTACTGCCATTGTAACCTGCCTTTATTTGTTTGGCTAGGACCTTCCTCTTGGTTTCTCAGATTTCCTAGTTTTACCTTCTCAGGATGGCTTTGAAAGCCTCTTGTTCCACTTATGTTTGGCTTGTTCCCCATTTCCATTCCAGTGTTTGCATTGTCACTTGGGAACGGTCTGGTCTTGGAGATAGAAATGGATGTCTCCCAGGAGGACGAATGTGCTGAAGTTGAGGACTATCTGAGCAGCGAAGTCCATAATAGTGCTAGTGAAGTTGGCTTGGGTGCTGGCGGGAGTTTGGGGGGTGGGGAGGGCTGGTTGGGTAGACCAGGGTTCCGTCCAGAGTGAAATTTGCTGTGATCTCTGTAGCCACCTCCATCCCAATTACCTCCACTACCACCTCATAATACACCCCTCTAGCCATACTCTCCAAAGATGTCACAAGACTCTTCACAAGGGGAGGGAAGCCACACTTATCCTTCAGACCGTTAAGACACCCCTTATGACCCAAAGTCTGCAAGAAACCACAGGGGGGACTACAATATCAAACTACAGTGCAACACACACACTCAATATCTACCCAGATAGACACTCCCTGCTGAATGATATCACCTCCTACCACAAGGTGATATAAAGGGTGAATTGCTATTAAATGAAGCATGCTTGTCTAAGAGGAAGACTAATACATCCTTTTAGAGCCATTATCAAATACACAACACATGTAGCAATTCTTACCAATACTTAAAACATCAGCTGACACATTTAAAGACCTAGAGAAGGCTAAAATTGTCATCCCAAATCCCTCCCCCAGCCCCCGAGTGGAAAAAGAAAAAAAAGCATCCCCTAGTAATCCCATTTACGTCAGTGGACAACTACTGCCTGACAAGCATGCAAATTCCCAGGTCACGTGGAACGTACTGCCCACATACAGAGAGCAAAAAAATTGTTGCAGCAGGTAAGGTCACGTGCAGGCAGTGACACATTTGAGAATTGCCAACTCGCTGGGATTACTCTCGCATTATGACAGGACATATTGGGATGAAGTACAAGATCTCCTGAAACATCTTCCAGGAGAGTACAGCCGTGGTGGGGGTAGGGGGTGGTGGAGAACCAGAAGAAAACTATGTCTAATGCAGCCTTTAATGTACCCTAGATGCGGAGGACACCGCAGCAGGGGATAATAATTCCAGAGTCATCATTAGGTGGCAAGCCTCACTGCTGGTGTCATGATTTAATCCAGAGGTCTAGCAGCATTAGTTGACCTTGTTCAAAAGGAAATACCTCTTTGGGTCGCCAGTAGATCAAATGCTGGAAAAGCTGAAAAAGGACAGAGACACAGCAAAGATAATGGGTGCCCTTCAAGTTGCACCACACGAAGTGTCCTTTGGGAAGCAGCACTACAGGGTAGACAGCAAAAATAACTCTCCTACCAGAGGCAACAATAGCACTATCATCATCAGCCAGTACTCACAAGGAGGTTTCCACAATAATAATAACAGATAAAGGCAAAGGAGGCAACAGAAAAGGTGCCTCCACCACCAAACAGTGACCCTCCCCCACTCTGACCACTTAGCACCTGTGAAGGGAAGGCTTCAATACTTCCACCATTCATGGTGACAGATTGCATCAGACAATTGGGTACTGGACATAGATTGATAGTTCGGCAGCGGGGTCCTGCCTAGAATTCATACAACACCACCAAACATCCCCCCTAAAAAGAACATACTCAGTGGAGAACATCTTCACCTTCTGTGACAAGAGGTTCAAGCACTGCAAGCAAAAGTGGTGCCATAGAACCAATGCCTTGCCTTCAGTGGAGCAAAGGATTAAACTCCCTGATCCCCAGGAATGAATGTACTCATTCTAGATCTGAGACCTCTCAACAGATACAGTCTCTAGGACCACATTCATGTGGTAACATTGCAAGATGTTATACCTCTCCTCAGCAAGGCACCTACATGGTGGCATTAGATCTCTAACATGTCTAATTCCACATCTCAATCCATGCAGCCCATAAGCAGTACGTCAGGTTTGTGGTCACCATTATCAATACAGGTGATACTCTTGGGTGTCACCACCACCCAAAGGGTCTTTACCAAGTGCCTTTAGGCAGTCGCAACGCATCAAAGGCGGAGGAGCATCCATATGTTCCCCTACTGCAATGATTGACTGATAAAGGGTGCAAGCCACCAACAATGCCACCAGCACACCACAGAGACCGTCTCACTTCACCACAATCTGGGCTTTACCATAAACACAGTCTAGTACCATCTGTAATTGCTCCAGATCCTGCATTTTCTAGGAGCAGTTTTCAACACAAAACAAACAAAGCCTAACCAAGGCCCCAAAGGGTGGTAGCCTTTGGTTGGCTTGTTATCCCTCTTTACTCACATTGATATCTCACTGTCAATACAGTAATGCACCATTTAGGTATAATGGCTTCTTGTATTGTAATAGTTCTCCATGCCAGGTTACACATGCACCTGCTGCAACAATGCCTATTAAAACAACGGAGTCATTTGGAGGATCATATGGAAGATTTAGTGTTGGTAATGGCTAATGCCCATCACTCTGCAATGGTTGAACAGCAGCAACCTGTTACAGGGCAGGCCTTTCCATGATCCCATTCTGCACACTACCATCACTGCGGACACCTCACAAGCTGGGTAGGGAGCTCACTTTAATCACAGCACACTTCATGGTCTGCAGACTTCTGCTCAACACATCGGGTGGCTAGAACTCCTAGTGATTCACCTTGCTCTAATGGGAGTCCTACCTCTTATTCAGGGAAAGGTATTTGTCATTTGAAAAGACAAATTGGTCACCGTGCACTACCTTCAGAAGCTGGGAGGCATGCACTTGTTGCCTTGTTGTCACCTAGCCCAACCAAAATGATATTGGGCAATTCACTACCACATCCGACAAAGAAAAGAACACTTTCCATGAGTTGACAAAAATCTGGCGGAACGTCTGGGCAGGATGCATCAACAGGTCGATGAGTGGGAACTCAACCTGCAGATCTTACATCAGTATTTCCACTGCTGTGGCACCCGATGAAGATCTGTCAACCATTCCAGAGAATGCAAAATGCCCAAACTTCACCTCCAGGTACTCACACCCTTAGTCCTTGGGCAGTGCACTATGGATGAACTGGTCAGGGGTTAATGCCTACGCTCTTCTGCCTCTACGGCTTCTTCCACTAGTGGTGCAGAAGATGTGGCAAACCTTGAAGACTGTGGCTCCAAACCGGACAAGGCAGCTTTGGTATTCCGCCCTTGGGATACCACTCAGTCCCCATTAGAAGCTCCCCAACAGGCTGGACCTTTTCACAGAGGACCAAGTCCCTATCAGACACCCAAACCCCAAAGAACTAAATTTCACGATATGGCACCCGAGTCTTAGAATTTGGGTACTTAGTGGTACCTAAAGAATTCATGGATATCCTGTAGACCCATTAGCCATGTATGCTGTGCTGGAAAATGGAAACGTACTCCACTACTGTATTGCAAACAACATAGAGCCACTCTGACTGGCTGCCCAAGACATCATCACATATTTGCTTCAATTGCAGAAATCAGGATTAGACTATGCTACCATACATGTTCATTTGACAGTAATCGTGGCATATATGCAAATCAGGGAGCGCTATTCTCTGTCACACATTATAGTGATTAGAGCTTTCATGGGTGGCCTTCAATGACTTATCCCTCCAAGAACTCCACAAACTCCTACATGGAACCTTAACATTGTGCTCATCAGGCTTAGGCTCATGATACAGTATCTCTCCAGACATTCCACTTGCTCAGATAATTTGAGATTTTCAGGCTATGCTTCAGATGTTTTGTGATGGAGCTCAAATTTCACTCTTGATTGTCCTATGCCTACTAGGTCTGGTGGCTTTCTGCAACCACCTAGTCATATACATGCTGGTATACAAGGGCTTTCCAGTGGTGCCTCCCCAGGTAGTGGTTCCAAAACAGAGGAGATCTGTTGAAAAACATTATGATTTCAAAGACCACTGCAGTGGATGTAAGTTGGCGGGGATCAGAAAGCAACTTATCTTCAGGGTTGCCATTTCATCCTTCTCCTGTGGTGGCTACAATATTGCCAGATGCCTTAACCATTTGGTGTGGTGTACATCTAGAGGAACTGGAAATGAGAGTACCCTGGCATCTTAAAAGAGTTTCTTCATATGAACTTTCTAGAAGTCCGGGCAATTCAAATGGCAGTCAAGGCATTCCTACCAACTTTCAAACTCAGTCTGACAGTCAAATCAACCTCAATGCGGCATATCAAGAACTGGTGAGGATTGCACTCTCACCTTCTTAGTGATGAAGCATTGAGACTCTTATCCTGGTCATTTCATAATTTGTCTAGTAGCCAGCTATATGGCAGGATAGCTAAACGGCAGAGCCGACAGCCTGAGGCAGTTTCACCTTCCTGACCACGAGTGGCATCTCCATCTGGAAGTGATCCATCACACCTTTGCCCTCTGGGTTGATTTATTTACAACTCGCAACACCCATTTCCCACAGTTCTGTGCTCTCCATTATCCATAGAAGGGAGCCTTTGTGGATGCATTTTGGTTGACAATAAATTTTCCACTTACTTATGTGTTTTCTCTATTACCTATGATTCTTCGAGCTCTGGGAAAGATTCCCCAAGACTGAGCCAAAGTCATTGCCTAATTACATATAGTCTTGTGGGTGTGTATTGCAATTCTGCACCTCTCTATATAGACCTTACTCTCCTGGCCTTAATGTTGTACCCCAACATCTCATCCCAACTTCCAGAACCTACACCTCCATGCCTGGAGATTGAGTGGATATATTTAGCAGTTAGCTGCTTTTCAGTTACCAGTAAAAGTCGATGATGGTATTCTGTCTGCTCGTCAAGACTCCACCAAAGCTGTGTACTCTGAATGTGGAAAAGGTGTGTTGCTTGGTGTGCCGAAAACAGCCTAGATATATTCTTTTAGATGTTCTACAGTTTAGTCTATTGCTAACACATTAGGGCAATGCTGTTTGGGGGGCGGGATGAGGGGGTCAAGGATTAACAGCCTTGTCAGCTTTTCTCTTCCCCCTGTACCAACTTTCCCTGTTTAAGTCACTCACTGGTATGCTTTTCTAAAATAGCCTTACAAACATGGTTCTCGCTTCCCTGTTTGGTAGTTGCCTTGCTGCAGAGGGACCTCAACTTTGTTTTGACATTCTTAAAGAGATCCTGTTCATGCATCTACATATGTGCCAGATACGGCTTTATAAGGCTTTTAACATTCAAAACCCTTTTTCTAGTACCTGCTACTTTGTCGAGAAGTGTCAGTGAGTTACAAGCACTGAGATTCTGTCAGTCCTTTACTACTGTTTTCCCTACAAGTTGGTCATCCAAACCAGAGATGCTTTCCCACCCAAGATTGTCACCCCATTCTATCTGGATCAATTGATTACCCTTCCCTCTTTTTCCCATCTCTGCGTTCTTCCAAAGAGGAGGAGAGGCCCCGCTGGCAGAGTCCAAAAAGGGCAGTTAATTTTTACAATGATTGAATCAATGATTTCCAAATTGATGACCAAATCTTTGTGGGTCAGACAGGACACAAAATAGGGAGATCTGTTCAAAAGAGGGCCTATCAAGATGAAACATCCTATACATAAACATCTGCTGTTGTGTAGCGTAGGAACAACCACTAGAGGGCGTACAAGCACATTCCAACAAGGTTACATCTTCTACTTCAGCATAGAGAGTTCCTGTGGCTGACAGCTGTAGGGCTGCTACATGGGTATCTGAATTCTTTTGCACAGCACTAATGCTTAGAATCTGAAGTTTGCCAAAACATCCATTTTGCTTGTTCTGTCTTCTAGGACTTCCTTTTTGACTCTGCTTCAAGTCCCTCCTCCATGTGCTGCATTGATTGGCAATCTATTTAAAACAGTGAGAAATCTGTAGGTAGAAGTATCCATCAGAAGAAGAAAAAATGACCTTTGATAGCAATGTTTCCGGTAGATACTCTTTCTACCTGCAGATTCATCACTGATACTTCTCTCCTACCCCACCTTGAAGAGCGCTTATGGAAAATGTTTATGAATGTGTATTAATAAAGATGTAGTGTTAATTTGCACTGCATTTCTTTGGGTCTGATTCACATTCCTCCGACATGCCTGAACTCATCCTCCATGACGTGGACAACTGTAGTGAAGCAGCATGCTTATTTCCTTCACTACCCTCGGAAACAGCAGATTTCTTTGCTCTCAGAAATGCCAGTGGCCTTGATACATCTATAAAGACAGAAATTGAGTTCGCCCTTAAGTGGCCTTTTTTCACTCTATGATCTGTAAGATAGCTAAAGTCCTGAAATTATCATTGCCAACAGTGGAGACCAAGTCCACACTCTTGACTGAGGTGTTGCTGTCAGTGGCAAAATCTTTTGATCACTTGCAGCCTTTCAATGAGGCCCATTTAATACTGGTCCTTGTGGCCCGGGAGAAAATGGAGTCTACTTCAGTGGTCAAAAGATTAGGGGCGAAAAGATGCAGGCCTGCTCTGGATCATTCCTATTTCTTTCGGTCCACCTGTCTCTGGAGAACCTAGTGGTGTGGGCTTTAATGCAGCCCTACTCAAATTTCAAGAGCCTTACTAACAATGCCAGCAGACAGGAAGTCCAAGAAACTTGAGGTAGTCGGGAAGAAGATTTTTTTGGGTGGGTGTCTAACTCTCAAATCACTTAGACCCTCATTACAACATTGGCGGGCGGCAACCGCCACCCACCAAGTTGTAACTGCCGTGCGACCGCCAATGCTGCCGCACTCCCGCCGTGCCCATTCTGACATCCCCGCCGGGCCAGCGGGGATGTGGGCCTCAACATGGGTGCCGGCTCCAAATGGAGCTGGCGGTGTTGCGGCTGTGCGACAGGTGCAGCTGCACCTGTCGCGCTTTTGACTGTCTGCTGTGCAGACAGTGAAAAGCAGTGTGGGGCTGTGCCTGGGGGCCCCTGCACTGCCCATGCCAAGTGCATGGGCAGTGCAGGGGCCCTGCGACTCCCCCTCCCCGCCAGCATTTCCATGGCGACAGGCTGGCGGGAAGGGGACTCGTAATCCCCTGGGCAGCGCTGCAAGCAGCGCTGCCCTGGCAGATTACAACCGCCTGGACCACCATGGCGGAAAACCGCCGGTCTCGGCGGTGCGACCGCGGCGCTTCCGCCGCAATCGAAATAGGCAAGATTGCACCGCCAGCCTGTTGGCGGTGCAATCGCCAAAACAGCCCTGGCGGTCTTTGACCGCCAGGGTTGTAATGAGGGCCTTAATGCCAATAGTCTCCTGGGGATATGGCTCAATTGTGCTTTCTCACCTACCAGACCATCTCAAAGATCATTTTACAGAGGTAGTAAAGGATGGACAAGATGTATTGAGACATAATCAAAGCCAGGCTGGACACTGCAGATTTTGTCAATAGGGTGACTGGTTCTTCAGTGTCCCTCCGTTGCCATGTATGGCTGAGATCTTATGGATTTTTTACTGATGTTCAGGCAACTCCCCCTTTTGTGGCATAAAACATTTTGGGGCAAAGCAGACTCTGTTATAGTATGTTTTAAAGCAAGCAGAGCAAAAGCTCATTTCATTGGCTTGCAGTCACCCCAGAAGAACTATCATCATTATAGTAGGTCTTGATGCTTTAAATACAGAATTAGCTGCTGCCTAAATTAAACCACTCAGCCTCAGCAGCAATTTCAATGCCTTTTGCTCAAATTGTACATATGTGCGGGTAAAGGCAAGGATCACGCCACCCAACAGGCAGCCTCCTCCTACTTTTCCTCAGTATTGCCAGCAAAGCAGCTCTAGTTTGCACCTGTCTGTCTACAGGCCTGGGAACGAGTTGGTCCTTCAAATTGTAAAAAAGGGGTATGTCCTACCTTTCCATTAGGCCCCTCTGTAGATATCTACCACTCTCTAGATGTCTTTCAGACACAAGACCATCTGCACACACTGCAGCAGGAGGTAGCAGCCCTGCTACAGAAAGGAGCGGTGGAGTTGGTGTCAGAACATTAAATTGTATTAGAACGCTGGGGTGTGCTGGTATTTCTCAGAATCTGAGCAGTAGGTACAGTTATAGTAAGAACTATTTAGGATTGAGGAAGAGATTAGGAGAAAGTCCTCTTCATCTATAACACCTGAATATTAAATCCACCTGCATTTGGAATGGTTTACAGAGTGGACTATGTATTACATTAGTCGTAAACAATAATAACAAAGTGGATATTCCACAATACAAAAAGTATGTGCAGTGTCATAGTGCTTGTGAGGAGTGCTACAGAAGTAAACATTGAGTAAAAGCAAAATGCCTAGTGGAAATTCAATTGTGTTTCAGACAAATTATAACATTTTGAAAGTGTTGCAGAGTCACAAATATAACATCCATATATTAAATTTTGTGTTCACTTTTGGACCCGTGGTATGGCATAAAGACCCACCGGACAGTATATGAGCCCACTCCTCCAGTGCAAAGTCTACAACCTCAGCCTAAGCAAAAGTTGTTCCTGTGGCTGAGAGCTGTAAGGGGGGGGTGACATGGTCATCCGTCTGAGCCTTTGCTAAGCATTATTGCTTGGAGGTGAGGAGGATGGCTATTTCGCTATCTCTGTCCCCCAGGATTTCCTGGTCTCACCACTCCTTCAGATCCTTAGCCTGCTTGGGTGTTAATTGAGAATCTATTCGAAAGTCGACGAATCTACAGTTAGAAGTATCCATCAGAAAGAAAAGTTACTTACCTTTGGTAACTATCTTTTTGGTGGATACACTATCTACCTTTAGATTCCTCACTGAGTCCTACCCGCCCACCTCACTATTGTGAGGGATGGTAACAGATCATAACTATTTAAAAGGATCCAAGTCAGAATGTCACATCCTGCCTTCTCAAATAATGCCACTGTCATCCTATTCGCCTCACGAGTTTCAAGATTCAGTTTAGTGCCTTGGATATTCAAAAGGTGAGGAATTGGTTGGTAGTTAATTTATACTCCAAAAGGGTTGTTAACGATTGTAAGTAATATTTCCTTCTATAGTCCATATTTTGATAAACAACCAGTACAGATACAAGATGTGTAGGTATGCTCTCGAAAAATTGCTGTACTATTGCATTAATTTTTTTTCTTCGTATTTGCTTCCCTGTGAACCTATACATGTGGTACCAAAAACCCCTCAAATTCTCCTTTTAAAGGGATTAATGTATAAGACAGACCGTAAGAGTGATCTTGCTCTCTTTGATTGAGTTAGATAGCACATTTGACTTAAGAAGACCAAATCCGATGGGTATGTGATTTACACCTTAATTTATGGGGTACCCTTAGACTACCAATTCAAGACATGACCGGCTCAAGTAGTGTAAATAACCAACCAACACTGACTCCTGAGGTTGTGGGTAGATTATCCAATTCTTATATTAACCATTGAACTTTGTTTACATTAGATTTAAAACAGATGAAATAGCTTTACAGCTGAGACATTGTATTGTTGTGATGCCGCAGTTTCCATGACAATGAAAAACAATTACATCCGCATGTAGCGAAATCAAATGTGTTTGGCCTTGCAAAGACACTCCTCTGTCTCTCTTCTCCCACCTGAACATGGCTGCTGTAGGTTCTGCTGCAGCACCAATAAATCCCAGCTTTTACTTCAAACCAAATAGTGGATTTTGCGGTAGAGGCCAATGGATCGACATGACAAAGAATTGAGGGGATGTCAATAATGAGTAATGTAATCATCAACAATAATCAATATATTCAAAGATCTGGACCTCAAACAATAACCACACCGGTTTATTAACAAGAATTGTAAATGTATTTCCCTAGAGTAACAATGCTAATGTCACGAAAATGACTCTCAAACATAAATGATAAGCATATAAAGTCAATAGTGGCTGATTAGAATGTCTTATATATCTGAGTTTAATCAAAACAATCAAGCAGATAATTTCAAGTATCATAGCACTGATTAATAACACCAGTATTGGCAACAAAGGTAAAGTATACATTAGTACAAACAATCAAAGATGTCAATATGAATTATGAGCATGTGAAGGTAGATTCCCTCACTATCCACAAATTAGCATCAACATGTTGGACTTCATGTAAAAAAAATTAGAAACACAAATTTCGAAAAATCATACTAGCTCGGGTTATTATAAAACAAAAATCATTATTATCATCATTATTATTATTATGCAGCAATTAAACTATAAGTTGCAGCTGATACCTGCAAAGCAAAAGAGACACATATATCAATGCAATTTCATACATTACCCATAGAACAACAACATGCGGTCTACTTCAGCAAGGGGACACCATCAGGTAAGTCTTCAGAGAGTTGTGTCTGTCGACAACTAAACCCACATCACTAATACGACTCGAACCACCATGGAAGAATATTGAAATGGAATGAACTCAAGAGATTCCTACCTAGATTGTTATACTAATCTTCAAAAAAATTAGGATTGGTCAGTACATGGGGTGGTTTACAATTCAACCAATAGTTGTTTTATTTGATGACCTAAAATACAATGACGTTGAGAATAACCAGGACACATTCATAACAGTAACGTTTCCTCTTCCATCTCGTCTGTGACTCCATTGTTCCACCTTGTCTAAACTTTTCTTCTCAGGAAGAAACTTTTCAGCCTGCAACATTCACTTCCATCCTCGAGGAAGAAACCACGTATTAGTGACAATTACAGAACATCCAACTAGTGCAATGACTTAATAAATCTGACATTGTAAGACATAATGCAGCAACCCGCTAGGGGTAGCAAGTTACACATTTATAAGCTATTAAGCACACTTTTTTATGTAAGCATTAAGCAACAGAAGATAACTACGACATCAGCTTTAGTTTTGCTTAATCAGTGAAAAAAAATGAAATATGGCGACCATTTACAAAAGTCACCTGTTTTCACATGTTAATTCACCAAATGATTAATACAAAGTTAAATGGGGTGATAAAGCCTTCACCGTGGCTGCGGCTAAGTGCTGGAACTCGCTCCCCCTGAACATCAGGAAGGAACCTAGCTATTTGGGCTTCAGGAAATTGGTTAAAACCTGGCTCTTCCCACGCTAGTCACTGGCATCTGTTCTTTTTTCTCCTTTCCCTTCCTCAGCTTTGCTCCACTCATCTACTGCGTCGATGCTTTTTTGAGCCGGAATGCGCTTTATAAATACCACTACATAGATACATACATTAGAAATCATTTAAAAATATGATCCTTTGGGGGGGGGCGTAGCCTACTGCTGGGAGATGGCGGTCGTCTAATCTCCCAGCTCCGGAGGGGCCGCTAAAATTCACACAGAAAAGCGTGCCACCTCCGGACGACACATCAACCGCAGACGTCCGCTGGGCTGTGAGCGGACCCTGGATGCTGTCCGGTCACCGTCCGTGATCCGGAACGAGCGTGGAGCTGAGATCAGCCCGCCGGCGCCGAGGTGGACTCGCGGCCTTCCTTGCCGCGCTGAGCCGGGGCCTCGAGTGAGCCCGGGCTCGCGGCTTGATCGACGCGAGCGGATGTGGCGACCCCGCCAATTTAAAAATCCCGGTGAGGGGGACTGGGGCTGTCGGGCCTCCCCGGGAGGCGGGACTGTGCGGTGCCCGGCCCTTGGGTCGGCAGACGCGATCGGAGGAGCCTGTGTGTACTGAGACCTGGGATCAGACCCCAGGGAAAAGAGGAGAGCAGGAGGCAACGTTGGGCAGCGGCGGGGGCCCCAGCAAGAGGACGCCCCGCGGGGGAGCAACTAAAAAAAAAAGAAATAAAAAAAAAAAAAAAAAAAATAGAAAAAGAAAAATAGAAAAATAAGGAAAAAACCGCCACAGAAAGGGAGGGGCAGAACCCCCCCCAAAAAACCAGAAATAAAAAGAACAAAAAAAATAAAGGAAGAAACAGAAGCTGCCCAGCCTAAAAGAGTGGCGGACCCA
This sequence comes from Pleurodeles waltl, assembly GCF_031143425.1. NCBI lineage: Eukaryota > Metazoa > Chordata > Amphibia > Caudata > Salamandridae > Pleurodeles > Pleurodeles waltl. The sequence continues at coordinate 209,275,180 of NC_090438.1, read as the reverse complement.
AGGGCTGCGACCCCCGGGAGGCTATTATCGGAGCGGCTGAAGACGAGACCCAATGAGCGTGCGGAGGGTGAGGATTTCTCCGGCACTGCACTAGCGGGCCCAGCCTAGCGCTGATCTGGGCCCGAGGAGCAAGCCTGAGTCACAAGACTGCGAAAGGAAGTGGGCCTGAGAAGAGGCTCGAGCCTGCGCCTGAGGGTGCAGTCCTCCCCGCCCGCCCGGCCTATGCCCCCCAGGGCCCGTCATAAGAAGAAAACCGTGGACGCTGCATCTCCACCAGAGCGCCCAAAAATGGAAGAACGGCCCCACCTGCAATCCAGCGTCCAGGAAACCCTAGACAGAATACTAGGGGCGATTGAGGATACAAAGACTACAATACAACATGACATCAATCGAGTAGCGGTCGAAGTGGGCCTCCTAAGGACAGAACACCACAAACTGGCGGACAGGGTCAAGGAAACGGAATCCACATTGGCAATTGTTGAACCGAAACAGAAGGACCTCGCGGCTGAGGTGACCTCCCTGGCGGCCAGAGTAACGCGCCTAGAACAAAGGGCCGAGGACGCAGAGGGCAGAAACAGAAGAAACAATGTGCGTGTGGTGGACCTTCCTGAGGGAATCGAAGGGTCCAACATGGTGGACTTCCTGGAAAAATGGTTTAGCACAACGGTTGCGCCCGGATGCCTAACGCCCTTTTATACGCTGGAACGAGCACACCGAATGCCGTCGAGACCTTTCGCCCCCGGTAGGCCACCCAGAGTGGTGATTGCCAAATTGCTGCACTACAAAGACAGAGACATTCTCATACAGAAGGCCAGAGAGATGGGCCCATTCAAGGTAGCAAATGGGGAGGTGACGCTATTCCCGGACTATACTCTGGAAGTACAAAACAAGCGAGCCTCATTCCTAGCAGTCAAAAGGGCCCTCAGAGACGAAGGGATTCAATATTCATTGTTGTATCAGGCCAGACTGAAAGTGATACTGGATGAGAAAACCACTTTCTTCCAAACTCCAGTGGAGGCATGGGAATGGCTCGAGAAGCAGGGGCTCCAGGGGGGCGGGCCCATCGGCGAGAGTGCGACTGCGGGCCGAAATCGCCGTGCTCGTGAGACACGACGACCTGGGAGTCGACCGAGGCTAGCGGCAACACAAACACAAAAGGAAAAAGATAAGAGAGCAGCTCTGGAGGCTGCGTCCTGAGTCGGCGGTGGAACCTCCCCCCGGGGGGCTCAGGAGAGGACTCAAATGATACCATGGTGTCTTCGGCTGGGGACTCGGTCTGCTCGACGCGAGCACCTAGGGTGACCCCGCAGACCGCTGATGATCTTGGTTAAGCATTACACGAACGGACCCGGCGACACGGCACAGCAGAGGAACGTGCGGCCCCTCCGGACTTGACCGCCCCACGAACCAGTACCTCGCTGGTCTAGCTAGCTTGGCTAGAACTGTAGCTATAATGTTGAACAAGTTGCACTGTTGCGTGATTTTCTGGGCTACCTGCAGGTTAGTAGGCGCCATGGGGTGGGGGAGTCGGGTTTTACAGTTATCAGTTATTTTGGCTATATGGATGGCGACATATAACATAATAGTAGTAAAGGTTCCGAACATGGGTAGGAAAAGAGTGGTAACCGGGGGGGGGGGGCAAGAACAGTATTATCAAATTACTCTAATAAGATGGCAGAATATAATCTCATAACATGGAATGTTAGGGGGATGAGCACACCTGCCAAAAGACACAGAGTCCTCACCTACTTGAAGAGAAGAGGGGCACAGGTGGCAATGTTACAAGAGACCCACTTGATAGCGGGGGAGGTTGAGAAACTGAGACGAAGATGGAGAGGACAGGTGTTTGCCACAGAGTACTCGGCTTATGCGAGGGGAGCATTGATATGGGTCAGGGCTGGGGTCCCACTGATAATAGACTCATCCAACATAGACCGAGAGGGCAGATTTGTGGTGTTAGAAGGGAGACTGCATGGTACTCCAGTTGTCATGAGTTGCATTTATGCTCCCAATCAGGACCAGGTCCCCTTTCTGACCATGTTATCGAGCCACCTCACCCGTCAATGTGCAGGAGAATTACTAGTGGGGGGGGACTTCAATGCAATACTGGACATTAACATGGACAGATCGACCCCTCCGCTGCGGGGTGCGGTGTCCACTAGAACAGCCAGGAAGCTCTGTGAATGGTTGGACTCCTGGGGGCTTGTAGATGTCTGGCGGGAACAACACCCAAGAGACAGCGACTATTCTTATTACTCAGGCCTCCACCGACTGCACACAAGAATTGACAGAATAACATGCACCACGGGCCTGGCGCGTTATGTGACCCACGCAGAGTACCTTGGCCGCACACTATCAGACCATAACCCCTTACTGGTGACACTGAGTATTCCGGGGGACAGCCCCCCAATACCATCGTGGAGGCTGCCCCCCGCTGCGCTGGAGGATCAGGCGTATAGAGAGGCCCTTTGTTTCCATTTGACAGAACACATCAAGATTAATAGCGGATCTACCGAGTCTAGGGCCACCGAGTGGGAAACACTTAAAGTGGTGACGAGGGGTTTCTGCCTGGGCCAGTCGGTGGGGGTGAAACGCACACTTGAAAGGGAACTGACCTCCTTAGAGAAGAAAATACACGAATGGGAAGTAAGACGGGATACTGGAGCCCAAGAGAATGAGGAATATAAGCGAGCCCGTAGAGAACACTCCCGGATCGAAGCACAGCTTAGATGCCATAGCACACAAAAATACCTAACAACAGTACAATCAGAGGAAGGTAGATCAGGGAGGCTGCTAGCTTGGCTGGTACGCCCGGGCGGAGGAGGAGAACCCATCACGAGTGTACAAGACAAAGAGGGAATTTGCAGGCGAAGCCCAGGCCCAATCAATGAAGCTTTCAGGGGATATTATATGCACCTATATAGGAAACCCCAGGACTTAGGGGCTGAAGCCTTTCAGGATTTCCTCCAGCGAATCGCTCTCCCGACCTTAGACCCAGAGGGGAGAGACAGTCTGGGGGGTCCGGTAACAGCGGAGGAGATAAGCGAGGCCATATTGCAATTAGCTCCCGGGAAGACCCCTGGTACCGACGGCCTTCCAATGGACTTTTACAAAAAATACAAGACACTGATAGTGCCCCAACTAGCTGAGGTATACGCGGAGGCTTTGCGACGAGGAAAACTACCAGGCACACTGCATGAGGCCTTGGTAGTGCTGCTACCCAAAAACAGGGAGGCGCCAGTGACTGACTTCCGCCCTTTATCAATGCTGAACAGCGATTTTTTTTTTAATAAAGAGTTTTTATTGGTTTTGCAATTGAATAAAATAGTACAAAACAAGCCAAACAATTTAATACAAAAATAACAAGGCGCCAACGGGCACCAAACAGTGGTCAAATCCAATGCCTCGGACAACACCCTAAATGAATAGATTGCACAAGTTGATATCGACGTATCGCGTGTGTGTGTGCCCCATTTCCACCAGAAGAAATAGAGGAGGAATGTGTGTGGATTATACCTCCCATTGTATCGGTCAGCGGCATCAGGGGTTAAATTGTCATGCCTTCCCACCTCCCCCAGATCTTGTGGTATTTATTCGGGCACCCTCTAGCCTCATATACGAGCTTCTCACATTGGGCACACCAATCCATCCCTCTCTTCCATTTGGTCAGGGCCGGTGCCTTATTGGCTTTCCAGTCTGCCACGATATCTCTTTTAGCCACTAGGCATGCCACCCCCAGCAAGGTTCGCTCTGCTCTGCGTAATCCCGAATCCCCCATAACTCCTAGTAGGGATGTCAATGGTGTCAGCTCCATGTCCACTTGCAGGGTCAAGGAGATCTCTCGCAAGATCATCTTCCAATAAGTATTGATAGTCGAGCATGACCACACCATGTGAAAAAAGTCGGCGTCTGGGCTCATACATCGGGGGCAGTCAGCTGTAGGCCGGAGCCCCGCCTTGTGCATTTTGGAGGGTGTAAGGTAGGCAGTATGGAGGTAGTAAGTCTGTATTAGTCGGAGGCGTGTCGCCATGGTCAGGGTGTGGGGAGCTGCCAATGCCTCAGTCCAGTCCTCCTCTTCCATTGGGCCCACCCATCCCTCCCATTTCCGACGAAGTTCCTCCAGGGAGCAGGCAGTGGAAGTGATTAATGTGCGATATACCTGGGAAACGCCTCCCCTACCCAGATTCCCCATCAGGGCCCTCCTCTCCATGGGACTGCTTACGGGTATGTTGTCCCCTGTTTGGACCTGCGTCAGAAGTGCATGCCGTACTTGGAGATATTTGTGGAATTGTGTCTTATTTAATGCAAAGGTATCTTGGAGATCCTCGAAGGAGCGCATATGCGTGCCCTCCCATACATCACCCAGTGTGGAGATGCCTATATTATCCCATTTCTGGAAACCCTCAAGACCCGCCACCTCTCCCAAGCATGTCCCATGCCACAGTGGGGTCTGCTGAGTAGGGCGCCCCCACCATCCTGAAATCTTTTGAGCCGTCCGCCATCCCTGCAACACCACCCCTGTCACCCCAGGGGTCCCCCGTGTGATCGGACCGCCATACAGGGCGTCAAAGATCTTGGGGTAGCTCAGTGTCTGAAGTTCCAGTCGGTACGCCGGGTCTGTCCATCCCCCTCCCAACCAATCGTTGATCACAAGTAGTTGCATCGCCATGTGGTAGTAAAGGACATTAGACATTCCTAGGCCCCCTTCGTAGACATCTCTCTGGCAAGTTTTAAGCGCTAGCCGGGGACGGGTACCACTCCACAGAAATTGGCGTGCTAGCGAGTCCATTTCTCTAAACCATTTCAAGGGGATGGGGTTTGGATAATTTTGGAGAAGGTAGAGAAGCCTGGGAAGGACCATCATCTTATAGAGTGCGATTCTGCCAAGCAGGTTAAGGGGGAGGTCCTTCCACCGTTGAGGATCGTCTTTGATTCTTCTGGTTAAAGGCGTGACATTGAGCTCCCATGTTAATTCCGGGAGCGTTGCGACATGCACCCCCAGGTATTTAAAGCTATTCCTCCGCACTGGTATACTTTGTTGCCAGTCTATACAGTCTCTAGACTGATGGAGCGGAACCAACAGGGATTTTTTGGGGTTTAGGGCGAGACCCGAGGCCTCCGAGAAGATGTCTAGAATTTGCATGATACGGGGGCCGCTCCTGGCCGGGTTAGCTATGTATAGTAGGATATCGTCCGCATATAATGCCACTCGGTCTTCTGGACACGCGGGCCAAGACCAGCCCTCCATCAGAGGGTCCTCTCGAAATAACTTCGCCAGGGGTTCTATTGTTAATGCAAAGAGTAAGGGGGATAGCGGGCATCCTTGTCGAGTGCCACGGCCAATCGGGAACACACCCGAGACCACTCCGTTTACCTGGACCTGAGCCGTTGGATTAGAGTACAGCAGCCCCACAAGGCCTCGGAACCTAGGTCCAAGTCCATTTTTTTTTAATACTTGTTCAAGATAGGACCAATCCACTGTATCAAAGGCCTTCTCAAAATCAAGTAAGAGCAGCGCCAGAGGGGTGTGTGACAGGATTTTGTGGTGTGCCAAGGCGAGATGTAATCGCCTGATGCAGTGCCTGGTGCTCCGCGCAGGCATGAAGCCGCATTGGTCAGGGTGCACCAAGGCGGGCATTGCCTCTTTTAATCTAGTGGCGAGGATTGACGCTAACACCTTGATCTCAGTGTTGAGGAGGGAGATCGGCCGGTAAGCCGAGCAGTTTGGCGATGGGGGTTGAGTCTTTGGGATTACTACTATTGTAGCTAGGTCCACTCCTGAAGGGAAGTGACCTTTTTCCTCAGCTTCTTTATACATCTCAAGTAAGTGCGGGGCCAAAATGTCACTACATTTCCTATACAGTTCCGCAGGAAACCCATCTGGTCCTGGCGTCTTGCCTGAGGCCAGACTGGCTATCGCATTCGTTATTTCTGTGAGATCAAGTGCCTCGTCTAGCCTGTCTTTGGTCGCCTGAGAAACTCTGGCGAGTGTTATGTCATTCAAGAGGGGAGAAGCTTTTTCAACCGCAGGCCGGGGGTGCTCTGCATACAGGCGTGCATAGTAGGAAGCAAAGCTCTGAGCAATCTCGATGGGTGTCTTAAGAAGGATACCTGTATCATCTCTAATTTCGGGAATGATTCTGTTAGCTAAGGGCCGCGTGGCCAACCAGTGCAAGAGCTTCCCATTTTTGTCTCCCCATCCATATATTCGGGCAGACGATGCCCTCCACATATGCTTCGCTGACTCAAGTGCTAAGTGTTTGATTTCTTCACGGACCCTGGTGAGCTGCCTCAATACGGAGACTTCGGATAAGGTTGTTTGCTGGCGTTCCAGTTTTAACGCTTCAGCTTCTAGCTCGGACATTCGTGAGTCACGGGTGCGCTCCCGTGCACGCAGGAGGCACTTCGCATGTCCTCTTAAGGTAGCCTTGTAGCCAGCCCATATTGTGCCTGACGACTGGACCGTTCCCGCGTTCTGTTCAAAGTACTGCGTGAGACGATCCCTAATCTCGAGGGTATAGTCATCGTCCTGTAAGAGCCATGCGTTTAGGCGCCATACCGGACGTTTAGTGAGATCTACTCCACCCAGCCGAATTCGCACCGGTGCGTGGTCCGACACCCCTCGAGGCAGAATCTCTGCCCCCGTGACACCGGTGAAGTCCATGGCCGGCATAAATACTAGGTCAATTCTAGAGTGTGTCCGGTGGGCAGCAGACGTGTGCGTATATTGACGCACCATAGGGTGCCAGGTTCTCCATACTTCACATAGGCCAAGGCTGTCAGCCCATCCCTTGAGGCCTGCGGCTCGGGTAGACCTGCCCGCAGTGACATCTCCTGACACATCTAATCTAGGGTCTAGAACCGCATTAAAGTCCCCTCCTACTATTGTGGTTCCTTGGGGGAGTCCCGCTACCACCTGTCGAAGGGAAAGTAGAAAGGCGTCAAATCCCGCTGGGGGGGCATACACGCACACAAGATTTAGGCCCTCATTCTGACCTTGGCGGTCGGCGGAGAGGCGGCGGTCGGACCGCGAACAGACCGGCGGTATTAAAAATGGCATTCTGACCGCGGCGGTCACCGCCGCGACCGACCGCCACTTCCCCACTCCGACAGCCACGGCGGTCATGACCGACGGGCTGGAGTCTGCGCACTCCGGTCCGGCGGTCGACCCAAGACCGCCAACGGTATCATGACCCTGCTCACCGCCGCGGTTTCTGGTGTTTGGGAACCGCCATGCGAACCATGGCGGTAGGCACTATCGGGGCCAGGGAATTCCTTCCCTGGCACTGATAGGGGTCTCCCCCACCCCCCACTGCCCCCCCGAGTCCTCCCCCCACACCCTCCACCCCCCTGCCACCCCCCAGAGGTGGTACGAACCCCCTCCCCACCCCCACCCCGACATGCACATACACGCCCCCCGACATGCACACACCCCCAACATGCACATATACACACCCCCTACACACACACATACACAACGGGGACACATACCCGCACACATACATGCCGACATGCGCACCCGCCGAACTACACACATTGCCCATAGGCACAGCAGCACTCCCCGCCCGCATGCACGCACTCACACACCCCCTCTACACACTCACACGCACACCCCCATGCACGCACACATCACACAACACCCCCCCATCCCCTCCCCTCACGGACGATCAACTTACCTTGTGCGTTGGTCCTCCGGGAGGTGACAGGAGCCATGGGGAGGTGACCGCCAACAGAAGACCGCCAACAGAAGACCGCCACACAGAAATGTGGGTCGTAATTCTGTGGGCGGTGTTCTGCTGGCGTGGCGGTGGAGGTTGACCAGTCTCCACTTTCCCGCCGACCGCCAGTGTGGCTGCTGGCGGTTTTCCGGCGGAACGCTCCCAGCAGTCAGAATGCGCACAGCGGCATACCGCCGCGGTCGGCGGTCTTCACCGCGGCGGTAACTCGGCGGTCTTGCGAAAAGACCGCCAAGGTCAGAATGACCCCCTTAGTGTCACCCCACGAAGTAACCCTGAGACTATAACAAATCTGCCTTGCGGATCGGATCTCGTAAGTGTAACCACCATTGGTAGTGAGCGGTGGAGCAGGATAGCTACCCCCCTGGATCCCCTAGAGAATCCTGCGTGGTAGACCCTATCGAATCCTCCTCGAGCCAGCATAGGGCATTTAGTTCCCATAAGGTGGGTTTCCTGCAGTAGGGCTGCCAAGGGGGAATATCTACGGAGAGTGTTAATTACTGCGGATCTTTTGATCTTATCTAGCAGCCCGTTCACATTCCATGAGATGATTTGTGTCAATGGGGACCAGGCGTGAGTCGCGTAGGAGTCTTACGGTGTTGGGTGTCAGTCAGTGGACAAAGGAATGACCAGTTAAAACTTAACAGTGCAATACTCAAAATATACCTATCTAACCCTAACTTACCCTTCTTCCCCCAAAACCACCCCCCTCCCCATACTCCCACCCAGGAAGCATCTGTCGCCCTAACAATCAACCAGAACAAAACAGCCATATAGGCTGCCATAGGTGTGGAGTGGTGGACCCCTCCATTAGGTCGGATCATTTACAACTAATCACGAAAAGTCATGCCATACTTTACAAGTCTTAAGGAAAGCCCATATTCCCGATGCAGCACTTCACGGATTTCCTCGAGATGGACCGGGCCCTTCGGCCCCCCCCATATACGCTCCGTTCGGGGTTTCGTGCAGCATGTCAGCCAAGCGCCGGTGATTGACTCAGGCGGTCATCGTCTCCAGTCTGCGTCTGAATCCGCCCCTCTGGAGACCCAACAGGCAACCCCTCTCTCCGTGAGCCCGTCTCTCCCACCGTCTCCTCACCCATGGGAGCGTCCGGATTTCCTCGTCTTCCTCTCCGAGACCTAGTGCGCTTACGGCCCCTCCGTGGCCCCCCAGCGGGGGGGGGATCCGCCCTGGAGGGCTCCCCTCTCCCCGCCGCGGACCTCCTTCGAGCCCCAACGCCATCCTCAGTTAGCCAATCCCATGCCTCCTCCGGGGAGTCGAAGAAGTACGCCTTGCCCGCCATAATGACTTTAAGTCTCGCTGGAAAGAGGAGCATATACGAAAGTTGCATCGCCCTAAGTTTTTGTTTAACTTGCTCATATGAGCGGCGACGGGTCTGGACCTCCCTGGTGTAGTCCGGGAATACTAGGATTTTATGGTTTTCCCACTGGAGATTTTCGGAGCGCCTATCCTCTTTAAGGATATTGTCACGGTCTCTGAAGTTGAGGATTCGGGCAATCATCGGGCGTTTTGGACCGTCCGGAGGGGGGCGCGGGGCAAGGGCCCTGTGAGCACGTTCCACTGCAAGCCAGGGTGAAAGAGTTTGGTCTGGCATCCAATTTTTGATCCACCGCTCTAAGAATTCTGTGGCTTTGTCTTCCTCCGAGCCTTCCGGGAATCCTACAAAACGTAGGTTGTTTCGTCTCGATCGGTTTTCTGCATCTTCCGCCCGGCGGTGTAGTTCGGATGTTCGCGTCTGTAACTGGGCCACCTTGGTCCTAAGGTCAGCTATTTCGTCCTCATTGTGGGAGACTCGGCCCTCCACGTCAGTGATACGATTTACTGCGTTTCTGAGGTCCTGCCTGATGAGGCCCATGTCCTCGCGCACCTCCCCGATTTTAGTCTCCACAGCTGTTTGCAATGATTGAATTGCCAGAAGAATGGCATTTACTCCGTCCGGTGCCAGGCCCCCCGCTGCCGTCTCTCCGTCTCCTCTAGGGCCTGTTGGAGTTGTAAATTGATCAATCTTTTGCTGAGAGGGCGGGGGATGTTTATTCGCTCTATCCTTCCCCATTTTGTCTCGGAGGGAGGGGATGGAGTGTCTAGTCTGAATTATGCAGCTCTTCTGCCCAAATTCTACACCCTAGACGCATCCACAGGGAAGGTCCCGAAGGAGGACCATCGGCAGGGTCTCATCAGGGCGCATCAATGATAGATGTCGCAGTCTCCTCCCCGGGGCTTGGTGGCCTCCGGTCAGCCACGTGTTGCTGGTCTGCCAAGTGTCTAGTTTCTCTCCGTTCCAGGAGACTTCAACACGTCTTCAGTGGGTCCCCCACACCAGGGTCTGTTGGCGTGTTTTATCAATGTTATGGCCGTGGGTTGGGAACCGGTCCCCGGGGAGTCTCTTTACTTTGAAGAATGGAAATCGCGGGGGCACAACACTGTTGCCCAAATCTGCTGCGCCCTTTTTGAGTTTCCAATGCAATGTTTATTCTTTCCTTCTTCTTAGGAGGGGGCAGCCCCGCTCCTGGGCGGCCGGACCCGGGGGCCGAGGGTCACCCACCCCACCCCGGCCGCCACGGGGCAACGGACAGGAGAGCGGCCGCACCGCACAGCCGCGTCTCACACGGCTCAAGCGAGGCAGCCCCCACTGTGCGGCTCACCTCTTTAGCGCCAGTATCGATGCAATCATATCGCCAGGGCGGGGTACATCAATTCGGCCGCGTCGCCTCTTCTCTTGCGGGGGGCTCCAGATTTAAACGGCTTGCTCGCCCGCAGCAGCTTTATTTGCGGTCAGGCCCCCGTCCTGGGGCCCGGCCATGCAGGTCTGAGTCAGACAGGGGAGCCCCCGTCCCAGGGCTCACCCTCTGCAGGTCCCCTCTGCTCTCCGAACCCGGCGCCACGGAGTCCGAGTCTCCGAGGGCCAACAAGGGACGCCGGCCGCGTCGCTCCACCATCCGCCGGGGGCCCCAGGTCACAGTCCGCTCCAGGCACTTGAGCGCTGCGCACGGCTCTCACTCCGGTGGCGGCCCCGTCAGCGGGCGGGCCCCGGTCCCCGGGCTCGTCGGGACGCCGTCAGCCCGGCCGCCATCTTGGGAGACCTACCGATCCGGTCGCGACCAGCGCTCGCGGCTCGGGCCGCGCTGACACCGGTGCCGGAGGTCTCATCAGTGTCTGGGATCTAGCGGGAACAAGTAGGGCAGCATAGTAAATTTCTCTGGTGGCAGCTTCTTAGGGCGGATGACGGAGGGGTCCAGAGCACTCTCAGAGTGCGACCGCCATCTTGACGCCCGAAGCCACGCCCCCCGCTGAACAGCGATTTTAAGATCCTCAGTAAGATCATGGCTAACAGATTACTCCCCCGAATGACCGCACTAGTGCATACAGACCAAAATGGTTTCGTTCCTGGCCGCAGCACATCGTTAAACTTGAGGCGGATCTTTGCTATTTTACATATGCCAGCAGCAGAGAAACCACCCACGTGGGCCCTTTTAGCAGTAGACTTCGAAAAGGCCTTCGACTCGATCAGGTGGGATTACCTCAGGGCTGTGATGCTAGAGATGGGACTAGGAGAAAATTGGGTGAGGTGGGTGGACCTACTGTACGCCTCCCCGCTGGCTAGGGTGAAGACAGGCAGAACAATATCTACTACATACCCGGTATATCGAGGAACCAGGCAGGGATGCCCTCTATCCCCACTGCTATTTGCTCTGGCAATCGAGCCCCTAGTGGCCAAACTGCGACAGGACGGAGTCGGTAAAGGAATTAACTGGGGCCCAGACGAGCATGTCATCTCCCTATACGGGGACGACATTTTGGTGTACTTAAGAGATGGACCCAGTGGCCTCCCGTGGGTTTTAAAGAACCTAGAGGACTTCGGGGAATTATCGGGACTTCGCCTTAATCGAAGCAAAACATTTGTATTCCCTATATTGCCAAACAACGAATTCCCCGAAACGTGCCCGAGAGATGTGTGTTGGGCCCCACGGACCTTTAAATATCGGGGGATCCAGATATTTCATGAGTTGACCGACCTCCGTGATGGTAACCTGGGTAGAGCACTCCGGTCACTGCGCGCCTCAGTTGGGTTTTGGCGATCACTGAAACTAACAACAATGGCCAGAGTGGCACTGTCTAAAATGGTGATGCTTCCCCGTCTCCTATACTACTTTGCTAACATCCCGTTGTGGGTCCCTCCTGCATGGTTTCGGGAACTGAACGCTTTGCTTCGGGGATTGATATGGGATGTGGGTCATAGGCGCACAGCACTATCGACTATGTGTAGACCGACGCAGGCGGGGGGCCTGGGGGCTCCTGACTTTGAGGCATACTACCTGGCATCCCAGCTGCAGTGGGTGGTGGGCTGGACGGTGGGCAGGGGGCAGCTGGACCTATTTAACTCCCATGGCGTGCTGGACATAGATCGAATAATAGCACGTATGATAGGGAAAAAGCTCTCCCCTATCGGGGACAACTTAATGACTAGCACTGCGTTAGCGTGCTGGAAAAGGTGCATGAGAAGAACTGGAGTTAGTCCACCCTACTCTCCGGTGCTGCCGTTACCGGTTTTAGGAGTGGAGCCGAAAGGAGCTGGACTTGGGGGACGGGAGTTGGGCGCATGGGCGGAAGCAGGAGTAACGACGGTGGGAGAACTCTTTAGGGAAGTTAAGCTACAGAGCTTCACCAAATTGGTGGGAAAGGGAATCCCTCAGGGTCAATTTCTTTTGCACAGGAGACTAGTACACACTCTGAAGAACCATTGGGATACGATTAATGCGGAACCCGGGGTCCACGGAGTATTACACCTCCTGCTAACATCGGGGGAAGAACCCCAGTTAATTACGAAAATATACCGAGCCCAAATAGAGGCTGCTCTGGACCCCATGCGCGGGCTAAGGGAGAGATGGGAGAAAACAATCGGCAATGAACTAACTGAGTCAGACTGGAACAGAGTTCTGGCCTATCCCCTAGGATATCGCGCAATACCCGGTTACAATATATCCAATATAACTATTTGCATAGAACATACCTTACCCCTCACCGACTGTTCCGCATATATGGGGGAGCCCCCAGGACTTGCCCCAGGTGTGACAAATGCGAGGCAGACTTTGACCACATGATGTGGCAATGCGAAGTGTTACAACTGGGCTGGAAAGCAGTTACAGAGCACATGTCAGAACTATATGGCATAATACTACAGTTAACCCCCGATGTCTGTCTGCTGGGTTTGAAGACAAACACGCCACAGGGGAAGATTGAGGGTTGTTTCCTGGATCTTGCCCTGGCTCTCTACAAGAGATTAATTACAAAGGGGTGGAAGACTTCTAGCCAACCCTCACTGGCTGAATGGAAAAGCGATGTCACAAGGTGGGCCGGGGCGGAACTACAGGTATTAAAGACGGAGGATGCAAAGGGGATCCGGCAGACTCCCATGGCCCCAGGGTGGGAAGAACTAATGATGAACTGGGTTACCATAAGAGAAAGACCACTAACCCCCAATACAGCACCAACAGAAGCAGAAACCTGAGTGAGTACGGAAAGTGGGCCAGGGATCCCCCCAACAATACCACTAAAGTAGAGGTGGAAAACATTAAGGGAAAAACTAGTAAAAAGCACAATCAGATCATAGCAGGCTGCAGGGAACAACCCGGAGAGGATCATAAGTTGAACACAGAGAGCAGTAGCAAAATACACGAGTAAGATTGGCAGTCCCCCCCCCCAAATAAGACCCTATCAGGGAATCACCCCAGCCACCCAACACTAGTTCCACCCACAAAAGCCACTAAGTATGTATATAGTTTAATGTTGAGTTGAAGCTGTTATATGTACATGAAAAACGAATGGGTAACACAGCACTGCAAGAACCAGACACCCATAGAAATCCACGCTGGGACAATAAATCTAGCAGATAACAGAGACCTACAAAGACCTGGGTGAGCGTTCAACCGTAACACAAGATATTTATAAACGCAAGTACAATGTTATATCTGTTTAAATAATAGGCGTAACAAGAATAAGATGTTCCCAACATTGTGACTATGTGATGTAAACAGCAAAATGTTAATAAAAATATATAAAAAAAAAAAAAAGAAATCATTTAAAAATATTAGAAAATTTTACACACTTGCAGTCCCATGGCCAGCATAAAGAGAAGGAATGACAGGAGTCATCCCTGTCGTGTCCCCTTCTCTAATGACATTATCTTGCATACAACCCCCCATTGCATAGCCTTGATGTTGGTCTGGAGTAAAACAGCCTCATAATTTCCTTAAATCTTACCACAATCTCCATCTCCTCAAGCACCACTTGCAAGAAGATCCAATTCATGGTATCAAATGCCTTCTCCATGTCCACTGCTGCCACTACTGCACCAGCTCTACCCAACAGTGGGCTATCCACCAAATGATACAGCATTCTGACATTACGGGTTATGTGTCTCCCCATGACAAATTTTGATCAAGATGAAAGAGTCCCAGCAGAAGTGGAGAAAGTCTGTTTGGTAATAACTTGGCTAAAACTGGGTAATCCAACTTTAACATAGATAAAGACGGATAAGGTCCCATCCCATCTTGTGATCCCATCACAAGGGTATCCCTCACTGGCTCCAGTAGAGCTATTGTTGCCTTATTAGTGGACGGATTGGTAGCACTCCCGGGTATCTCCAATAGTTTAGGGATCAATATGTCCCCCTAAGTATAACATTCTTGCTGTGACCCACTGCTACTAGGTTTCTTTCCCCTATGCCAGACCGTCTAGTGCCAGTTTGCCAGTTTCCTGTGCAGAGTCCCTCCAAGGTGCATCGAGGAGCACTACAGGCTGCAACCGCCATGTTGGTATTCTGGCTACATGTGCATCCCACTTCAGTAATAGTTTTAAGGGGAAGTGGTCAGAGAGTTTCATACCCAGAGATCCCGAGGCCAACACTACAATCTGCTTCCGATCCCGCACATCACAGAGAAACAAATCAAACTGTGTACGCAGCATGTGAACGTGTGAGCAGTGAGTGTATGTCCATACATGCGGGTAAAGCATTCATCAAGCGTCAGTTAACTTTTGATGAATACACCCTCGGGTGAATCAAGTCGCCATCTTTGCTGCTTGTGTCCCCTGCAACGAAGGCAATAACCTATCTAACTCAATATCAAGAACACAATTAAAATCACTCCCATAGCGTGGTGCACTCTGGGCTGTGGGCCACCACTTGAGCCACTGCATCCAGAAAATCTTGCTAAAGAGTGTTCAACATAAAAACATTTAGAAGCCTTACCAGACGCCCATCTAACATGCCTTTCAGAGCGGTATATCTGCCCTCCTCGTCACTAATATGTTCAGTCAGTTCAAATGCAGCTTCTGATGCCCACCAGATAAGTGTACCTCCGGCACAGGAAGAGTTCTCAAAAGCTTGAGATCCACTGCCACTGCATCGATTTTGGATTCTCAAATTTCTCTGAACTCTTTAATTGTCAATAGAATGCTTTCCAACATGGCTCACCCTGTATTCCCCTCATCATTTGCAGCTTGGGCACCTTCCTGAGGATCCTCCCATGCCCGAAGTGTCCAGCCTCAGCTGTTTATTTCTGCCCATTTTGTGGTTGGGAAAGTGTTTGACCTGACATGCCTTAGGGTGGTCACCCCTAACTTTTTGCCTGCCTCCCTCCACTTTTTGGACTGTTTTTGCTGGCTTTTAGACTCTGCGCACTTTACCACTGCTAACCAGTGCTAAAGTGCATATGCTCTGTCCCTTTAAACATGGTAACTTTGGATCATACCCAATTGGACTATTTAATTTACTTATAAGTCACTAGAAATGTGCACTGTATGTGCCTAGGGCCTGTAGATTAAATGCTACTAGTGGACCTGCAGCACTGATTGTTCCACCCACTCCAGTAGCCCCTTTACCTTGTCTCAGGCCTGCCATTGCAAGGCCTGTGTGTGCAGTCTCACTGCCAATTCAACTTGGCATTTAAAAGTACTTGCCAAGCCTTAAACTCCCCTTTTTCTACACATAAGTCACCTCTAATGTGTGCCCTACGTAACCCCTAGAGCAGGGTGCGGTGTGGGCAAAAGGCAGGACATGTACCTATGTAGTTTACATGTCCTGGTAGTGTAAAACTCCTAAATTTGTTTTTACACTACTGTGAGGCCTGCTCCCTTCATAGGCTAACATTGGGGCTGCCCTCATACATTGTTGAAGTGGTAGCTGCTGATCTGAAGGGAGTAGGAAGGTCATATTTAGTATGGCCAGAATGGTAATACAAAATCCTGCAGACTGGTGAAGTTGGATTTAATATTACTATTTTAGAAATGCCATTTTAGAAAGTGAGCATTTCTCTGCACTTAAATCTTTCTGTGCCTTACAATCCACGTCTGGCTAGGTTTAGTTGACAGCTCCTTGTGCATTCACTCAGACACCCCCAAACACAGGGTACTCACCCTCACTTGCATACATCTGCATTTTGAATGGGTCTTCCTGGGCTGGGAGGGTGGAGGGCCTGCTCTGACACAAAGGACTGCCACACCCCCTACTGGGACCCTGGCAGACAGGATTGAACTGAAAGGGGACCAGGTGCACTTCTAAGCCACTCTTTGAAGTCTCCCCCACTTCAAAGGCACATTTGGGTATAAAACAGGGCCTCTGCCCTACCATCTCAGACACTTGCTGGAGAAGAAACCTGAACCAGAACCTGCATCCTGCCAAGAAGAACTGCCTGGCTGCTCAAAGGACTCACCTGACTGCTTTCTACAAAGGACTGCTGCCTTGCAGTTGGCCTGCTGCCTTGCTGAACTCTTGTCTTGCTGCAGAAGTGCTCTCCAAGGGCTTGGATAGAGCTTGCCTCCTGTTTCCTGAAGTCTCAGGACCAAAAAGACTTCTTTCTTTCAACTGGACGCCTTGTGCGGCGAAAAATTAGACACACAGCTTGCTCCGCGGTGAAAAATTCACCGCACGCTGCTCCGGAAAGACGCCGCTCGGCCCCGCAAGGAAAAGATCGACGCAGCGCCTGCGGTGCGACCGGAACTTCGACGCACGGCCTGCCTGGACAACGCCGCCCGACTTCCAGAGAGGAAATCGACGCGACTCCTGCCGTGAGGGAGAAAATTCCATGCACAGCCCACCGGAACGACATGCAGCCGGATAACAAGCCCAGGATTCCACGCACAGACCCCAGGACATCTGGTAATCCCACAAACCACAGAAGGAGACTGTCTGCGCGCCGAAAAACGACGCATGTCTTCCCCGTGTGAAAAATAACGACGCAAGTCCGTGTGTGAAGGGGCGAAACCGACGTACACACCATTTTTCCACACATCTCCTCCTCTGCGGCCCTCTGCAGAGATTTTCCAATCCAAACCAGGTACTTTGTGCTTGAAAGAGACTTTGTTTGCTTTTTAAAGACTTAAGACACTTCATGTCACTTCTCAGTGATATCTCTACAATTTCTTATTGCATCTTTTATCGTTTTTGACCTGCAAATACCCAGATAAATATTATATATTTTTCTAAACACTGTGTGGTGTATTTTTGTTGTGCTGTATTGTGTTATTGTATGATTTATTGCACAAATACTTAACACATTGCCTTCTAAGTTAAGCCTGACTGCTCAGTGCCAAGCTACCAGAGGGTGGGCACAGGATAATTTGGATTGTGTGTGACTTACCCTGACTAGAGTGAGGGTCCTTGCTTGGACAGGGGGTAACCTGACTGCCAACCAAAGACCCCATTTCTAACATTGGTGATCAGCGGTGTGGATAGGACTTGTATTTGTGCAGTGACATACAGTAGCTAAGTATTTCACTACCTACCCACAGTTGAAGGTCAACTTGATTTTTATCTCTTTTTGCAAATTCGTTCTTCTTGACAATTTTCAAAAACGAAATCCTCACTCAACATGTCACTGGCTGAGTCTCAAGAAGGAGATTTGGACCTAGCCCTGTTGGAGACATATACTGTCAAACAGCGTAAAGGGTTCTGCAGGTTGATGAGAGTACCCACCCAAGGGGCCTCCAGAAAGGAGGACTTTCAAGTGGCGCTGAGGGCCTGGGCACAAGCCCATTTAGAGGAGGATGATGAGGAAGAGGAGCCAGAAAATGGCCCCTCAGAGGATTTGTTGCCATCAGTGGGCGATCTTACCACTGCAATTGTGCCCCCTTCCAGACCAGGGAGCAGTGTTTCTGAGCAAAGCCTGACCACAGGAAAGGAGAGAAGAAAGGGGGTTCCAACTGCAAATGGCAAAACTGAAAATTGAGGCTCAACAGGAGGAAAGAAGGGCAGAGAGAGAAGCCAAGCAAGCTGAAGCTGAAAGAGCAGCCAAACAGATGGACGCTGAAAGAGCAGCCAAACAGATGGAAGCTGAAAGAGCTGCAGCTGAGAGAGCTTTGGCTGAAAAGAATCTATTGTTGGCTCATGAACTGAGTCTCAAGGAGCTGGAGATCAAGGCAAGACTGTCTGAATCCAGCAGTAATGGTGGCAGCATACAGGCAGAACCTGCTGGAGAAAAGAAGGTTCGTATACCCAAAAATGTGGTGCCCAGTTTTGTGGTTATCTGCTTATGAAGTTGCACTAAGGGCTCATGAAGTTCCTGAAGGTTAATGGGGTACAGCTTTGTGGGGTTATGTGCCACCATTGGGGAGGGACACACTTTTCACATTGGATAAACTAGATCAAAACACATACCTACTTCAGAAAGCCACTTTACTTGCCAAGTTTGGGCTGACCCCTGAGGGATACCGTCAGAGGTTCAGGGACAGCACCAAACAATCCACACAAACATGGGTAGATTTCTTTGACTTTTCCAGTAAGGCACTGAATGGATGGGTGCGGGGCAACAAAGTAGATGATTACAAAGGGTTATATGACTTGATTCTGAGAGAGCATATGCTCAATACTACTTTTACAGAGTTGCGCCAGCACTTGGTAGATAGCAAGCTGACCGATCCCAGGAAGCTTGCTGAGGAGGCGGACCTCTGGGTTAGCACCAGAGTGTCCAAAAAGGTATCTGGGGGGACACTCACAAAGGTGGTCAGGGTTCCCAACAGAAGAAAGGGGGGGGAGATAAACTTACAGATAAGGAACTCTCAAAAGGCCCCCAAAAGAATTCCCAGGGAGGGGGTGGCAACTATTCCTCTTCCAGATTTGGGAAAAAGCCAGGGACTTATGAAAAATTATCAGGGAAATTCACCCTCAATGCTTAGAGTGCTACCAGTATGGTCACTCTAAGGGCGACTCCCAGTGTTCCAAGAGAGCACCGTCCACTACCAGACAAACACCTGGGTTGACTAGTGTAGCGCTCGGGGGGAGATGGACCCAGATAGCTTTGGGGAGCAGGCAGAGGTTTCCCTAGTGTACCTGGGAGAAAGAGAAATGGTGCCCAAAGCCCACATGCCCCAGAATACTTCCAAGTATAGGCAGTGGGTCACGTTGATGGGCAAAAGGTGGAGGCTCTGCGTGACACAGGAGCCAGTATGACTACTGTCAAGAGTCAGCTGGTGTCAACAGAGCAGATAGTCCCTAATACATTCCACCAGGTCATAGTCGCTGACAATCGTGAGAGTCACCTACCGGTGGCTCTGGTTCCCTTTGAGTGGGGGGGGGGTCTCTGGTACTCTGAAAGTAGCTGTGAGTCCTGCCATGCCTGTAGATTGTCTGTTAGGCAATGATCTTGAGCATACTGCTTGGAAAGAGGTAGAGCTCAGATCCCACCTGGAGATGTTAGGGTTGCTTGAGTGGGTCTGCATGACCACACGGTCCATGGCTTCCCGGGAAGGGAGTCAAGGGCGTCTGGAGCCTGGAAAAATGGCCCAGACAGCAGCAAAGAGGAAGGGCAAGAGGCGTGGGAAACCCGCCTCAAATGTTCTCACAGTGGTGGACGGGGCCCCTGAGGAGGAGGAGGCCCCTGAGCCAACTGGGGAGGACATAGCTGACCTGGGTAACCTACCTGAACTTGCTGGCTGGCAAGTAGAGGTGGGGGCCAACCAGGGCAGACTTCTGCAAGGCGCAGAAGGAATGCCCTGCCCTTGAGGGTCTGAGGCAACAGGCCACAGCCCAAGCAGCAGGTGACGCCTCTGGCACTCACCATATTTACTGGGAGAATGATCTCCTTTACAGTGAGCCTAAGGTTCCAGGTCCTGGGGCAGCCCTTGTGCTGGTGGTCCCCCAGTGTTACCGGACCTTCCTATTGGGTCTGGCTCACGACATCCCCCTGGCAGGACACCTGGGCCAAGACAAGACCTTTAACAGGCTTGTCACCCACTTTCATTGGCCCAAAATGAGAACAGCCTCAGATAACTTCTGTAGAGCTTGCCCCACCTGCCAGGCTAGTGGGAAAACAGGGAAACAGCTTAAGGCCCCCCTGCTCCCACTCCCAGTCGTTGGCACCCCCTTTGAAAGGGTGGGCATCAACATTGTTGGTCCCTTGGACCCTAAAACTGCCTTGGGCAACAGGTTTATCCTGGTTTTGGTGGACCATGCCACCCGCTATACAGAGGCAATCCCTCTGAGAACAGTGACTGCACCGGAGGTGACCAGAGCCCTGTTGGGAATATTTACCCGTGTGGGATTCCCTAAGGAGGTTGTGTCTGACAGGGGCACAAACTTCATGTCTGCATACATGAAGTCCATGTGGGATGAGTGTGGGGTGACCTATCGGTTTACCACCCCTTATCACCTTCAATCCAATGGGCTTGTTGAGCGATCCAACAAAACCCTGAAGGGCATGATTAGTCGCCTGACTGATGCCATGAGGCGTAAGTGGGACGTCCTCTTACCATGCCTGTTGTTTGCTTACAGAGAGGTGCCCCAGAAAGGGGTGGGGTTCAGCCCCTTTGAGCTTCTCTATGGTCACCCTGTCAGGGGACCCCTAAGCATTGTTAAGGAGGGCTGGGAGAAAGCTCCCAAGTCACCTCCCCAGGATGTGGTCAGCTACATGCTGGCCCTCCGCAACCGACCCCAACGCTTCTGGAAGCAGGCCAAGAGTAACCTCGAGGCCAGTCAAGAGGTGATGAAGGAGTGGTATGACCGGAAGACCACTCTGGTTGAGTTCTCACCTGGAGACAAAGTTTGGGTGATGGAGCCAGTAGAGCCCAGGGCTCGCCAGGACCGCTGGACTGGCCCCTTTGAGACCCAGGAGCGTAAAGGGGAGGCCACTTACCTAGTGGACCTCAAGACCCCTAGGCACCCCTTAAGGGAACTCCATCACAACCGGCTCAAACCTCACTTTGAGAGGTCTGAGGTCAGTATGCTCCTGGTCACAGATGAGGGCATGGAAGAGGAGAGTGAACCTCTCCCCGACCTCCTCTCTGTCAAAGAAGGAGATGGGTCAGTGGAGGGCATCATTATCTCTGACTCCTTGACTGTAACCCAGAGAGGAGACTGCTATGAGCTGTTAGAGCAGTTCTCCCCCCTGTTCTCCCTTACTCCTGGACTGACCCACCTCTATGTTCATGACATTGACACAAGTGACAGTCCCCCTGTGAAAAACAAAATTTACAGGTTATCGGATAAGGTGAAGGCCAGCATCAAGGAGGAGGTCTCCAAGATGTTGACTTTAAGGGTTATTGAGAAACACAGTAGTCCCTGGGCCAGCCCTGTGGTATTGGTTCCTAAGGCTACTGCCCCAGGTGTGAAGCCAGAACTCAGGTTCTGTGTGGACTACTGGGGCCTCAACTCAGTCACCCAGACTAATGCTCACCCCATCCCCGAGCTTATGAGTTTGTTGACAGACTAGGTGCTGCCAAGTTCCTGAGTACGTTTGATCTTACTTCAGGGTACTGGCAGATCGTCCTGAGGGGGCTAAAGAGAGATCCGCATTTTCCACCCCTGATGGCCATTACCAATTCCGGGTGATGCCATTTGGGTTGAAAAATGCCCCCGCTACCTTCCAACGGTTGGTTAACGGGGTCCTAGCTGGTAAAGATGCCTACTGTGCAGCTTACCTGGATGACATAGCTGTCTACAGTTCCAGCTGGGAGGAACACCTGCTCCACCTCAAGGAGGTGCTTCAGGCTCTGCAACAGGCAGGCCTGACCATCAAGGCCAGTAAGTGCCAGATTGGGCAGGGTTCCGTGGTGTACTTGGGACACCTAGTAGGTGGTGGCAAGGTGCAGCCACTCCAGGCCAAGATTGAAACTATCAAGGCCTGGCAACCACCTAGAACACAGACTGAGGTGAGAGCCTTCTTAGGCTTCACTGGTTACTACTGCAGATTCGTCAAGGGCTATGGCACCATTGTGTTACCCTTGACAGAACTCACTTCCAAGAAACAACTTAGCTTAGTGAATTGGACAGAGGCTTGTCATAAAGCCTTTGATTCTCTGAAGGAAGCCATGTGCACGGCCCCCGTGCTCAAGGCCCCTGATTACTCCCAGGAATTTATTGTGCAGACAGACGCTTCAGAGCATGGCATAGGGGTTGTTCTAGCACAGCTAAATGAGGAGGGCTCAGACCAACCAGTAGTCTTTATTAGCAGAAGGCTATTACCACGGGATCAGAAGTGGAGTGCTATTGAGAGAGAAGCATTTGCTGTGGTCTGGGCACTGAAGAAGCTAAGACCTTATCTGTTTGGGACTCACTTCCGGGTTCAGTCAGACCACAGGCCCCTCAGATGGCTCATGCAGATGAGGGGTGAGAATCCAAAACTCTTGAGGTGATCCATTTCCCTACAGGGGATGGACTTTACGGTGGAGCATCGCCCAGGGGTTGACCACGCCAATGCTGATGGTCTCTCCAGATACTTCCACCTTAGCGATGAGAGCTCCCAGGAGGTTGGATAGCTCTCCCCACTTTCAGCTGGGGGGGGGGCACATGTTAGACCTGACATGCCTTAGGGTGGTCACCCCTAACTTTTTGCCTGCCTCCCTCCACTTTTTGGACTGTTTTTGCTGGCTTTTAGACTCTGCGCACTTTACCACTGCTAACCAGTGCTGAAGTGCATATGCTCTCTCCCTTTAAACATGGTAACTTTGGATCATACCCAATTGGACTATTTAATTTACTTATAAGTCCCTAGTAATGTGCACTGTATGTGCCTATGGCCTGTAGATTAAATGCTACTAGTGGGCCTGCAGCACTGATTGTTCCACCCACTCCAGTAGCCCCTTTACCTTGTCTCAGGCCTGCCATTGCAAGGCCTGTGTGTGCAGTCTCACTGCCAATTTGACTTGGCATTTAAAAGTACTTGCCAAGCCTAAAACTTCCCTTTTTCTACACATAAGTCACCTCTAATGTGTGCCCTAGGTAACCCCTAGAGCAGGGTGTGGTGTGGGTAAAAGGCAGGACATGTACCTATGTAGTTTACATGTCCTAGTAGTGTAAAACTCCTAAATTCGTTTTTTCACTACTGTGAGGCCTGCTCCCTTCATAGGCTAACATTGGGGCTGTCCTCATACATTGTTGAAGTGGTAGCTGCTGATCTGAAGGGAGTAGGAAGGTCATATTTAGTATGGCCAGAATGGTAATACAAACTCCTGCTGACTGGTGAAGTTGGATTTAATATTACTATTTTAGAAATGCCACTTTTAGAAAGTGAGCATTTCTCTGCACTTAAATCATTCTGTGCCTTACAATCCACGTCTGGCTAGGTTTAGTTGACAGCTCCTTGTGCATTCACTCAGACACACCCCAAACACAGGGTACTCAGCCTCACTTGCATACATCTGCATTTTGAATGGGTCTTCCTGGGCTGGGAGGGTGGAGGGCCTGCTCTGACACAAAGGACTGCCACACCCCCTACTGGGACCCTGGCAGACAGGATTGAACTGAAAGGGGACCGGGTGCACTTCTAAGCCACTCTTTGAAGTCTCCCCCACTTCAAAGGCACATTTGGGTATAAAACAGGGCCTCTGCCCTACCACCTCAGACACTTGCTGGAGAAGAAACCTGAACCAGAACCTGCATCCTGCCAAGAAGAACTGCCTGGCTGCTCAAAGGACTCACCTGACTGCTTTCTACAAAGGACTGCTGCCTTGCTGTTGGCCTGCTGCCTTGCTGAACTCTTGTCTTGCTGCAGAAGTGCTCTCCAAGGGCTTGGATAGAGCTTGCCTCCTGTTTCCTGAAGTCTCAGGACCAAAAAGACTTCTTTCTTTCAACTGGACGCCTTGTGTGGCGAAAAATGCGACGCACAGCTTGATCCGCGGTGAAAAATGCACCGCACACCGCTCCGGAAAGACGCTGTTCGACCCCGCAAGGAAAAGATCAACGCGACGCCTGTGGTGCGACCGGAACTTCGATGCACGGCCCGCCTGGACAACGCCGCCCGACTTCCAGAGAGGAAATCAACGCGACGCCGGCCGTGAGGGACAAAATTCCACGCACATCCCACCGGAACAACACGCAGCCGGATAACAAGCCCAGGATTCCACGCACAGACCCTGGGACATCTGGTAATCCTGCGAACCACAGAAGGAGACTGTCAGCGCGTCGAAAAACGACGCACGTCTTTCCCGCGTGAAAAATAACAATGCAAGTCAGTGTGTGAAGGGGCGAAACCGACGCACACACCACGCATCTCCTTCTCTGCGGCCCTCTGCTGAGATTTTCCACTCCAAACCAGGTACTTTGTGCTTGAAAGAGACTTTGTTTGCTTTTTAAAGACTTAAGACACTTCATATTACTTCTCAGTGATATCTCTACAATTTCTTATTGCATTCTTTATCGTTTTTGACCTGAAAATACCCAGATAAATATTATATATTTTTCTAAACACTGTGTGGTGTATTTTTGTGGTGCTATATTGTGTTATTGTATGATTTATTGCACAAATACTTTACACATTGCCTTCTTAGTTAAGCCTGACTGCTCAGTGCCAAGCTACCAGAGGGTGGGCACAGGATAATTTGGATTGTGTGTGACTTACCCTGACTAGAGTGAGGGTCCTTGCTTGGACAGGGGGTAACCTGACTGACAACCAAAGACCCCATTTCTAACAGAAAGCAACTATGTAATTCAGTGAGGATCAAGCAAGTGGCGTCATAGAAGTCTGACAGCCTATGGACTTTCCGTAAGGTTGAGTCCTTCCATCAATCACACCCCAGCGGTGGGCTGACAACTGTTCGCCCTCCGTGGGTGTGCGGGATGTAACGGCTGTCTTTCTCCTTTTGGGGTCCCCCACCTCTCAAATGTAAAGAAGTGGTAACATATAGGAGACGAACAGTGAGTTCACAAACTGTGTATTCTGCTCGTCACCCACTTCAGGTTTATGGCCACGTAATCCACGTGCTCCTGCCCAGATCTACACCTCTGTACAGGCCGCTGCCTGCCTGCGGATAACGCTGACGTGTCTCCGCTTCTGCGGTACACCACATCCAGGCGTCCGCTCTTTCAGTATGGTGCACCGGCCTAGGGCGATCCCACTATCACAAACTGTTGGTGAAGGGGGACACACAGTTGCTGCCCACATGACTCTGCTACACTCCGGCCAGATGCTCTCCAAATTACTCTCAGCAGCTTCGCGCACTCCAGGCAACAATTGGGGCACAGTGAGGCACCAGATATAGCAGGGTTACTGAAAGAAAGCCTACGGGGATATGGGAGCCTAGGTAAAATGCCTTCAGCACAATTCCCCAAAATGCTGCCAAATAAGGATTTGGATGTGTGACCAGGGATAAGCCGGATTCAATAAAGAAAGAAATAATATTTAGAAGAGCAATAGGGGTCAGATTTTAGCAGCTTACCCTCCTCTATGACTTGAGTTGGTGATAATTCTATCTATGGTCGATCCCATACTTTCAATTGCATATTTTGTCTGTAGTGTAGTAAAGCTTAATGTATACTTCTTGAGCCCTTAGGTGGAACTCGAAGAACAGCAGTGCATGTTTAAAAGAAGTTCTTGGCACACAAGCTGTTTAGGAATTTTAAGGAACGGCTCTTATTGTGGCCCACGTTTAGAGGTTCACAACAATAAGTATTTGGGGTGACTGTATTCCTATGAATCTGCGCTTTTAACACCGTATACACAGCAATGATTTTGTCGAATACATTTGAAATGATATCTAAAAATCATTCAAGAGGCTGGACAGGTCCTCTTAGTGTCAACAAATAAGACACTTAAGTTTTTTCTCAGGAATGTTGAAATATATATTGTTTTTACACAACTCAAAACATAGGTTATTATGAAATACTAAGGGTGCTCCTATAAAAACAGATTGTGATATAGTGCAGTGCTCGTGGTGGGCGAATAAAGTGCAATAATTACACAGTACACGTTAGAATGGGGTCTTTGGTTGGCAGTCAGGTTACCCCCTGTGCAAGCAAGCCCCTCACTCTAGTCAGGTTAAAGGAGAATCATACTCAGTTAATCTCCGTTCACCCCCTTGGTAGCTTGGTACGAGCAGGCAGGCTTAACTTCAGAGACCAGGTGTAAAGTATTTGTACCAACACACACAGTAATATAGTAAAAACACCACAAAATGACTCAACACAGGTTTAGTAAAATAGCCAATATTTATCTTAACAAAACAAGACCAAAACGACAAAAATCCGTCAAGTCAAGTTATGAATTTTTAAAGATTAAACTAAAAAATTGCGCTTAGTAACACAAAATGCTTCAATGAGGTGATAACACGGAGTCGTGACGGAGTCTTTCCCAACAATCCAACGCCAATGGCGCGGGGACGGAGTCACGCAGACCCCCAGGTACAGTACCTTAGTAGTCTGTGAGAACAAGTCAGTGCACGAAGTCAGGGATCGCAGCGTCGCTGGATCCGAGGCGGCGTCAGTTCCGGTGCTGCAGGGCGAAAGAGAAGAGGCGTCACAAAGAGCCTTCGGGTCCGTGTTGCTGAGCGGTGGAGGTGCACCGGCGTCGGTGTGAAGTGTTGAATCCGCACACTTCGGGCGTCATCGGTCACAACGTCGTGCAGCGACTTCCACAGAGCTGCGGACCTTGGCAGGGCTGCAGCGGTGTGGGCCTGCGAGGGTCGTCGTCCTCCAGCGAGGACCACGGAGTCGGTTGCAGGCGGTGTCACAGGATTCGGCAGCGGCGTCGGTCCAGAGTCGTCCGAAGTCGTCCGAAGTCAGTTTTCTTAGATTTTCACCATCTTCTCCTTTGAAGGGCCTAGGGACTGGATAGGGCAGCAATTGTCAGGGCAGGAGTCTCAGCAGAGAGTCCAGGTGCTGGTAGGGAAAGTCTTTGATGGCCCTGAGACTTCAGAACAGGGGGCAAGCTCAGTCCAATCCCTTGGAGATTCTTCTCAAGCAGGAATATACCACAAAGTCCAGTATTTGTCCCCTTTCACAGGCAGAAGCAGCAACTGCAGGATAGCTCCACACAGCACAGTCACAGGCAGGGCAGCACTTCTCCTCAGCTCTTCAGCTCTTCTCCTTGGCAGAGGTTCTTCTTGATTCCAGAAGTGTTCTAATCTTCAGGGGTTTTGGGTGCTTTTCTTATAACCCTTTCTGCCTTTGGAGTAGGCCTACTTCAAAGGAAAGTCTCTCTCTTGTTTATGAGATCCTGCCTCACTCAGGCCAGGCCCCAGACACACACCAGGGGGCTGTGCCTGCCCTGCATTGTGTGAGGGCAGGCACAGCCCTTTCAGGTGTGAGTGACCACTTCTCCCCTCCCCCCAGCACAGATGGCTCAACAGGATATGCAGGCTACACCCCAGCTCCCTTTGTGTCACCGTCTAGAGCAGAGGTCTCCAAACTTTTTCATGCCGCGCCCCCCCAGTTGAAAAATAAAAATCTTTGGGCCCCCCTCAGAATTTTTCACAATTATTTTATAAACATGGCAATGTTTAAATATGTCTAAACCTATTTAAACATTGCAGTTAAGTACTGTTACCTTTTTAAAACTGCAATAACATGCTTCTGCTTCAAACAAAGGCCTGTTATCTGTATAATATTTATTTTGGCCAGAGTCTGGGGCCCCCCCTGGGATCACTTCAGGCCCCCCTAGGGGGGCCCGCCCCCCAGTTTGAAGACCTCTGGTCTAGAGAGAGTTGCAAACAGCCCAACTGTCAAACTGACCCGGACAGGGAATCCACAAGTCACAGAATGGTTTAAGGAACAAAATGGCTACTTTCTAAAAGTGGCATTTTCAAACACACAATCTAAAAACCAACTTCACTAAAAGATGTATTTTTAAATTGTGAACTCAGAGACCCTAAACTCTACATTTCTATCTGCTCCCAAGGGGAATTTGGACTTTAATAATATTTAAAGGCAGCCCCCATGCTAACTTATGAGAGCGATAGGCCTTGCAACAGTGAAAAACAAATTTGGCAGTATTTCACTTTTAGGACATGTAATAAGTACATAAGTACATAAGTACATGTACCACCTTTAACATACACTGCACCCTGCCCATGGGGCTACCTACGGCCTACTTTAGGGGTGCCTTACATGTATGAGACGAGAAGGTTTAGGCCTGGCAAGTGGGTACACTTGCCAAGTCGAATCAGCAGTTTAAAACTGTACTCACAGAAACTGCAGTGGCAGGTCTGAGCCATGCTTACAGGGCTACTAATGTGGGTGGCACAACCAGTGGTGCAGGCCCACTAGCAGCCTTTGATTTACAGGCCCTGGGGACCTCGGGTGCACTGTACTAGGGACTTACTAGTAAATCAGATATGTCAATCAGGGAAAGCCAATTACACACATATTTTACATAGGAGCACTTGCACTTTAGCACTGGCTAGAAGTGGTAAAGTGCCCAGAGTAACAAAAACAGCAAAATCAGAGTCCAGCACACATCAACAAGCTGGAAAAGAGAGGCAAAACGTTGGGGGAGACCAGACCAAGGATGCCACGTCTAGCAACACATTATGCAGAAATAAGGTGTGGCTTGGTACAAAAGAGGGAATATTATCAGAATGCAGCAAACAAAGAAAGAGGAAAAAACGAGGAGAAATTGAGCTATTTCACACACATAGAAAGAGGGAAAATAAGGATACACAAAGATATTTATCCTCATTACACCTCACCTGGGGAAGAGTATGTCTATGGTGCATTCCCAGGTCTGCGAGTTCTAGTAAATCTGGGAATACACCCATTGAGACGACCCCTTGGCACAAGACTTGAGATTTATGGAGCCACTTTGGGCCACGCAAGGTGACCTTGCATGGCTTCATAAATCTCACTTAAGGTATGCGTCATGCATGTACCACGTTGAGTGGTGCAAACATGGTCAGAAGTATGGTCCTATATGTTGAGTGTCACTAGTAGTTGTCTGTCAGGCCAGAATGAATGATCTTCAAAGACCCTAATAATGCCCACTGGAACCCTGGTGTAAGCTTTTAACTTTTGTACAAAACACCTTATAAAGAAATCAATGTACTCGCAAAGAGGCTCCAAAATAGAATCACATCAGCACACGATTGGACACTCAGGGCAGTGTTCTTCAGGCAAAGTATATGTATATATATATACATATATATGTATTTTGTTGGCATACAGGAAATCATACTCATTCCTTCGTCCATAATAGCTGAGATGTTTTGGATTATTTCTTTTGTGGGATCATGGCATTTTTTAGGTCTCCAGATTTGTGTAGTCAATAATCAATACAAATAATACATAAATAGAATGGGGCTTCAGGTCAGCCCCTTCAGCCAATGTTCTCCTGGAATAAAGTCACCTTATGATTCAGGCCACAGTTTCCATACACCAAGAGGGCAATGGTTTAAGCCCCCCACTTTAGCCATTGGATTTTTGGCCATGTCATTCTCATTTTGTGTCTGCCCACATGACAGCAATGGGGGGGTTTCTATCTTCAGGCAGTGTGAGTGACGGCATTCTGCCTATTTCTCAGTGTACACAGGAAAGCTTCAAGCTGAGAGACAAAGAAGTCCTTCCTCGTCATGCCTTGTGTGACCCCACCTTAACAGAGGGCCGGTTTTACATTAGACACATCCTTACTGTGCACAATCCAGAAAAAAATGTGTGGACCTCCTATATGCACACTATAGTAACCTAATTTGTGCAGTGCTTCCATCATCGCTGTTGACCGACCCGTGCTCGGCCTCGCTTCCCACTGTCAGTGCCCCCAGTCTGTGGGGTGCACGAACAAACCATACTTTTTGCCGTCCTTATCACAGGCAGCTAGAGCTGTGTAAGCAAGCAGTCACAGCATGCACTCCTATACCTTCACCCTAAACCACCGAGGCACGTCCCAGTCAGCTAACTGATACCTTCCTATAATTGTCTGCTTTTTGACTGGAAGCAATGGATAATAAAAAATAACCCATTCAAAACAGGGATGCAGTTTACTGGTTATTCCCACTTTGATCCTTTTCCTAAGTGCATATGATGTGTGTACAGAATTGAGAAGGTATGAAAAATTAATTTTACAGTCATGATCGTGGCTTCACAACTGCACTTGAAAGAGGTTTAAATGAAGGAACTGGAGTTGCCCACTGGGGCATGGCATAGTGACCAGAAGTTGTAGCCTGCTTAGAGAAAGAAATACAGAAGAATGCATTATGGGTACATTGTCAGAAATTCATACCAGTGATAGAGCACATTATATTATTTTGCAAATTAAACACATTTAACTTGTTAGACCTGACAGCCTTAGGATGGTCCTCCCCCAACTTCTGGCTGCCTCCCTCCATTTTACCGACCCTGCTTTTGCTGGTTTTAGGACTCTGCGCACTTTACCACTGCTGACCAGTGCTAAAGTGCAGATGCTCTCTTTCCTAATCATGGTACCATTGATTCCTACCCAATTGGCATATTTGATTTACTTGTAAGTCCCTAGTAAAGTGCACTAGAGGTGCCCATGGCCTGTAAATTAAATGCTACTAGTGGGCCTGTGATTTCGCCACCCATGTAAGTAGCCCCTTAACCATGTCACAGGCCTGCCATTGCAAGGCCTGTGTGTGCAGTTTCACTGCCATTTCGACCTGGCATTTAAAACCACCTGCCAAGCCTTAAACTCCCCTTTTCCTACATATAAGTTTCCACTAAGGTAGGCCCTAGTTAAACCATAGGGCAGGTTGCTATGTAGGTAAAAGGCAAGACATGGACTTATGTGTTTTACATGTCCTGGTAGTGAAAAACTCATACATTTGTTTTCCACTACTGTGAGGCCTGCTCCTCTCATAGACTAGCATTAGAACTGCCCTCAAATATTTTTGAGTGGTAGATTCTGATCTGGAAGGTGTAGCCCTGTCATATTTAGTATTGCCAGAACGGTAATAGAAAATCTTGCTATTAATATTTTAGAAATGCCACTTTTAGAAAGTGGGCATTTCTCTGCACTTACTGCCATTTGTGCATTATAGCCCTGTCTCCAATCTACTGCTGGTCTGTTCTGGTTGACAGCTCCCCATGTGCATTCCTCCCAGACAGCCATAAACACAGGTCTCCCTGGGCATGAAGGGGGGAGGGGCTCTCTTACATTTCAAAGGCCAGTGCCCTGCCTTCACGCAAAGGACTGATAACGCCCCCACAGGGATCCTGACAGAAGGGACTGGGCTGAAAGGGGAACTTGTGCTCTTCAAAACCACTCTTTAATGTTTCCCCCACTTCAAAAGCATTTTAAGTATATAAACTGGGTCTCTGACCCCACCAAGTCAGACACATCTCGATCTACACCTGAACTCTGTCAGAGGAACTGCCTGGCTGCCCAAAGGACTCATCTGGAATGCTTTGCTGAGAATGACTGCTGCCCTAGTGTTGCCCTGCTGCCTGCTGGCCTCTAACTGTGCTGGAAGGACTTTGCCTTCCCGAAACGTGCTCTCCAAGGGCTTGTATTGAGCTCTGCCTTCCCGAAACGTGCTCTCCAAGGGCTTGTATTGAGCTTGCCTCCTGTTTTGAAGTCTCAGGGACAGCAAAGACTTCACCGACTAGCTTTTAGCTAGTTTTCTGACTTCAGCTACGCCAGGAACCACTTCAGCAATGCCAGCACCAACGCCACAGCCTGCTCCTGCTGCATGGACAACGACCGCAGCCTAGAGCGCAAGTCTGACGTTGCCGCAGCACCGCTGAATTCACGCAGGGTAATTGCGGCACTGCAAAGTCGACACATCACGTCTTGACCGACTGGGTCCATCGACTCCGCCAGGTCACAGGGAACCAACACATCGCCACCAATGCTGCATCAGCTCCCCCTGCAACCAGACGGAACAGACACCTTGGCTCCTCCTGCCTTGCAGTGCGGAACTGACGCCTCATCTCCCCAGACGCCGCAAGGGATTGACGCCCCTCGGCCCCAGCGACGCCTCATCACTCTGACTCCATGCAATGCCTTTGCTTCTTCATTTTAAAAAAGTATTGTACCTGGGGGTCGGTGTGACTCCGTGACCGACACCTGTGTATTTCTGAGCGCTTTAGTGGGATTTAATATTTAAAATTCATAACTTTGCTTGTGTACATTAAATTTACATTGTGTTGACCTTATGTTATCCACATAAACATTATCTATTGTTCTAAACCTGTGTGGTGTAGGTTTGTGGTGTTTTCACTGTGTTAGTGTATGAGTTATTGCACACATACGTTGCACATTGCCTTCTAAGTTAAGCCTGCCTGCTCTGTGCTAAGCTACCAGAGGGTGAGCACAGGATAATTTGGGTTGTGTTGTGACTTACCCTGTCTAGGATTGTGGTCCCTACTTGGACAAGCATGTATACCTGTGCCATCTAGAGACCCAATTTCTAAGATTGGTGATCAGCGGTGAGGATAGAACTAGTGTTTGTGCAGTGCCATACAATAGCTACGTGTACACTACTTAACCACAGTTAAAGGTCAATTTGATTTATTTTCTATTTGCTACAATTTCTCTGCTTGACATTTTTTAATCAATCCTACACATCATGTCTCTCTGGCGGGGTCCACAAGTGGAGCTGGGGAGTTTGACCTGGCTAAGCTGGAAGACTACACAGTACCCCAGCTGAAGGGCTTTTGCAAGGATACGGGGGTATCTGCCTGTGGAGCTTCAAAGAAGGGAGAGTTTCAAAAGGCACTGAGGGCCTGGGTAGAGTCTTACATCCAAGGGAATGATGAGTCACAGGAGCCTGAGAAGGGCTCTTCTGAAGAGCTGCCAGAAGCAGTAGGAGGTGACACCCCTGGATTTGTTCCTTCTGCGAGGAAGCAGTTTCTCCATGCATGGCCTGACTGCAGAGGAAAGGAGGGAGGAGAGAGAATTCCAGCTGCAGCTGGCAGGAATAAAAATAGAGGTAGAGGAGAGGAGAGGAGAGCTGAAAGGCAGGCTCAGGCTGAAAGAGCTTTAGCTGAGAAGAAACTTATTGTGGCTCATGAACTGAATCTGAAAGAGATTGAGTACAAGGCTAGGCAGTCTAAATCCAGCAGTGATTGTGGCAGCATACATGTGGGACCTGCTGGAAACTAGAAGGTTTGTATACCCAAGGATGTGGTGCCCAGTTATGTGGTGGGAAATTATATTGACAAGTGGTTTTCTGGTCATGAAGTTGCACTAAAGGCCAATGGAGTTCCTAAAGAGCACTCCGGGGCGGGTCTGTGGAAACACATGCCTACACTTGGTAGGGACACACTTCTGGCATTAGAGGTTGGGGACCAAAACAAGTACACTCCTATTAAAACCGTTTTAATTGTCAAATTTGGGCTGACCCCTGAGAAGTATCGCCAAAGATTTAGGGACAGTAACAAGCTGGGTAGACTTCATGAATTTTTCCAGTAAAGCACTGAATGGCTGGATGCGGGGCAGCAAAGTCAGTTATGTTGGGTTGTACAATTTAATCCTGAGAGAGCACATGCTCAGTGTTTGTTTTGTAGAGTTGCACCAGCACCTAGTTGATAGTAAGCTGACTGATCCCAGGGAGCTTGCTGAGGAGGCGGACCTCTGGGCTAGCACCAGAGTGTCCAAAAAGGTATCGGGGGGACACACCCACAAAGGTGGTCAGGGTCCCCAACAGAAGAAAGAGGAGGGAGAAAAACTTAAAAATAACGAGTTCTCTAAAGGCCCCAGAATAAATCCCAAGGGAATAGTGGTAACCAGTCCCAGTCTGATCCTAAGAAGAGAGGGTTCTTTGATCATAAGACAGGGAGGTATGCACCCCAATGTGCAGAGTGCTCCAAGTATGCTCTCACTAAGGGGGACTCCAAATGCCCAAAGAAGGCACAGCGCCCCCCACTGGTGGGTGGACACCTGGGCTGGCTAGTGTAGTGCTCAGGGAGGAGGTAGTCCCAGTTAGCTTTGGGGAACAGACAGAGGTAACCCTAGTGTCCCTGGTGGATGCAGATGTGGTGCCAAAAGCCCACATGCCTGCCAATACTACTGTATAGTATAGGCAGTGGGTCACCATTAATGGGCAACAGGTGGAGGCTCTGCGTGAAACAGGAGTCAGCATGACTACTGTCAAGTGTCAGCTCATGTCAGCATAACAGATCCTACCGAACACATTCCATCAAGTCATAGTCGCTGACAATCGCAAGAGCCTTCAAACGGTGGCAGGGTGGGGGGTCTCTTGTACTCTGAAAGTAGCTGTGAGTCCTGCCATGCCTGTAGATTGTCAGTTAGGCAATGATCTAGAGCACTCTAACTGGAGGGAGGTAGAGCTCAGGTCTCACTTGGAGATGATGGGATTGCCTGAGTGGGTCTGTACGACCACACAGTCCAGGGCTGCCCGGGAGGGACGTCAAGGGTGTCTGGAGCCTGAAAGAATGGCCCAGACAGCTGCCAAGTGGGGGCAAGGGGTGTGGAAAACTGGTCCCAGAAGCTTCCACAGTGGAAGTCGACGAGGTCCCTGAGGAAGAGGCCCCTGAGCCAACTGGGGAGGACATTGCTGCCATAGGTGACCGACCTGAGCTTGCTAGCTGTCAAGTTGAGGATGGGCCCACCAGGGAGCAATTCTGAAAAGCTCAGAAAGAGTGTCCCACCCTTGAGGGCTTGAGGCAACAGGCCTCAGCTCGTGCAGCAGGTGAAGCCTCTGGGGATCACCTAATTTACTGGGAGAATGGTCTCCTATATAGTGAGCCTAAGGCTCCTGGTACTGGGACAGCACATGTGCTGGTGGTCCCCAAGTGTTACCAGGCTTTCCTACTGGGTTTGACTCATGACATACCCCTGGCAGGACATTTAGGGCAAGACATGACCTTTGGCAGACTTGTCACCCACTTGTCACCCACTTCTATTGGCCTCAAATGAAGACAGCCTCAGATACATTCTGTAGGTCCTGTCCCACATGCCGTGGACAGGACCTACAGGGAAAAAGCTGAAGGCTCCCCTGATCCTACTCCCCATCGTTGGCACCCTCTTTGATAGGGTGGGCATCAACGTCATTGGTCCATTGGACCCCAAGACAGCCCTTGGCAACAGGCTCATCCTGTTCTTGGTGGACCATGCCACCTGCTACCCAGAGGCAATCCCTCTGAGGACGGTGACTGCGCCTGTGGTGACCAGAACCTTGATGAGGATCTTTACCCATGTGGGTTCCCCAAAGAGACAGTGTCTGACAGAGGCACTAACTTCATGTCTGCATACATGAAGTCCATGTGGGATGCATGTGGTGTAACCTACAGGTTCACTACACCCTATCACCCTCAATCCAACAGTCTAGTTGAGTGATTCAACAAGACCCTGAAGGGCATGATTACAGGCCTACCTGAGGCCATGAGACATAAGTGGGACTTCCTCTTACCATGCCTTCTCTTTGCTTACAGAGAAGTGCCCCAGAAAGGGGTAGGGTTCAGTCCCATTGAGCTTCTCTATGACTACCCTGTCAGGGGGCCCTTAAGCATTGTCCAGGAGGGGTGGGAGAAAGCTCCTACAATGTGGTCAGCTACATGTTTGCCCTCCACAACTAGATGCACCGCTTCTAGAAAAAGGCCAAAGGCAACCTAAAGGCCAGTCAAGAGGTAATGAAACGCTGGTATGACCAGAAGGCAACTCTGGTGGCGTTCCAACCTGGCGACAAATTAAGGGTCTTGGAACCAATAGAGCCCACGGCTCTCCAGGACCGCTGGACTGGCCTATATGAAGTAAAGGAGTGTAAGGGGAAGGCCACTTATTTAGTGGACCTCCAGACCCCAGAAACACCCTAATGGTGCTCCATGTAAACAGACTAAAGCCTCCCTTTAGTCAGCAAGCTCCTTGTGACAGATGAGGGTGTGGAGGAGGAGAGTGAACCTCTCCCTGACCTTCTCTCTGCACAAGAAGGTGATGGGACAGTGGAGGGTGTCAACCTCTCTGATTCCCTAGACTAGCGAGGTGACTGTTACCATTTACTGGAACAGTTTTCCTCCCTGTTTTCCCTCACACCTGGACTTACACATCTGTATGTCCATGAAGCTGACACAGGAGACAGCCCCCTGTAAAGAACAAAATTTACAGGTTGTCAGACAGTGTGAAGGCCAGCATAAAGGATGAAGTCTCTAAAATACTAGCTCTAGGGGTGATTGAAACCTATAACAGTACCCGGTCCAGCCCAGTGGCGCTGGTACCAATGGCCACCCCACTGGGCACCAAACTAGACCTTCGATTCTGTGAGGTTACTGAGGTCTCAATTCAGTCACCAAGACTGATGCACCCCCCCGAGTTGATGAGTTCATTGACAGGATAGGCACTGCCAAATTAATCATTATGTTTGATTTGACATCAGGGTACTCTCAGATCGCGTTGACTGAGGGGTCAAAAGAGAAGTCAGCATTTTCAACCCTAGAGGGATGTTACCAATTCTAGGTGATGCCCCTTGGCTTGAAGAATGCCCCTCCTACCTTCCAACTGTTGGTTAATAGGGTCCTGTGCTACCTAACTAGACAACATTGTTGTCTACAGTGCCAGTTGGGAGGAGCACCTGCCTCACCTCCAAGAGGTGCACCAGACCCTGCAACAGGCAGGACTAACAATCAAGGCCAGTAAGTACCAGATTGGGCAGAGTTCCACAATGCATTTGGGACACATGGTAGGTGGTGGCATAATGCAGCTCCTCTAGGCCAAGAATGAAACAATCATGGCTTGGCAACTGTAGGAGGCTGGCCTTCTATGTAGTGTGCAAAGCTAGGCACACTGTGTAGAAGTTCCAGGCAACCACACGTTGGTTTAAAGAGGTAAAAACTAGATCACCTAATGCTCTACTTTTTATGGTAGCTTGGTCGAGCAGTTAGGCCGATCTTGGAGAAGTGCAAAGCATTTGTTGTACCCCCAGTATCAATCATGCAACTCACACATTCGAAGGAAAAACTCAAGACCAGTTTATAAACATACTTCAGATTTTCATATATATTTTAAGACCAAGATTATCAAAATTGGTTAAGTACTTTTGGAGATATGGATTTTTGAAGCTTAAAGAAAATAGTCGTCCTGTGCATAATTACGCACCGCAGGAATCAATGGAAAGTCACCTTTAAAAGTAAATATTAAAACGTACTGTTGAATTACCAAGTTCTCCTATTGCAGGCTTATCAAGGTCGTGGATGGGCACACTGTGCCAACTGGAGAAGTTGGGGCAGCTCCCGGTTCCGGCTGGAGCAGCTGTGAAGTCTCTGGAGCTTGTGTAGGGCCACTGCGAGGGAACACTTGGAAAAGCACTGCACAGGTAAGTTCAGAGGTGGTTCCTTGGGGTCCCCTTGGAGTGTCGAGGTCGCACGTGGTGAGGGCCCCCTCGGGCACAGCAGATTCCTTGCTGCAGGGCACAGGCTGGCCGGGTATAAAGTGAATTGGTGATCCAGGAGCCGTGTGCAAAGAAGCCCTTGGGATCCGGAGGTAAATCTCTTTAAGGGTTGCTTGCAGGACAAGGGGGCACTCTGACGGGAGGTCTGGGGTGTTCCTGAAGTCCCGTTGACTGGGGATTCCTCCTTGCCCTTTTTCAGCCCCAGATGGTCTGGTTTACATGGTGTCTGACGTCAGCTGACCAGTACTCAGGATATTGTTATGGTTCGCTCCTGGAGTGTGCAGTGCCACGAAACCTGACACACCTGCAGGGTTTGTCCTTGTGGTCACTGGTGTGTGGTAAAGTCTGGCTGTGACTTCCAGTTCGGGAGTTACCGGCCAGTCAGTGAAGTGACCTTCACTGTGTTTCTGGTTCCTTTGTTGTAGCAGAGTGGTACCTCCACTCTGGCGGGAGTTCTTGGGCAATTGGTGACGCCTGAAGGTCCTCTGGGTTTCTTGAGGTTAGTCCAGTTGTTCAGCAGCTCCTCAGCGGTGATTTTTGGGTCCTCAGTGCAGCAGGCAGAGTTTGGCGCCTTTTCTTTGTGCAGCAGGTCCACAGTTCTCATGCCTTGGATCTTCTTTGTTCTGGTCTTCTTTGTGTCCTTCAATTCCGATTTCTTGTTCTAGGGATACCCACTAAATACTGAATTTAGTGGGAGTTTTACTGGGTATTTGGTAATGTCCCATGGGACACTTACCTTTGGGTGGCTGCACCAACTATACTGACCACTTCCTGTGAGAAGGGTCACTTCCCTAAACCTGACTGGCTATTTCCCTTCTATCTAAGTTGGAGGAAAATGAAATGGAGTGTCCATCTCACAGGCAACACCTTAGGGGTGGTGCATGCCAGGTGGGGACACTCCTCCTATCCTTTGTGTGGTTTCCTGCCTTTGCTTCCGCCAAAAGTGGGGTTTTACAGAGGGGCTGACCATCTGCTGCTAGCAGCAGGCCTGGGGGTCGAGTTTCAAAGATGGTAAGCCCTTTGAAGCTCACCTTCAGGGCCGTGCACAATCCTGAGGGAGGGGGCATTTTTTTACAAACCAGAGAGACAAGGCTCTCCCCCAAGGTTTGTATATTGAGTGTCTGGAGGTGGCAGGCTGGATAGAACCAGTCAGCAACCATGCCAGGGTAGTTAGCTTTTGCAGGGGGCACCTCTAAGGTGACACCTAGGTACATTTAGGGACAAATGTAATACAGGTACCAGTTTGGATTTATCAATCTGAGTTGTTTGATACCAAACAACCTAGGATTCAGAGTGGCCATCATGTAGCTGGGAAACTTGCGTTGACCAGTGTCTAGCACATGCATTAAAATGCCTGCTTTGCTCACTCACTATGTCCCAGGTTTGGCAAGGACACAGAGGGGGCATATAGCTCATGCAGCTATGCCCTCACATTTAATATGGAGCACCCTGCCTTAGGGCTGTAGGGCCTGCCAGAGGGTGTGTTACCCATAGTAAAAGCAGTGTATGGTGGACAGGGCACACAGGTAGCGTGCCATGTCGAGTTTGTGTTTTAGGTTTGCACCAGGACACTAAGGGGGTCATTCTGACCCTGGCGGCCGGTGACCGCCAGGGTCACCGACCACGGGAGCACCGCCAACAGGCTGGCGGTGCTCCCGAGGGCATTCTGACCACGGCGGTTCAGCCGCGGCCAGAAAGGGTAAACCGGCGGTCTCCCGCCGGTTTACCACTGCCCTTGTGAATCCTCTATGGCTGCGGAGCGCGCTCCGCAGCCATGGGGATTCTGCCATCCCCTACCGCCATCCTGTTCCTGGCGGGTCTCCCGCCAGGAACAGGATGGCGGTAGGGGGTGCCGCGGGGCCCCTGGGGGCCCCTGCAGTGCCCATGCCCATGGCATGGGCACTGCAGGGGCCCCCGTAAGAGGGCCCCGCAAAGTATTTCAGTGTCTGCTAAGCAGACACTGAAATACGCGACGGGTGCAACTGCACCCGTCGCACCCCTGCAACTACGCCGGCTCAATTCTGAGCCGGCGTCCTCGTTGCAGGGGCATTTCCTCTGGGCCGACGGGCGCTCTTTTGGAGAGCGCCCGCCGGCCCAGAGGAAATGTCTGAATGGCCGCCGCGGTCTTTTGACCGCGGTGCGGTCATTCAGCGGCGGTACCTTGGCGGACGGCCTCCGCCGTCCGCCAAGGTCAAAATGACCCCCTAAGTCTGCAATGGCAGTGGGTGCATCTGGATGCATGGCCCTAGAGGGTGGCACAATCAGTGTTGCTGCCCTCAGGGGCCTACCCATAGTACTCCATGCCCTGGGTACCTAGGAATCTATTTACTAGGGACTTATAGTGGTGGTTAATGGTGTATCTAATTGTGCCAATGCATCACAACAGTTTTAGGGAAAGAACTCTGGTTCAGGGAACCTGATTAGCAGGGGCCCTGGGCACTACACCTTCCAAGCTACATCAAACATCAGGCAAAAAGTGGGGGCTAACCATAACAAAAATAGGCCTTTTCTCACAACAACTACCTGGAACCCAAACTGAAGTGAGAGCCTTCTTAGGCCTTACTGGCTACTACAGGAGGTTTGTTAAGGGATATGGCCCCATGGTTGCCCCATTAACTGAGCAGACTTCTAAGAAGCAGCCCAGATTGGTGAACTGGACAGGGGCTTGCCAAAAAGCCTTTGATTTCCTGAAGGAAGCCATCTGCACAGCACCTGTGCTTAGGGCCCCTGATTACTCCAAGGAATTCATAGTGTAGACAGACGCTTCAGAGCAAGGCATAGAAGCAGTCTTAGCACAGCTGAATGAGGAGGGCCTAGACCAACCAGTAGCCTTAATTAGCAGGAGGGTATGACCTAAGGAACAGAGGTGGAGTGCCATTAAAAGAGAGGCATTTGCTGTGGTCTGGACACTGAAGAATCTGAGACCATACCTGTTTGGGACTCACTTCTGGGTTCAGACAGACCACACGCCCCTCAGCTGGCACATGCAGATGAGGGGTAAAAATCCTAAACTCTTGAAGTGGTCCATCTCTCTACAGCTAATGGAATTTATGGTGGAGCATTGCCTGTGGCTGGCCACACCAATGCTGATGGTCTCTCCAGATTCTTCCGCTTTATTGATGAGAGCTCCCAAGGGGTTGGGCAACTCTCTCCACTTTCAGCTGATGGGGAAACACATGTTAGACCTGACAGCCTTAGGGTGGTTAATCCCTCAACTTTTTGCATGTCTCCCTCCATTTTGCTGACCCTCTTTTTGCTGGTTACTTTACCACTGCTGACCAGTGCTAAAGTGCATATGCTCTCTTCCCTAAACATGGAAACATTGGTCCGTACCCAATTGGCAAATATGATTTACTTGTAAGTCCTTAGTAAAGTGTACCAGAGGTACCCAGGGCCTGTAAATTAAATGCTACTAGTGGACCTGCAGCACTGATTCTGCCACCCACATAAGTAGCCCCTTAACCATGTCTGAGGTCTGCCATCAAAAGGCCTGTGTGTGCACTTTCACTGCCACTTCGACCTGGCATTTAAAACTACTTGCCAAGCCTTAAACTCCCCTTTTTCTACATATAAGTCACCCCTAGGGTAGGCCCTTGGTAACCTATAGGACAGGGTGCTGTGTAGGTAAAAGGCTGGACGTGTACTTATGTGTTTTACATGTCCTGGTAGTGAAAAACTCATAAACTAGTTTTCCACTACTGTGAGGCCTGCTCCTCTCATATACTAGCATTAGAGCTGCCCTCATATATTTTTGAGTGGTAGATTCTGATCTGTAAGGAGTAGCTCTGTCATATTTAGTATTGCCAGAGTAGAAAATAGAAAATCCTGCTTACTGGTGGAGTTGGATTTAATATTACTATTTTAGAAATGGCACTTTTCGAAAGTGGGCATTTCTCTGCACTTACTGCCATCTGCGCCTTACAGCCCTGTCTCCAATCCACGTCTGGTCTGTGCTGGTTGACAGCTCCCCTTGTGCATTTCACCCAGACAATCATAAACACAGGACACTCAGTCAGATCTGTATTCTTCTGCAAACTGAATGGGTCTCCTTGGGCAGGAAGAGTGGAGGGGCTCTCTCTTACATTTTAAAGGCCAGTGGCCTACCCTTACACAAAGGACTGATAACCACCCCACAGGGATCCTGGCAGACAGGACTGGTCTGAAAGGGGAAGTTGTGCACTTCAAAACCACTCTTTGAAGTTTCCCCCACTTCAAAGGCATTTTTGGGTTTAAAAACTGGATCTCTGACCCCATCAAATCAGACACATCAGGATCTACACCTGCACTCTGCCAGAGAAACTGCCTGGCTGCCCAGGGTACTCATCTGGACTGCTTTGCTGAGAACGAATGCTGCCTTGCTGTTTTTCTGCTGGCCTCTAACTGTGCTGGAAGGACTCTGCCTTCCCCTAAAGTGCTCTCCAAAAGCTTGTATTGAGCGTGCCTCCTGTTTTGGAGTCTCAGGGACAGCAAAGACTTCACCCACCAGCTTTTAGCTAGTTTTCTGACTTTAGTGATGCCAGGAACAACCTCAGCGACACCATCACTGACGCCACAGCCTGCTCCTGCTCTGTGCATATTGCTGCATGCAACAACCGTGGCCTGCAATGCAAGTCCGACGTTCTCACGACACCGCTGATATCACGCAGGGGTCATCGCGACACTGCGAAGTTGACACATCACGTCTTGATCGACTGGATCCATCGACCATGCCGGGTCACCAGGAACCAAGGCATCACATCAGATGCCGGGCCAGCTCCCCCTGCAACCGTAGGGAACCAACGCCTCACCTCCCCCTGCCTCACAGGTCAGAACCAATGCCTCATCTCCCCGGACGCTGCAAGGGACTGACGCCGCAGCGGCCCCAGCAACGCCTCATCTCCCTGACTCTGTGCAACGTCTTTGCTTCTTCGTTTTCAAAAGGTACCTGGGGGTCCATGCGACTCCTTGACCGGTGCCTGTGGCGTAGGATCATTGGGAACAACTCCGTCAACAACGCCGTGATAGCCCCAGTTGGAGCTAATGTGTTTCTAAGAGCTATAGTGGGATTTAATCTTTAAAAATTCATAATTTTGCTTGGGTACATTGGATGTTCATCATGTTTACCTTATTTTCTTCAGATAAATATTATCTATTTTCCGGAACCTGTCT
The DNA here is from genome assembly GCF_031143425.1 of Pleurodeles waltl. Lineage (NCBI taxonomy): Eukaryota > Metazoa > Chordata > Amphibia > Caudata > Salamandridae > Pleurodeles > Pleurodeles waltl. The sequence continues at coordinate 209,232,779 of NC_090438.1, read as the reverse complement.
GGTGTAGTTTTGTGGTATTTTCACTGTTCTACTGTATGAGTTATTGCACAAATACTTTACACATTACCTTCTAAGTTAAGCCTGCCTAGCTACCAGAGGGTGAGCACAGGATACTTTGGGATGTGGTGTGACTTACCCTGACTAGGACTGTGGTCCCTACTTGGACAAGGGTGTATACCTCTGCCAACTAGATACCCAATTTCTAACATAACTGAAAAGTGTTAATTTCAGTGCGGAATAACTCATGCATAATAAATGCAAACGTTGTAGTAGGAAATCACTCTTAGGTATTAAAAGCACAGAAATGAAGTAACATAATGTATTGACATAATTTAGCCTAACTACTGATGTCATATTAAATGTTGACTTTACACGTTATGGTTAAAAGGCCTGTTTACATTTAAACTTATGTTTTGTACATGATGTTTTTCTCTTTCCACTGAATATAATTGTGCTTTTATGCAACAAAACATGCAAAAAATTAATTAATTTAGTTAGGGGATTTTTCTTTATGGAACACGCTTTCTGCATTTTCTGTACATAGGGGCATATTTGTGTCATTTTTTTACGCTAATGTGGCCGAATGAGGCCAAAATCCTTGCGCCACATTGACAAAGTCGTGCAATGCATGCATTGCACCACTTTGTAACCCTTTGCGCTACATTATGCCTGCACCAGGCATAATGTATGCAAAGGGGCGTTCCCCCGTTAAGGGGGGCCGAAAAATGACACAAGGAAATCTAACAGATTTCCTTGCCTCATTTTGTATGGTACTTTTAACGCCTGCTCAGAGCAGGTGTTAAAAGGGAGCTTCCATTATTTGTAATGACCCCCTATGTACTCTGCAGGAGTAGCGCCAATAGTTTGGTGCTACACCTGAAGAGTAAATCAATAGCATCATGAAAAATTAAGCTATTGCCCCTACCCTGCGCCATGATGGCAGTAGGGGGCAGTAAAGAGCACAAGAAAAGTGGCGCAGGTTTGCGTCAAAAAGTATACTGCTGGCTAGCGCCATTCCTGGATGTCAAATTTAAGCTATGACGCTAGCCGGCGGTAAGGCCCAGTGAGCGCCAAAATGATTGACTCTAACAGGGTGGGGGAGGGGAAACTGGAGGTTGTGCATAAAAGAATGGTGCTAGTCAGGTTAGAGTAAAAAAAATGACTCTAACCTGATTAGCGTAATTATTTCTATGCACAACCCCCAGCCCTAAGTCCCCTAGGCATGGCCATTGGGCACAGTGACATGTAGGGGGCCCAAGGTAGGCCCCCTATGGCACTCTGCAAAAAAAAAAAAATACTTACCTGGACTTACCTGGGATGGGTCGCCCTCATCCTTAGGTGTCCTCCAGGTATGGGTGCGGGTGGGTGGGGGTGTCCCTGGGGGCAGGGAACGGCACCTGTGGGCTGTTTCAATGGTCTCTGACCATGGAAAAAGGCTCACAGGTCTCCTAACGCCTGCCCTGACCCAGGCATTAAATAATGGTGCTAAGAAGGCTTAGCGCCATTATTTAAGGCCCTCCTCCTCCCATGCGTGATTTTTGCATGGGAGGATAAAAAAGGCGCTAGGGCCTTTGAGTTATTTTTTCCCCGGGAATGCTTACCTTCCATCTCATTGACGCAAAGTAGTATTCTGCAGGCAACAAATTACTTTAACTCCAATATTTTGGCGCTAGATATGTCTAGCGTCAAAATATAAATATGGAGTTAAGTTTGCGCCAGATAAGCGGCGAAAAGAAATGACGCAAATCCAGCCCAAACAGAGTATAAATATGCCCCTAAATTTGTAATTCTTCCTAATGTGGTATTTTATCTTATTTTGAAATATTGACCTATGGATTATTTGTATTTGTTATAATTTTGATAACATTTAATGATTACTAAATAAATCATATAAATGTGAATTTATTTAATAAAACACGGAATCTCTCTGTTCATTCCTGTGCAGCCCAAATTGGACTTCAATGTTGATGTTAATTGATGTAAATAATTGCTCCTCATCATCTCTCCTTGACCATTAACAAAGACCCATATGACCAATGGCGGGGTTAGTTAATGATTATACTCGATGAGTATACTCCCCACTCCAACACCAGGAATTCACAATCTAGACTGGGCAAATGATTTTGTTTTAAGAGATCCCAGAGTCTCCAACCTACCTCAGGGGTGTCAGCATGTTTCTTCACTCTTGTGTGCATTAACTGTGTGTTTACGCAAATTAATATATAAATAACTTTTAATATGTGTCCAGCGTGTCTCTGATGTAAGCAAGTCATATATAGACAAAAGGATGCACAGTTCCAAGCGGAATGTTACAATACAGATCATCCCCTAATACAGGAGAGATCAAGAACGGTCCCTGTCAGTAACCTAATTCAGGAACAAGTGCCCTCACTCACCTATTGGTGACATGCTTCATCATTGGGCTATGCTCTCTGTCAGACCGGCACTCAAACATCTGACGGGCCCCTCGTGGGGGCTCATTAACGGAGATCTTTTGACGAAAATTCACATAGGTGAATGCAATAATGTGTGATTGGTAAGTAGAACTGTTAAAATTGACTAGTACGACCCCATAATGAAATACACTTTTATTGAAAATGTGGGCCTCTGTCAAGATTAAAAACAAATCAGGAAAGGGGAAGTAAGAATAATGTCTGACTTACCCTAATCACAATGTAGTGTTCCGCTAACAGCACTGCCCTGTCAGATGAAGAATTCCGCGATCATCAGGCTGCCTGTTGGCGGTGGAAGGCCGCCTGTGGCGGTCCCCACTGCCTTCATTATGTGGCGGTCAAGACCTTCATGCCGGTGACGGTAATTTCCGCCGCCACCGGCATGGCGGACTCGATCGCCAAGTTAATAATGAGGGCCATAGTGTCCAACCCTACAAAGAGGTTATAACAAACTATTCATAGTATGGTAGAGGAAGCAGTGAGGGCAGGATGGATTACACATCATGAAGCTGAATTTTTAGATACCAAAGAACCTTGAGGGCCCTACTTCTACTGTCTCCCTAAAATACACAAAGGGAACCCACCTCCGGGCCACCCGATTGTCTCAGGGATAGGATCTGTACTGGAACCTTTGCCCACATTTTGTGACTTTTTTCCTCCAACCCATTGTCCAACAGAAATCCACTTTTCTTAAGGACACTAAAGACACTCTGGTACTACTAGACCACATCAATGCTAGGGGGACCACTGATGTGTTGATTTCCCTGGATGTTGAGGCATTATACACCAACATACCACAGGATGGCACTTTAGAAGCAGTTGAGGAAATCCTATCTTCCAATACATGGCCTCACAAGACCCCCATAAGCTTTATCTTAGAATGTGCCAGCCTTGCTCTGAAAGAGAGGTTTGAAGATGACCTATATCACCAGATACAAGGGACTTCCATGGGCAGCACCTTTGCTCCCAGTCTAGCCTGTCTCTACATGTACACTTTCAAAAAATGCCATATTCTAGAACCTACACAACCCTTCTTTTCCAACATCCGACTATGGCGAAGATATATGGATGATATTCTGATCACATGGAAGGGCGAAATGGATGAGGCGAGTAGATCTGTGAACTGGATAACTACACTAGTACAACATCTATGTTTCAGCGCCACCACTTCCGATAAGGAAGTAGCATTTTTGGACTTATGAATTATATTGAAAAATTGAATTCTTCATTTGTCTATCTTTCATAAACAGACTAACCAAAACCCTTACTATTATTTAACAGCCATTACCCCAAATCCTTGAGGACCAACTTACCATTTGGTTACTTTCTGAGACGGAGGCGTAATTGTAGTGATAAAACTGATTTCCACACACATTCTGTTATTCTCAGGCAGAAATTAAAAGATCAGCATTACCCCCCTCGGGTTGTTGCACAGGCTAAAAAAAGAGCCCATAATATCCAGAGAGAGATTTTATTGACTGACTCTAAAAAAAACAACAGACTAGGCTTACTTGTGTGTCTACTTTTACACCTTTATGCAACCATGTAAAAAAAAACAATAACAAATGGCCGATATTGACTGGCACTGGGGAATCTTTAGATAACCCACTATTTGCTTTTAAGAGGACACAAAACATTAGGGACCTAATAGTCCATACTGGGCCTAGACTAAAAAGAACCATTGACACCACTATGCCACAATCATGGCTTAAGGTGAAAGGACACCACCCATGTGGACATTGTAATATTTGTCCCCTATCTATGAATGTTGTGGAATTAGATCTAGGGGAGACCCACAATTGGCAATTTATGAAACACACAAACTGTCGCAGTAAGAACTGTATTTATATGATTGTATGTCCTTGGAACCTCCGGTATATAGGAATGACTACCAGGGTGGTTAAGCCACAAATAAATGAACACAGGAGTACAATAAGATGTCAACGAGCTTCTACCAAACTGACAATACATTATATTGAATATAAGCACACACCGGATGACATGAAATGGGTCATTCTAGAGAGTGTTACTGATAACAGAGAATGCACCAACAGACGTTTTGAGAAGGAACAACGTTGGGTGCATAGATTAAGAACCCACATTAGGGGCTTCAGTGGTGATGCTCCCTGGTCTGAACTAATATGATTGTATAATAAACCAATTTTGAGGTAATATATGTAGGGGATTCCCTTCCTTTAATGTACCCATATAACAACACCTTGATCCATATACATTAGCATGCTTTATTTATATTCACTCTGTTGGAAATGGCCTTTCTGCAGGGTCACCCCCAAACTTTTTGACTTCCTCCTTCTCTTTTTCTGACCTAATTTTTGCTGGCTTTAGGACTCTGCACACTTTTCCACTGCTAATCAGTTCTAAAGTGCATGTGCTCTCTCCTTTAAAACATGGTGACATTGTCTCATACCCAATTGACTTATTTAATTTACTTGTAAGTCCCTAGTCAAGGGCACCACATGTGCCCAGGGCCTGTAAATTAAATGCTACTAGTGGGCTGTAGCACTGGTTGTGCCATCCACATAAGTAGCCCCCTAACCATGTCTCAGGCCTGCCACTACAGGGCCTGTGTGTGCAGTTTCACTGCCACTTCGACTTGGCATTTAAAAGTAATTTTCAAGCCTTAAACTCCCCTTTTTCTACATATAAGTCACCCCTAAGGTAGGCCCTAGGTAGCCCATAGGGCAGGGTGCTATGTAGGTAAAAGGCAGGACACGGACATGTGTGTTCTATATGTCCTAGTAGTGTAAAACTCCTAAATTCATTTTACACTGCTGTGAGGCCTGCTCCTTTCATAGGCTAGAATTAGGGCTACCCTCACATACTGTTTGAGTGGTAGATTCTGATCTGAAAGGAGTAACCAGGTCATATTTAGTATGACCAGAATGGTAAGAGAAGATACTGCTTATTGGTGAAGTTGGATTTAATATTGCTATTCTAGAAATGCCACTTTTAAAAAGTGAGCATTTCTCTACAGTTAAATCCTTCTGTGCCTTATAATCCACGTCTGGCTGGGTTAGTTGACAGCTCCCTTGTGCATTCCACTCAGACAAACCCCAAACACAGGATACTCAGTCAGACCTGCACACATCTGCATATTGAATGAGTCTTCCTGGGCCGGGAGGGTGGAGAGCCTGACACTTACATGTCAAAGGACAGTAGCCTGCCCTCACACAAAGGACTGCCACAACCACTACTGGGAACCTGGCAGACAGGATGGATCTGAAAGGGGACCTTGTGCACTTCTAAGCCACTCTTTGAAGTCTCCCCCACTTCAAAGGCACATTTGGGTATTTAAGCAGGATCTCTGACCCCACCAACTCAGACATATCTGGATAAGATACCACTGGAAAAGAATCCCTGAACCAGAATCTGCAACCTGCCAAGAGGAACTGCCTGGCTGCCCAAAGGACTCACTTGACTGCTTTTCTGCAAAGGACTGCTGTCCTGCTGTTGCCCTGCTGCCTTGCTACCCTCTGGCTCTGCTGAGAAGTGCTCTCTAAGGGCTTGGATAGAGCTTGCCTCCTGTTCCCTGAAGTCTCAGGACAAAAAAGACTTCATTTCTGCCAAAGAACTCCTTGTGCGGCGAAAACCGACGCACAGCCTGCATCGCACTGAGAAAATCACTGCACACCAAACCGGATTGACGCAGCCAGACTTCCTGAAGAGGAGAACAATGCAGCGCCAGTGTTGCGACTGGAAATTTGGAAACACGGAATCGACGCAAAGCCGAGCCAGAACGACGCAGCCCGACTTCCTGAGAGGAATCGGCGCAGGGCCTGCCGTGCAGCAGACATTTCCACGCATCACCCACAGGATTGACACAGGCCCTGTGACTTCATCATGCACCCCCAGGATTTCAACGCATCATCCCCGGGGCGTCCGAAAACCCCACAACCCAAAGAGGATCCAGGTCAGCACCCCGGAAATTGACACAAAGCCTTCCCTACGTGAAAACTCAATGACACATCGTCTGTGTGCACCGGAAAAATCAACGCACACCTCCCTGTTTTCCATGCATCTCCTCCTCTGCAGTCCCTTGCAGAGAATTTGAACGCAAACAATTATTTTTCTAAACACTGTGTGGTGTATTTTTGTGGTGTTAAACTGTGTTATTGCATGATTTATTACACAAATACTTTACACATTGCCTTCTAAGTTAAGCCTGACTGCTCAGTGCCAAGCTACCAGAGGGTGGGCACAGGATAATTTGGATTGTGTGTGACTTACCCTGACTAAAGTGAGGGTCCTTGGTAGGACAGAGGGTGACCTGACTGCCAACCAAAGACCCCATTTCTAACACCTATCTAGTGGCTGCATTGTACAATGTGAAACAAAAAGTCTCTCCTACTTCCCGGCTTCGCCCCTTGGCCGAACTGTGTGATCCTAGGCAATGGGGGGCCATATTTATCAACAATTAATGCAATGCAGCAAGCCACCTTGCTGTGCTGAACTGCATGAAAGGGAGAAACGAGGAATGCAACGTATTTAACATTATACAGAACATTCCTACTCTCTGCCTGCATTGGTGCATAAACTGCTGCCTAGCACCAATGCAGCCACCCTTACAATATGGTGAAAGGGTGCCTGCATTGTAGCCAGGATTGTTTTTGTGAAGAAAGGGACACTTTTCTGCACATAACATTTGCAGTTTGTGCTGTCTTGCATTACTCTAGATTTATCAAGCAACGCAGGGTCGCACAAGGTGGCCTTGAGTGGCTTGGTAAATCTCATCGAGATTTTGCATTGCCCTTGTGTCCCCCTGCATGGCGCAAGGGCTACATATAACCTTGATAAATATGGGCCTTGGTTTATTTCAGTTTGCCTCCTGTTTTTTCATTATCATACATGAGAACATCTTGAAATCTATGAGTTTGGGATGTGAGCTGTATAAAACCTTCTGTGTTTGATTTAATTAACTTTAGTGTTGTCCCATCTGTAATAACAACCTGTGTCACCCAGACTGGACACAGGTTGGTTCAATAACTATTGTCAGGGTGAGGAGAGGCATGAATGTTTCTACATTCATGTTTGAAAACTTTCAATTTTAATAAATGGTCTCAATACTGTGACAAAAACTGATGAATAAAGATAAAACACTTCTCCATTTTTTAAATACCCTTTTTGTTTTTTTTAAAGATATTGTACTATTTAAAAATGAAGATGTTCCTAAAGATAAGCGTTGTAGGAAGTGTAAAGAAATGCTTGCTAGTTTACCAAATGTCTGAATGTTGCTTCTCCTATGCCCTTACACTCACCTTACAGCCACTCCCTCGCCCGGCACTACCCGGTTTCCATTAATGCAGGCCGTGTCACAACACAGACCATACTTTTTGACCTCTGGGAAAAAAAATTGCAAGAATCCTTGATCTAGCAAGACATAAAAATAAGGGCTTTAAATAAGGTTAGGTGCATTGTTCTTCTTCTGATTAGAACATGGTGGGGTGCACCACTGTGTGTAGCAGAGATTTAGAAGTCAGTGAAGCAATGTTGTCTTATGGACTTTGGAGTCTGGAAAATTTTATGTTATTGTATTGCCATTAAAATTGTCTTGAAATTTCTCCACAAAACAATGGCCACTCACACTTAGCACTTTTGAAATAACAATTTTTATTTTTATTACGTTGCAAATATATGCTTCAGAAATGTTTTATGCAAATATTATAAATGCTCTCAGTTCCCTGAAAATATAAAAAAAGGCATTGTTAAGAGAGCAACTGAACGTAAAATGTATGTGTTCACAAAGAGATAATAAGCGAGACCGGGAAAGGCGGTCAACGAATATAGACAAATAGGAACGAGGGACACTCATGGAGTGAAGTAGATGGAAAACATGAACTAAGACTGCCAAAGAGGAGAGCTATAGAATGGCATAACAGAGCGGAGGTACCAAAATTACATTGTTACCAGCTTAAAATCTAGTTCATTCATTTGGTGAGGAGCTATCATTATAACATTGCTCCCGGCTGTCCTGGCTTATAGGTCATGAAGGCAGAGGCTGGAAGGTAAAGTAAAAAACGCATTGCTAAGCCAGTATGTCTGTCTTGAATGTGCCAGTATTTGTAAACATAGGATTTTGCAAATGCCAATTACAAGTTTTGCATGCTCAAATGGTGTTTATCCCATCAAAACTGTCTTATGGGCATTCCCAATGCTATGGAAAAAGTAGTTAAAAGGATTGTTTCTGTATAGAAAGCATACAGGAGATAAAGAATTAAGGCCAATATTTATACTTTTGTAGCGCCGCATTTACGCCGCTTTTGCGTAAAAAAATGGCGCAAATGCGGCGCTAAAAAAGTATAAATATGGGCCTAAGGGCCTGGTTTATGAAAAGTTAGCGCCACCTTTGCGTCATTTTTTGACGCAAAAAAGCGGCGCAAACTTTCCATAAATCAGGCCTTAAATGTGACAAACCATATCATAACTGAGTTTACGTTAAGTTGTAAAATAGCCCCTCATTCTTTCCATTGAAGGCAGAATGATACACCAAAAAGCCAAAAGCATGAGTGGAGAGATCCTACTCCTCTGGGTGGAGCAAAAGCCTACTCTATGCATATTTTAAAGACCTGGTCACAATACATCTTGCAACGTCACACTAGACATAAACAAGCCTAACAACTATTTTTACATTATCTAGTTTCTATTTGTTGCTAGCAGGCTATCTCATTAGCGTCTAAAAAGACAACATTGATCCAGGTATAGGTAGGACAACTGGTGCACCTGCTGATGCTATCAGGTATTGTAGGCTGCACGGTGTATCTTCCACTACCTGCCTGCCACATTCCATCAGGTAAAGTATACAGCATAGACAGCGCAGGCGACCCCCTCTCAAAGGATAAGTACTGGGCAAGCAGCTGCAGCTATTTTTGCACAATAAAGGACCAATCAGGAGCAGCAGCAGACAAACAGCTTACATATGCTGAAAATGCAGGGAAGACAGGAGCAATGTAAGTCTAGAGATGCCACTAAAATAAGCTCTTCTATTGGCCATTCCGGCTTTTGTGAACTGGTAATATGAAATTACACATGCTGCTCTCATTTCGCTATTGGAACTTATAACTGAGGGTCACAGCAAAGTTTTTAACTGAAATGAGAGCGAGAATTTGGCTTACCTCTAGAACAGTGGTTCCCAACCTGTGGGCCGGCGACCCCTGGGGGTCCGCGAAGCCTCCTCAGGGGGTCCGCGGCTGCTTAAAACATTTAATAAAATTAGGTCCCAGCTATCAGTAATGACTCCTTGGGGGTCCCCGTGTTCCAATAATGATTCAGTGGGGGTCCCCGGGCTCCAGTATTGATAAAATGGGGGTCCACAGAAGTCAAAAGGTTGGGAACCACTGCTCTAGAATATCCTACTTCAGAGGTTCTGAACCGTTTGTAAGCAATGAGCAAGTGTGTGTCAATCGAAATAATAAGCAACATATGAACCATTGAGGGACATATGAGTATAGATGTGTTGGTAAAACAATTGAAACACGGACCAGTGCACTGATTATCATAATTTACCAAATGTACACATTTCATTTAGGAGCAATTAACAGTATTTGGGGGAACTTTTAGAGTAGAAACAAACTGCATTTCAGAGCACAATATACGCTAGCAGCTGAAACCAAAATGTGAGCAAATCTAAAGGCTAAGGTACGGTGCGTGTAGCTTATTCTCAATGAGTTGTTTTAAAGATAATTTCACATTGCATTTTGAATTTTATAAGACATTTATATTTGTATTCTGCCAAGGATCTTACCAAAATCCAAACTGCACGTGTGACTACATTGTAAAATGTTTTTTTTTAAATTTAATTTAATTGTTTCAGCTAAAAGCCTTACAATATATAAAAAACAATGCACACAGCAATAAAACTTAATTACATAAAATTATTATTCATTCCTTAAACACTTAAGAACTTAAAAACAAAGATCAGCTTCATCCAGACATGTCCAAGTCTCATAAAGGAACCACATAGACATATACAGTTAAATAATTTACAGGTGCAACCCCACTTATATATCTGGGAGATGAAACATTTCCCATCAACACCAACCTATACAAAGGGGCTTCAGGAGAAAAGTCCAAGTGCTTGTAGTGGTTAGTATTAGCAGCAGTGATTTTGTTACATTATGGTATTAAAAGAGGTGATGGGTGTGCCTCATTTATGTAGAGGAGGACCATGTATCTTATGGATCTGTTGGTTCGGTCAGCCCTAGTTTAGTTGGTAGTTCCCTCAACCGGGGCCAAGCGTCCCATATATATGAGGCTATCAAGTTGTGTTCACTGATATTGCCCGGTCTTGTACAAAGTGCAGTTTTAGTGCAATTTGCTCCATTAGACTTAAAAAGAGGGCAGAGTCCCCTACACCTTGCCACGTCAAATTTCTTACACAACAGGGTGAAGTGGACCACATTGTCTACCTGCCCAGGAGTGCAGTCACAGTACTCAAGTCCTGCCGCCAGCCTATGCGTGCGGACCAAGTAACCTCTTAAGGGCAGCACACCCAACCTATATTTAATGTAAAGAGAATGTTTCAATTCAAGATACAGAAGATCCAAGTAATCTGGAGAAGCTGGCACATGGACATTAGTAAAGTAATAGCTTGTAATCGAATCGGGCCTGAGTTCCTGACGCATCCTCCTCTTGTTAAATTCCCGATAGCGTTCTTTTATCTTGCCTACAGTGACCTGATTAACTCCACTCAGATCCTCCCAGAGAGCCTCTAACTGGAGGTTACCTAGGGTGCCTTTGACATGAATTCCCCATAAGCACCCCCCTGGTCCACCACTCGCAGTGACCTCTTCAAGGGTTTCTAAATACACTGCCGCCCTGGGATTGCAAACTAACCTCATCCAATATAATGTTGGCCTCAGAGCTGCTAACTCTGATATCGGCACCAGACTTTGCTCTGCAAACAGGGCCTTCAGGGGAGTACCCAGCTCTAGCCCCAATAGAGATCTCACAAAGTTGTTTTCAGCTATCTGCAGCGCACTGATTTTAGCATATCCCCAGAGTTCTGCTCCATAGAGCGCTGCAGTCACTGCTTTCCAGAATTATACTAGTATTTCTCGCCCCAACCTTATACTTAAACTTCAATATTATCCCCGCTGCTTGCTTAAGGACTATAGCTGCCCTCCGAACTTGGCAGTCCCAGCTCAAGTTCTCTGAAAACTGCACACCTAGCTAATCAAAGTGCTTGGTAACCTCAATTGGTATGTGGTTAATGGATAGTTTCTGCTGGAGACTGGGGGAGGGTTGCAGGGTCATCCCCATGGTCTTCATACAATTGATAGTTAATGATTTTTCTTCACAGTATTGAACAAAACGGGCGAGTAGCCTATGGGCTGCGTTCTCAGTGCGTGCCATAAGTACTGCGTCATCCACAAATAGTAATATTGGAACCTTCCTACCAGCAACAACAGGGACATCTAGCTGATCCACTAAAAGATAGTCAACCACATCGTTCAGAAAAAGACTGAAGAGTAGGTGGGCCAGGACGTCGCCTTGCCGAACACCTTTTTGTACCTGGAAAGGGTCTGTGCACTCCCCCGCCCCATCCAATATCTCACCCTGGCTGTATTGTCTGTGTGCAGTGCCAGTATGGCTTTCAATAGGGGGGCATCGACCCATAGGTCCATCAATGACATCCATAATTTGCCCCTATCCACTGAATTGAAGGCGACTTTCAGATCTATAAAGACCAAATACAAAGAAGACCTCCTTACTACAGTAAATTTGTATTAAATCAAGTAGAGGTGGATGATCTGGTCAATAGTTCCCACCCGAGGCCAGAAGCCAGCATATGCTTCTGTTATCACGCCCTGGTCATCAGCCCACCCCTGTAGGCGGTTGAGTTGGAGTTTCCCTGGAACCTTCCCGGCTCCATCTAGTGGGGAGATTGGCCGGTAGTTAGCAGGACAACCTTGATCGCTCTTCTTATAGATCGGGACAATAATAGCAGAGCGCCAGGACTGTAGAACTGCATTACCCTCAAGGACAGCATTGAACACCTTGGTAAGTATTTTAGCCCAGTAGTAAGGTGCCTCAGAATAAAGATCCACCGGACCCGGATCTGGGCCCGGGGCCTTATTCCTCTTCATTGCTCCCAGTGCTCTAATCACTTCTGGGATTGAAATTCCTGTTTCACTAGTGGTGGTACAAAGGGCGTCTTTCATCTGTCTAGGGACCAAGGGATCAACTGCGGGAGTACTAGACAATGTACTAAAATGGGGAACCCAAGCAGTTGGGTCTATATGGGTTTCTACAACGTTTGCTGTCCCCTTCCCCACTCAGCCCACATTGCGTTTTGGTACAGCCGTTTCTTGGTTGCTAGTAGGCACTTATAATCTCTTCTATATTCTTTAAATTTCTTTTCACTAATTGAGCTATTGTGGTGCCGTGTTAAGGCAAACAAAACGCGAGTTGAAGTCACCACAAATCAGCATCACACTCCTACCTCCTTCACAGCTGTTTTGTTTTCCTTCTCTTATCTTATGATCGAGCTTACAAAACGTCTCTGGAATGCACTTCTTTGTCTAAAGAAGACATTTATTATTATTATTACTTCACCACGAGGTTCCTGAAGGACGAAATTAGTAGGTTGGAAGCACACGTTTAAAAGTAGTCGCAGCAATGAAAGCAAAATATATCAAATTACTTCTCAGTTGCAATGTACACAGCAAATACATGTGATTATATTATAGCATAACTTCAAAGCAAAGCATAAAAGTCAAAATTGCATCACCGTAGGGCCTATCACTCCGCTTCATCTTTCTGAGGTCTGCAAGTTGATGACTCCGGTTCAACCGCGAGAAAGAGATTTTCTACCCAAACAGGAGACAGGCAACTGAAGTCCGTTCCTGTTTGAAGTCAAGATCTTTCTCCCCCTCGCTGTTGCCCAGGGCCATTGTTAAAAGCAAACTGTGAGAAGCAGTGTGAGAACCAAATAAACCTGGAGAGTGGCCAATTCTCCTAACTTCACTCATTCCCAGACTGGATTGAGAGGTAAACACAAAATCTATGCTCTCTTATCAGCTAGGGTTTGGTGTGAAAAACACAGCTTGGTCTATCATGTGGAAAAACACAGCTTGGAAAAACACAGTTCATCTGCAATGTCTCAACTGCAATGTTTAACTCCACGTTAAAGCCAATAGGCAGCTAAACTGAATACCAAATGTAATGTCTAACTGCATGTTAAAGCCAATAGGCAGCTAAACTGAATAATGTGCTACTGGTGAACATTGAGCAACTAATATGCGCAGTGGTGAAACAAAAAGTCATTGGTCAAACACAATCAATAGCATCACAACAGCCCAGTGTAGTTTTACCATCTACCATGCCTCTTCGGACGTTTTCGATGTATATGGAGCACTCTTTCCAGAGTGCGTGAACCCCCGGAGACACCCCCGTGGAATGTATACGTTCAAGATATCAATCATCACCCCCTTATCATTTCCTGACCTAAGTCTCACATGCTGAATGTTGATGGGAGCCATCAGGAGCAGCACATCTACGTGCTCTACTTTGTACTCTAACTTGCACCCATATTGAGATACCCCCCAAAGGGCGACCCTTCCCAGCCCAGGCGGCCAGCATATCAAAGCCCAAGAACCCATTATTGCATAATTCTTCAACAGCCCATGTTTCTTGGAAACAACAAATATCATGGAAACTGACATGTTGTGACCAGTCATTGTCTTCCAGTTTGCTGGCCAAGCCTGCTATATTCCAGTGCAGCATTCGCCAACAACCCCTCTCCGAATTATTACAGGCAGGAGGTATGGGGGGAGCATACAGGAGGAATGGCTGAGTAGGGAGAAGGTTTCTTTACTAATCAGTCGGTTCTTGCTCTAGGGGATGCTCCTGAATCACCAGCAAGTACAGCCACTACCCACAACCAGTTCTCGCAGTTGGACCCTTTTTTCCTCACATCATGGCTTGGGATCCAGATTTGTCTGCTGTTTTTGTAGGTAGCGATGGTCAATGATTCTCGCACTCTACTGCCCTCGGCTTATTTCGCCATGGTGCCAGTCCGTGCCTAATAGGGCTGCCTTCCCTCGACATATCTGTGCTGCTTCCATACCCCACCGATTTTCTCCTGATTGGAGGTAGGACAGGGCAACACATCAACCTCCATTATGTGGAAGCAAACTGCGTGGTTGAGGATTAATCTAGCTATACCTGGTAGGGCAAATTCAACCAGAGCTGAAGGCCAGGAGATAGCAGGAACGCCTTGAAGAGTGGTAGAATGGGTGCACCTCCTGCCATAATCAAGCCGTTGTTGCTTAGTTCCCAGCTTGACTAATTCACGTCACTGGAGGAAAGAACTCTCAGCTCAGGTAGAAGAGCGTAGAAGGGGGTTAATAATCTAGACCTCTTTAGGGGTTGAATTAGACCAACGTCAGGGAAGAGATCGATGAATTCCAGGCATTGCCCGCCATATCTTCTATCTCAATGTGAGTCACAGGCATCCAGGCTGTCTCTGTGTCTAGGTCCTGATAGCACCATAACTGGTGAAGCATCCTGGTTTAATCCAGGTAACGCACTTGAATCTCTGGGAGTGCATGAAGCCTCCTCTTCAACTTGGACTGCCACCGTCTTGTGGGGGCAAGGCAGGGGGCTGCCAATCTTAGCTACCTTCCTGAAGCCCTTCCTCACCGCCATTCTTTTTTTCTTTATAGAGCTTTTCTTTTTAATCCTATGCTTCCTTGCCTTTGCTGGACTTTCTTGGCAAACTGCTCCTTCCACTACACCCCCCCACTATGGTTATCCTCGCAGTATTGGGGCTGGGTGGGTTGTGAGGGTTCCTCTACCCCCTTACACTTAGCAGCTATCTAGGAGGTGTTATCAGAAGGGGAGACAGCTACGTTTCTGATGCTCGTGTTCTCCTCACTTGCTGCATCCTTGGAGCTGGCAACTGGGGCTAACCCCCTGTCTGTGCAGTTCTCATTATTGGAGAACAACCATTTAAGGGAGTAAACTGTGAATGGTGTAGCTCGCTTCCCCTTTTCTTTAACACTTTCCTTCTTCTTATTACCCCTACTCACTGTTACCCCTATTTCAGCAGGGGCTTCACTCTGGGGTCCCACAGTTCTCCTCTTACACTCCACGGTGCTAGCTAGTAGCTCCTTTGGTTCAATAATTGCAGCTTTTTTGCTGGGACTAGCCTCGTACTCATCTGCAGGAAGGCTTCCCCTCTCTGCTGCAGTAAGCCCAGCACCCTCTCCATGGACATAAGCGTTATCACCACAGGGGTTAGTCATGCTTGTGTTAATCTGTAGTATACTCCCAGTTTGAGCAGGGGTGGAGTCTCCAGTTTGCGTCTGTGCAACACTCCTTGTAGGAAATAAGGGATTAGACCGGCTATGGTTAGCATGCCAGACATGGGGTCTGTGGAGGTAGAGCCTGGTTCCCCCCAGTTTTTCGTTCACCTGGGACTAGGGCCTGCAGTATCATAATTAATTGTGACTCAATATGCTCATTTCCCCCAAGACATTTCTCCAATAGTGCAAGGATCGAGACTAGAACATTATTTAATGCAGTCACAGTCTCGTAAATTATAAAGCCTTGTGGGAATTATTCCTTGAAGACTGACAGGCAGAAATGTGCTGGTATATAGAGTCAGTCGAACAAAATCCCCCACTGGGGGAGGAGCTGTTGTTTGCAGGTTTAAAGCCAAACGCAGACTCCACCGATGCTGCAGGGCTATCTTCAGCTGCCAGGAAGACCTTGGATGGCCCACAAGGTCCAGCTTTAACTATTGGACTGCAGACTACATCTGGTAGCCTATAAACCAGAAACATCAGGGAGCACTCATTAAGATAGTCACTTTTCCCCTCTAGGATACCATTGCCTAGAACCCCTATAGCCCCCGGTTTGTTATTTGTTGTCAGGTGTTTAGCCACTAGGTCATCTATGGAGTGGAGACTCCTCCTTCTCTGGGGCCCTCTAGGTTTGCTCTACATCCTTGGGCTCTTCAGGGTACTTTGTTGTCCCTTCAACATACGGTGAGACCTCCTATGAGTTTGCTCACCCGCCATCACTGTCACTGGTGATCCTGCTGAAGCATTTGTAACACTCTCAGCAGCTCTTGTCTCACTGTCTTTCTCTGGACATGTGATTCTCTACCACCATTCTGAACTGCCAGGGCTGCCAGGGCCGGCTCCTGCTCCTGTTCGGTGATCAGCTGGAAGGTACCTTGTCCACCTTCTGACCCACCTTCTGATACAAACTAGTTATCAGGCTATTGGGAAGTCTGGATTCAGCCTCTCTAGAGTCGCCATCTAAGAGGGGTGAAGCAGGAGCAGAATCAGGTCTTGTAGGCATTGGTCCATATGGTCTTATATTCCTTCCAGCCAAATCCTTTTGCTTTGGGTTGTGCCATAATCAGTCTACGAAATATTCTCATTGAGCGCCTCGGTACAGTGTGCCTAGCACTGGTGGTTCTTCTATTTTTCAGTGTCATTTTCTTGTTACCTTCTGTCCACCGCCGATGTCCAACAGTGGCCAATGGCCAATTGATTTGTCAACTGCAGTCGAGCACTATGTGTGATAGTACACTATAACAGTGTGACCCAACAGTGTGTACCACTTAGTCCAGGCCCAGGTGGCAGAGGAGCACACGGAGTGGAGCAAACCACACCAGAACCTAGTCTGGCCTCTTCTGCGCCAGGTGGCAGAGGAGCACACGGAGTGGAGCAAACCAGAACCTAGTCTGGCCTCTTCTGCGCCTTTCCAGCTCAACTCTGGGGCCCTGGCTCTAACGGCTCAGCCACGCACACCGCACCAGCCCTGGCCTGCTGCGCTGGCTGTCTTACATCTCAATGTCTCAGAGTCGCAATGTTTTAGTGTCTCTGTACATCCTTCTTGCATAGTCCTGATAAGGCAGTCACTGTTGGGTCATCCAATTGGCAAAATTGTCAAAATGCTCCCTTGCTGGTGACAGGCCGAAGTCAGAGTGGTCATTCAGGTCATGCAGGGGTTCAGTAGACCCTTTTACAGCGGTGCTTGTCCTTATATCCTTGTGTTCCTTTTCTTCTATCTTCTATCTTTCTGTACCCCTTTATTTAGAACACAAGGGTGCAGGGAGGCACAGGCAGACAAGTAAGCAGACAAAGTACAGTGGAGAAGACTCAAGATTGTATGCAGAGTTAATAATACTGTGCAGGTTCTGGTAAGTGCTGGCAGGTTCAAGTAGTTCAAGCAAACAGTTTTCCTCCCGCCCCCTTTCTCCTGACCTACTTCCACCTGTTAGGGTGGGGGTGGGAATGTTGCAATCCCTAGATCTCACACGTCTATTAAGTGCTCTGGGCCTCTCCTGGCTGCTCTGGGCCTCCTCTGGCTTCTTCGGGCCTCACAAATCAATAAAGACCGGAGGGGCAAGGTAGTAGAATCACTCTGCTTCCCTGCTCAGTCTGCCAGTGCTCTCACCCAGCTCTTGCCTGGTCGACCAGCGGCTGATCCATGGTCCCGGCTGCAGTCCCTGCTGCAGCATTACATGCCTTGTCCGCGGTCCATGTCTGTGTCCCCCGCTGTGCTCACAGCTCGTGCTCACAATGCATGTCAGCACACAGGCATGTCAGCGCGCTCTCTCGTCCTCTATCCTTCTCTCACTCGCATTCCCTTCTCCTCTCATTCGCATTGGAAAATAACGATTGGATGAACCCCACAGTGATCTTTATTAGTGCTGGAAATCAGATTGACATAGAAGGGATTGTAAGACATGTTTACTTGTTTTTGCCTTGATTGAATTATTTCCTGCATAAAGACTTGTGAAATCTTGGAAGGATTTAAAAACATTCTACATGGGAGTAGTTAGCTACCCTGTGAACATTTGAGACATTTGTGACAAATGATACACGCTGAAGAACATTATGGTAGTGGACCTATTTAGATATGAATGGTTTTTTATAAGAGTGTTTGAGGCTTTTTCCAAGAGACTTGTACAGACCTCTAGTGTCAAACTGCATATTTCAAACATATTACGCAACAACATTGGTAAAATCTTGGTTATATTAAAATACCACTTAACATGAAGGAGTACACATGGAAATAACAAAGAGAAAAGTGTTAATGTGAAATATTTTACTTTAGTAACATTGGTCAAAATGTTGTTGTAGGAAAGTCCTCCCTTTTGCCCTGGTCGCCCCCGAACTTTGGACAGATACTGGTGGTTACTGACTCTTGGCTGTGCCCTGGGTACTGCTTACCAGTCCCAGGGCCAGTCAGTGCTCTGTGTAAAGTGGATATGCATATTAGGCTAATTGGCAGTATCAACCTACGTATGAGTTCCTAGTACATGGTAGGACATGTGGGTTTAGGGACCCCAGCATAGGTAGTGCACCCATAGGTGCACTGCTGAGGTGCCCAGTGTCATTTTAAAGGCAGGCCTGCCATGCTGACTGCTTTTAAACTAAAGTTATATGCAAATTCGACTTTGGAATTAAAAGTACTTCCAAAGTCTTAAACTGCCTTATTTTTGCATATAAGTCACCCATAAGGTGCGTCCTAGAGCTCGGTGCCATGTAACTATCAGCAGAGGCCTTATAGAAATTGTTTTATAAATCCTGGTGAGGTAAAACAGCCAAATGTGTTTTTCCCTCTCTGTAGTGAATGGCTTCTATAGGCTAACATGGGGAGACTTTATTTTAATTAACAGAGTCCCCATACGAGACAAAAACCTTGAGTTTGGTATCAAATTAATTGTTAGAATAAATCCCCAAATTTGCCATTTGCCACAAAATTGCCAACTTCAGCTCTTTAGTGCCCTTCTCTGATTGGGTAGCCTCTGGCAGCTTGGCTAGGCTGCATTGATGAGGTGTGAAGTGGTCTGGGCTGAACACAAAGGATGTGCCTGGTGGAGGAGATCTGCCAAAGCATATGGTGAAACAGGATGGGGGGAGAGCAGCCAAACTGGTCTTCAAAGACAGGGAAGGACATTCGAAGCAGCTCAGGACCTCCCCCATTTCATGCAACCCCAGACAATTAGGTGCGCTCTTGATTTGTAGGAGAGGGAAGGAGAGTGGTGTGTTTAGGATGTTTAGCCACACCAGTGGGTGGGCTCAGCCAGATATAACCTCCAAAAATCACTTTCATCCCTGTTGGACTTTTGAATAATGTTGCTCCCTGGGATTCATTTTTGCCACACTTCCCAGGAAGTGGTCATCAAAGGAGGAAGGAGCCTGCCTGTCATTGTACAACCAGGATCCTCCTGCTTTCCACCCCAGGAGCAAGGGTAAATATGCAGAGCTGAACCCTCACCTTAGATCCCTACAAGGAAGAACATCTGAAGAGGAAGGACTGCCCTGCTGGACCCCTGCCCTGCACCTGGACACTGCACTCGGAAGGACTGCACCAGCTGCACACTTGGGCTTCACCACAAAAAGGACTATGCCTGGCTTCAACTGGTTCCAGAAGGGTCTCCCAGCTTGCTACAGGTACCAAATAGCTAACCAGAGTCCCCTGCATCAAATCCTGAAGAAACTGACCAGCTGACCACTGTCCAGTGGTCATTTTGAAATTTGATCCAGGAGCATTCTGGGAGTTGGCGTCCTAACCCCCAAGGAGCAACTCAGAGCTTCTGGAACCTTGGGGGGAGCTGTGGACTCCTAAAAGACCTTCACAGACCTTCTGGAAGAAGATCCAGAAGTTTGGAGAAGATTGGAGAATGCTTTGTAAAAAGCTCCATAAAGGGACCGACCCACCGTCGAGAGTCAAGCCGGCTTACTTTGACCGTGATCCAGCCTGACTTGCAGGTTCGTCCCGCTGAAAAGCTCCAGAGCCCCAGACTTCCAGGATTTCACCGGGGCTCCTGGAAAGGCAATCCAATGACGTTGACTTGAAATTGGCTTGCTGTGGAGGGTCGTCTGACGTCAGAGAGAAAAAGCTCCAAAAAAAGACTAAGTCCGAAGGTGAAAAGTTGACCAGGACCTCCCGCGCAGAGTATCCGAGGACGGTTCCAGGGATGTCGGATCAAGAATCAGCTTTGGCCCAGTCGATGATTTGCGTCCCGAAAAATCATCTAAGTCTGAACATAGATCTTCACCGAGGTCTTCTGCGACACATATCCGATGAGGGCTCCAGGGAGGTTGGATCGGATTTGTGACTTTGTCCTGCTGAAGAAAATCTTCAAGAAAACGACTAAGTCCGATGGTGAACTTTTGACGGAGGCCTCCTGCTTGCTGTAGCCGAGCAGGGTTCTATCGCTGTTGGGCTGAAACTTTGACTTGGCCCTGGTCGAGGTGCGATCAGATGACCAGATTGGCGCTTTTTGTTTCAATGCGCTAGAAAACATAAATCTTTAAAAAAATCATATCTCCAGTTCCCCTTAACCGATTTTATTTGTTTTGGTGTCAAATTAAAACAAAAAATATTTCCTATTTTTATGAATTGGTTTTGGTTTTTTAAACTGTTTCCTGTGTTTTATTTAATTACTGTTTTGTGGTACTTGAAAGCTTTACACACTTAGGCCCTCATTACGACTTTGGAGGTCTTTGAAAAAGACCGCTGAAGCCACGGGAGCCAACATACCGCCAGTGCTGGCGGTATGCTTGGCCCGCTATTATGACTTTTCCGCTGGGCCAGCAGACGGAAACAGAGTTTCCATCTGCTGGCCCAGCGGAAATGCCACATCAACATTGAAGCCGGCTCATTATAGAGCCGGCGGCAATGTTGATGTGCAGCGGGTGCAGCAGCACCCGTCGTGCATTTCACTGCGCGTAATTCGGCCAGTGAAATGTGCAATGGGGCTGTGCCTGGGAGCCCCTGCACTGCCCATGCCAAGTGCATGGGCAGTGCAGGGGGCCCCAGGGGCAACCCGAGTCCCTCTTACCGCCAGCAATTCCTTGGCGGTGTTTACCAGCATGGACACGCTGGCGGTTGGGGACTCATAATCCCCAGGGCAGCGCTGCTTGTAGCGCTGCCCTGGGGATTATGACTGCCCGGCGGAAGCCTGACGGTATAGTGGAGGGACCAGCGGTATGACCGTGGCGAATGCGCCACAGTCATAATACGCTGGCGGAACACCGCCAGCCTGTTGGCGGTGTTACAGCCAATGTTCCGCCCACCGCCAGGGTTATAATGAGGGCCTTTGTCTCCTAAGTTAAGCCTTGTTGCTTCTTGTCAAGCTACCAAGGGTTGAGCTGGGGTTAATTTATTGAGACCTAACTGAACCTAGTGAGGATTAGTGGCCTATTGCTAAGTGTAGGTACCTATGTGCCTTTACCAATAATCCACTTTCCAACAGTTGTATTATTTTAAGAAAACTTTACAGAACATTGGGATTGTCTCCAACATTTTTGGGCTGTTCTGTAGCAGATGTTGCAGGTTGTAGCACATTCAAATCTTGGCAGGCAGGGTGTAAGACCACTTTAAACACAGATATTCACACACTTTGCTATTTTCCATAATAATCTGAGTTATGATCAAAAGGAGCTGCTCCTTCCCCCGGGGAGGAATCCAAAAAGTCAGATTGCCACTCCTTACATCAAAATCCAAGAACCTGATCTGTAGAGTCCCCCAGGGATCGTCTGTCAGTCCTACCTTGTTCAATGTCTGCATAATGCCACTTGCCAACACAATCTAATATCAAGGCATCAACATGAGCTTCTATGCTGATGACACAGAGCTCATCCTCTCCTTGATGAACAACATATACACCACCAACTTCAACTTCATGGTAGCAGAATGGGTGAGAACCAACTCCTGGAAGCTTAACTCCAACAAGACAGAAGTACTAGTCTTCAGAAATAAGACCTCCACATGGGTTCAGCAAAAAAACTGAAGACCTGGCCATTCAAATACCTTTGCATGAACCTCTGGGCTTTACTCCTCCTCAAGCACCTGGATACCCTCACAGGTGATAAAAATGGTCTACACATCGACATAACATAATGCCCTGTTTATAGCACTTTACAAGTTTCCTTAATACATTCTGTGCCTTGGAAGTTTCCACAATTCCCTCACCGTGCAAGCTTGTCAAATTTTATATCAGCCTGATTGGGAAATTCACTGGCAGGCTCCACCATTCTGTGACCCAAATTTAGATTTTCATTAAAGAGCTGGCAGGGGTGAAAGCAGCTTTGTAAAATGCATGATTTTGACTCAGTTGTAGAATAGTAGAATAAAATGTTGTGCTAAATAGTTCACCTAGATCAAACTGGCAAGGTTGACTATACTTTCACAAGTTAGTTCTGAATTATATTATTCTCCCGTGTCAGATTAGGATCCTGACAAGCAGACCGGCTCGCCTTGGCAGGAATTGCCCAGGGAGAGTCAAGGCACACAGTTTAATAAGCAGTTGCCACTCTGTCGATTTCAGAGGTCACAATTATTAAGCCCTAAATGAAAAATAAAGAGGGGGAACCAAATACACCTGGAATTTCCCATTGCCTGTTAACATTTTGAAATTTTGTATTCTGCCTCAATGAGCACATAACAATTTCTGCAATTATTCAGCTAACACTATGCAGTTTCCTGCAGCATCCACCTAACACGCCCTTGCTATCACTTTGCATTTCTCTTTAATTTTCCAGTTCATTTTACATGCCTCACCAATGTAACAGTATACATTGTCTGCCATTTCCATAGTGCCTAGTGAGCTCCCTTTCACATCCAACAATTCAATAGAATCATAACGCCCTGCTGGCACACATTTGCTGTTTTCGGTAAGGCTCTATCAAGTACATTTTTCTGATTTCCATAACACTCTTAGGGGCATATTTATACTCTGTTTGCACCGAATTAGTGTCATTTTTTCTTTAGTCTAATTCGGTGCAAAACTAACTCCATATTTATACTTTGGAGCTAGACCAGTCTAGTGTCAGATTTATGGAGTTAAAGTCATTTTTTTGACGTGGAAACCTACCTTGCCTTAATGAGATGCAAGGTAGGCGTTCCCATGTAAAAAATGACTCTATGCCTCAACGCCATATTTATACTCCTGTGCAAAAATGGTACACAGAAGGGAGGAGGGGTCAAAAAATGGGACAAAGCTTGCTTTGCCCCATTTTTTAACGCCTGGGTCAGGGCAGGAGTTAGGGGACCCGTGGGCCTATTTCCATGGTGGAACACCATGGAATAAGTCCACAGGTGCCCTCCCCAGGCCCCATGGACACCCCCATCCACACCAGAGGGATTGCGGAGGATGGGGGAACCCATCCCAGATGGTAGGTATTTAATTAGATTTTTTTAAGTGCCATAGGGGGCCCTGAAATGGCACAAGGTGCAATGACCATGCCCAGGGGACCCTTGCCTCCTGTGCTGGCCATTGGGGTGGTGGGCATGACTCCTGCCTTTTTCTAAGGCAGGAGTCACGTGGCATGGTAGGTTTAGTGCTATAAAATGACGCTAATCTGGTTAGAGTCATTTTTTTTACTCTAACCTACCTAACATCATTTTTTTGGTGCAAAACCCCTCCTTCCATACAGCCAGCTTGATCCGACTAGCGTTATTTTTATTGACGCTAGCCTACCCTTTGCACCGGCTTGCACCATTCCATAAATATAGTGCCCGGCTGGTGCACAGAAATGGTGCAAGCCGGTGCTAAACGTTTTGGTGCAAAACTGCGTTAGTGCAGCTTTGCACCAAAAAGTGTAAATCAAGGCCTTAGTATGTACATTTAATGAACTTTAAAATGTTTTAGATAGCACAATGCATGATGGTCACTTGATTGACTAGTTTGGGCCCTGGTTCACTGAGTTATGAAACTTTACTATGGTCATCCTTTTTGTTGTGTTGATGGTGGTTCATTGGGACCATGAATCCCACTGCTTGATCTGCTATCAGAGGAGAGGTCACCAGGGCTATTAAAACAAGGTCAGGGTCTGCTTCAATGCCAGGAGCTGTAAATCCAGAATAGAGGTTTTATTTCAATAATTTATCCTGTGACAGATGCTATACGCATCACTTGACGATTCCTGCAATGGACTCCAGTTGAGAATTCAAGAGGAATCCTGCAGCTCCCTTTCTAAGAATGAACCTGTCATTAAAACAGGATACAGCCATAATGCCTCATACTTGAGGAGCAAGTGTCAGGTAAATAGCCGCAAGGAGGACAACCAATCAGGAAACCCCCCTCACTCTCCCTTGAAATGAAAAGAAGCGCCCATCTGGTGCAACAATGGCAAAAAAGATAGTTTTAAAGCATTGGTGAGCAACAATTTAGGGTCCTGTAAACAATATGCTGCTTATGAGCTACATGTTGGGTACTGCTGTCCTACATCAGCAGTCCCATAGGGATATTTTCTTTAGCAATGGTATGTCAATACAGCCATTCAACCTTGTGGGATTCAACCTTGTGCAGTGCAAAGATGGCTGCATTGTCTCATAAACCTTCGATGGAGTCATTTGTCAGCATACTTTACTACAAAGCTATTCCATTATATCTGCAAATGGCCTTGCCGCTTGAAACCAGGGGCCGTATTATGCATATTACACACTTTCCCTGTTTGCGCCATGGCACACTTTTCAAGAGGTGCACCAGGTGCAAACAGGAGCAGTGTGATGTATTAGAAAGAATGAGCAGCCCACAGGGCTGCGACAAACTTGTGTTGCCCTCAAAGCTGCACACTAAAGTGAAATACGGAGCGGCCACTCTGTGTTACTGTGCAGGTGACATGCAGAGTGGGAAAATTTGAATTTCGCATTTTGCACCAATGGAAATACTTTTGCTGGTAAGATACTTTTTGGTGTCTTCACCCATTCAAGATTTTTACTTTCAAACGTAGTTTCTTTTTTGGAGCTTGGCATAATCCTGTGGGACAAGGCTGTGGGCTGTGCCTGATGAAGGCTCCTCAGGGATAGATACCTTCTCAACAAGGTCCTGCTGAAAGGTATTTGCTGCTGCAGTGAAGTAGGGGAATCCTATCTCTTCAGCCCAATGAGGTGGCTCCTTGGGCAGATTGGCTTGGCAGGTTTGTCTCAGTCCTCAGGAGACCTTGAAATCTAAAACATGTTAAAGTCCCAGGTTTTCAGAGGAGATAGGGAAAGTCGAAGTAGGTGCAAATAAGGGTCCCAGGACATCTGAAACAGCATTGGGGGGTCAAGAGTCACTCCATCAGAGGCCACTGGAAGGGACCAGGACACATCCAGTTGGTACTGGTTAGCTGGGATTGCAGGAAAAGGGCCTCTTGCAGCTTGTTGTCTCAAATGGCCAGAAGGTTGACACACATGAAGTTCGGTGGTGCCTGGGAGGTTATGGGGTGGAGATTCATTGATGTGAGATACCTGCTCCTCACCAGGGCTGTGCCCTCCTTCAGATGAAGACTGAAGATGCACCTTCAAAAGTATGTGGGAGATTGTTTGAGACCTGTGATGTGAGGGCTGGTGGAGGTAAATGCTGAATAGATGGATGTAGCATTTATGGCTGCTTGGATAATGGCTGGGGAGTGTCAATCATCTGAAGAAATTAAGGAGGAATACTGCTGCCCCACTCTTTAAAGATTTATGAGTGGTGGCAACAATGCCCTTCTCTTCTGCAAGGTCCTCTTTCTCCTGGACTAGCTCCTGCTCCCCCTCTTCTAGGGGAACTGTGTTGGCCACAGATATTGTTGCTTGGAGGAGGATCAGATTCTCTCTTTTGGATCTGGCTCAATGTTCCCAATACCTGATAGAATAAGATTTCCACAAATCAAGAACATCATATTCAGTGTATTTTTTAATTCTCTACAGACTACTTTATTAAACATTGTTCTGAAATAAAGAACAAAGTTAGTACCATGATTGACCTATTGAAGAGCATATCATATATCAAAAAGGTAAACTCACCAGCTCCAGCCATAGAGATGACTATATTGAAGATCCCTTATAAGGTCACATACTGGACCTGGGTCCTGGTAGATTGTGTCCCAAATTATATTCACATCCTTCAACTATAAAAATAGGGTGTTGGTCAATTGATATTGTGAATGTATTGAAGTAATCATGACCACAAATGCAGATACTTTAGATAGACATATATTTGCTTATCCACCACCCTGAATGTAACCTGTAAGCATTTAATATATTAAAAGACTGTTGGTGAAAGTACAAATGATGAGAAGTTGAATTTAAAAAGAAGTTCCCAAACTTACCTGACAGACAGATGGTAGAGGGCAAGATTGCTGCCCTAGCTTCCGAGCACTGGATGTTTTTAGGGTTGACAGCAGGGTCTGCTGCACAACAGAAGCCGAGAGAGAGAAAAAAATACATAGGGAAGTAAGGCAAAAAATAAATGAAACAAAATAATGCTAAGAATATGTTTGAAATCCGTATTTTGAGAGGCACACAAATTGATTTTCTGATCTTTTGAACAAGGCCTACTACTACGTTGCCAAATTGCAGAGCATATTTGGATGATATAAAACATATGAACACTAATATTGTAATTGTATTTATTTAGTGCTTATTGACACTGGCGAGGCGTTTAAATGCTTTTTGGTGAGTATCACGCTATTCCGGAACCCAAGAGGATTAGTGGTGAATTAGTATAGGGGAATTTAAGTACAGTTTTATTATAGAGAGGTATGGTTTAATTTGAGAGGAGGACGCGACTCTGTTGGTTGGATTGAATAGAATATTGGAAGTATGGAGGAGGGAAGAATCCAGAAGTGTTAATTGGAAGATCATAGTAGCAAGCTGAGGTTAGGGATGAGTAAATGAGAGATGGAGGAGGGAAGAGTCTGTAGAAAGCAATTGGGGAGATCATAGTAAAAAATAAGGTTTGGGAAGAATTAAAGGAGAGATAAATGAGGGAGAATTTAGTAGGGTTGTTTGGAAGATTATAGTAGTAGAATGAGTTTGGGATTAGTCAGAGAGTGGAGATTGAGAGTAGATTGATAGTGTGGAGGTATAGAGTGATGGTGAGACAGAGTAAAGCTTTCAAGAGAGTAATTTTTCATCTTTTTATTTTGTTTTACTCTTGTACAGTAGAACTAAAGTAATAAATATATAGATACATGATTACATAGTAAGGGAATATATGTGTAAGGAATGTCATATATTGAGATTTAAATTGTATTGTATAAACACAGACCTAATTTATTTGTGTACTTTTATAACATTATTTGATCTTATCTCAATATTTCAATAATGAAATGCTTGTGGGTAAATAATTAAGATAATATTTGCCTATTGCGATAGATAAAAAAAAACTGAGACTCTTAAACATTTCATCAACAACTTATATAGAATCTATGCAATGACCTATGATTATATTAAGGGTAGAATAATATATATATATATATATATATATATATCAACAACATTCATGAAATACTTCACGAACGACCGCACTCCAGGATCTCTTATTTCACAAAATTAATTTATTCAGGCTCCGTTAACTTCGTTTACAGCTCAACAATCACCTGCCCTACGCGTTTCGGTCTGAGAGACCTTGATCACGGGCATTTCCGGTAGGGGGTTTCTGTTTCCACATTTATATCTACAGATAACAATTCATTAAGACTCAACATATTTCTAAATGCACTTAGAAACTACTTCTCTCTGCTTGTTAAGTTTAATAACTGCGGTCTACACAACTAAAACTCACCCATAATTTCCAAATAAATTCAATAATTAACTAGTGCACTATAAACTTATAATGCTGCATTCTGGGAGTTGTAGTTACCGCAAAACAAAACCAATTTAACCAATATGTTGATACACCTCATAAATGTGCGTATGTGACATACTGTCCGTGTCTCCCCCCATAATAAAAAAACTAAAATATTAACCAAACTGAATATTAGCTGCAAGTGCTACAGAATAGAAAATAGAAAATAGAAAAAACTGTGTTTTATGATTATTTGCATGAAGTATTTCATGAATGTTGTTGATAAATTACGGAGTGTCCTGCCGTCACCAGCGCCACCGCTGAATTAAGTGCGCTAGTACATGCCAAAACAGGGACAATCTTTTATATATATATATATATATATATGTACATATATATATATATATATACATACACATATATATCGAGCACTCCTCTGGGATCAACATACTGGTTTATTGGATGTCAACAGCACGTTTCGGCTATGTCGCCTTTGTCGAGTACAGGGTCAATTCCCTTTCAAAACTATATAGTGCAAACCAATCCGGAGTGAAAGATTGACACAATAAAAAGACTTTAAGTACAGAAAAAGACCCTGAAAGTGACATTAATAAAGACATTCACTGTTTTGCAAAATACCTTATCGAGCTCGAAAATAAAGCAAAATATATAATCATTCATCTTTACACTTTTTCAATTTGTGAGGCATGATCTTCAAGAAAAAATCAATTTAACATAGAACAATCAGTAGTCCCATACGGAAGGGAAAATAATATACTCATGGGAACTTCTCATAGTAAGCCCTCTAAACCGGTTTTGTAGAGTCTTTGTATTAGGGTGTCATGGTCTACTGTGTCAAAGGCAGCTGAGAGGTCCAGGAGAAGTAGTGCAGCAACTCCATTCCGTCTATTGTGTTTTTAAGATCATCCCAGATTCCGATGAGGGCAGAATAAGTGCCTCTTCCAGAATTCAGTTCGGTAGTCTGAAAGTATGGATTTATCTTCAATGAATTGTGACATCTGGGCGAATTCTGTTCTTTCTATCCATTTGCCCAGGAAAGGTCCAATTGTAATTTGTCTGTAGTTGTTGGGGTCATGCATGTCCAGGTTTGTTTTCTTTAATAATGGGCTTATGTAGTCCTTTTTAAGTCTTCAGGAAAGATTCCCGTAGCTGAAGAATTATTGATGATTTTTCTTACTGGTGTGGGAGCAGAGGTAGATAAAAGAATGTTCTTGAAGATGTGTGGTGGGCAAGGGTCAGTAGGGCAGCGTGAAGGCCTGCTTGCTTTGACCAGATTCATAAATTAACTTTGTTGTAATTGTGTTTGAAGGAGTGCAGAGGCTGGGTTGGCTTACTCTTGAAGGGGAGTTTTGGTGGTGGTTTTGCTTTGTTTTAAATAGGAGTCCAATTTGCCTTCCTTGGTTGCGTAAAGATTTGCCAGTTTGTCTGTGAACTCTTTCGGAATAGGATGAGTTCCTTCCATGTGTTTAGGTTTACTAAAAGTATTGAGAATTTTATAAAATTCTTTATTTGCAGATTTAGCATTTTGAATTCTGAGTAGTATATTTTTTTAGCTTTTTTGATTGATGATTTGTATATTTTGTTAAGTATGAGTAGGTGAAGTTTGTCTTGAATGTTGTTTGTTTTAAGCAAAGCTCTATGCAGCCTTCTGATTTATTGTGTTTCCCCAAAGTGCTTGTTTTCTTTTGTCCTTTTTCATTTTTCTGAGTGGTATTAGGATATTGAAAGCTTCCTGTAGCCACTTTTAAAGTTTTTGAACAGAATGTATTGTGTCTAGATCTGAGTTGGCTGTTAGTTGTGTTTCTAAGTATTCAAAATTGAGTTTGTTCCATGAACAAGTAGAGCATGTGCCAACTGGAAATGCGAGTAAAGATATACAGCTACTCTGTACATCAAAAATAATTATATTAGCTCCATATTAACAAGAGAAGACATTCAAAATACCAGTGAGTACTATCTGCCTGCTGTGTGGGGCCCTTAGCAGAATTGTAGCACTGCTTAGAACAGAGGTCAATATAGTAGGAGGGGGTGGAGGTGACAACACCATAGGGCATTAAAATGACAAATAAAAACATTACTATATACTAGTGTACCAGTATACATGAGAAGGTGAGATGTGTGTACAATTAAGACATCACAAAACATATATCGACATTTCTGATTTAGATACTAAAAACAAGTCAAAACAATCCACTAAAAATTGTTATTAAAAGACATGGAAAAACACGGATTGACATTTCTGTTTTGGATAGCAAAAACAAGTCAGAACAATCCTCTATAGTATGTAAGTTAGCTTGTCTGCATAGGGACATACCTGTTTGCGTTGGTAGGTTGTGCTGTAAGACCTGCCCTGTGTATTGCTATGCTGCAGTGGCATTGAACTCTGACCCAACTGAAGTAATCAATCCAGCTGTTTGAAGAGTAGTAAAATAAACATTAACCCAACTTCTATATATTTTAGGGCTAGTGTTACTGGGCATTTAGGAGGGGTTTATATAGATGTAACTTGGTACTCAAAATTCAGGTATGAGTGAAGGAACGCTGGTAGCGTTGCTTTTATAGAGATATAAAGCTAGGCCAGAGCCATTTTTACTTAGAATTCTGGGACTTAGAACCCAGTAGAACTCATGCCTACAAGTCTCATAAAGCAAAATAAAAACCAGGGTTGACTTATCTTGCCCCACATGGATCTGGGAAGCTTTCCAGCTATGGAGTGTAGCAGTGCAGGGATAGTTACGATCTTACCTGGCAGCACATTAGTGTTATCTCGAAGCAACAGTCCATATAGCAGGTGGGAGTGCATAGTGCTGGTGGTGCTCCACTTGATCCTCTATGATGAACTTTAGATAGCTCAATCCTTGAGAACTTCTTCACCACCTACTCTCATTTTGCCATTTTTTCTTAATTTCCATCACAGGCCGCAGTTCCTCCCCAATGCATTGACTGAATTAGTCGCCCCGCCAGAGGGCTGCCTTCAGAGTTCCACTGACAGAGTAAGGAGGTGGCCCATGTAGCTGCTTGTAGTTTGTAACGACAAATCTAACTATAAGTGAAATTTCTATTCCTTTCAACATTAGCCGTAAAGTGGCTTCTTAGCGATGCAGTGGTGGGTGCAGGATTCCAAAATTGAGTGTGGGTAGTAATTATGTGGTTGTTAGGGAATGTGTGTCAGGTGTGTCTGATTTCTTTCAGGTGAATATCGTCTTCCTATTAGCTGCCATATAGAGGTCTGCTGTTCACTGCCATGTGAAGGTGTCTGACCCATGAGCAGTCTCTGCCTTGAGTGCGAAGATCTCCTATTCACTACCATGCAGAATCTCCATACTTGGGGCAGAGCCTCCACTTGAGAATGGAGTTCCTCCAGATGTATAATACAGTTGTAAGTTTTGTGTAGTATCTATACAGTCATAAATTACGATTATTTTTACTCCACTCTCTAAACTGATGGGACAGAGACATGTAAATTACACGGTTTGAGTAATGTTATCCATTGATTTTGTGATTAACCAAAAGTAGTAAAGTTATTGAAAAATGTAAAAGTAAATTGCAGAAGTAAATTTACTCACAAGTGTAAGTTATCCTTGTGAATAGCCCTGCCTGTCTCTAACCGCTAAGGGTCTGATTTAGAGTGTGGCGAGTGGTTTACTCTGTCACAAACATGGCAGCTATCCTGCCAGCCATATTACAAATGCTATAGGATATAATGGATTTAATATGTGAGATGGCGGATGGGATATCCGTCACTTTTGTGAAGGAATAACCCATCTGCTAAACTCTAAATCAGGCCCTAAGTTGCTTTTCAAACTGAGGCCCAGATTTAAGAGGGCCAAGTGCCATATTTATGATGCTAATGTGACGTTGGAAGGCCAAAAACGCCTCGCCATATTTATAAAGTGGCATCACACGGAATTGGTAATGGCCCTTAGGTGTAGAAAATGCGGATCTCTCTTTAGCCCCCTCAGTCAAGGCGATCTGCCAGTACCCTGATGTGAGATGAAACGGACTGAGGAATTTGGCAGCGCCTAGCCTGTCTACGAGCTCATCCGCTTGGGGGATGGGGTGAGCGTCAGTCCGTGTGACTGGGTTGAGACCCCGGTAGTCCATGCAGAGCCGGAGTTCTGACTTGGCACCGGGTGCAGCAGCCTTGGGTACCAGCACCACAGGGCTGGCCCAGGGACTACTAGATTTCTCAATAACCCCTAGAGCCAGCATCTTGGAGACTTCCTTCTTGATGCTGGCCTTCACCTTATCTGACAACCTGTAAATTTAGTTCTTTACAGGGGGACTTTCTCTGTGTCAATATCATGGACACACAGGTGTGTGAGTCCAGGGGTGAGGGAAAATAGGGAGGACTACTGTTCAAGTAACTGGCAGCAGTCCCCTCTCTGGTCTAGGGTCCTTGGCAGAGAGGAGGTCGGGTAGAGGTTCGCTCTCATCCTCCACACTCTCATCTGTCACCAGAAGCATGTTGACCTCCGTCCTCTCAAAGTGAGGCTTCAGTCGGTTGACTTGGAGCATCCTCAGGGGGTGGCTAGGGGACTGGAGGTCCACTAGGTAAGTGGCCTCCCCTTTCAGCTCCTTTACTTCAAATGGGCCGGACCAGCAGTCCATTACTGGCTCCATTACCCACACTTTGTCTCCAGGTTGAAACTCCACCAGGGTGGACTTCTGGTCATACCAGTGTTTCATTACCTCTTGACTGGCCTCAAGGTTGTTTTTGGCCGTTCTCCAGAAGCGGTGCATCCAGTTGCGGAGGGCCAGCATGTAGCTGACCACGTCCTTAGTGGGTGCCTTGTGAGCTTTCTCCCACTCCTCTTTGACAATGCTTAAGGGCCCCCTGACAGGGTACCCATAGAGAAGCTCAAAGGGACTGAACCCCACCCCTTTCTGGGGTACTTATCTGTGAGCAAAGAGAAGGCATGGTAAGAGGACGTCCCACTTGCGCCTCAGGGAGGCCTGTGATCATGCCTTTCAAGGTCTTGCTGAATCTCTCCACAAGACCATTAGATTGGAGGTGATAGGGTGTGGTGAACTAGTAGGTTACACCACACGCATCCCACGTGGGCTTCTTGTATGCAGACATGACGTTAGTGCCTCTGTCAGACACAATCTCCTTTGGGAATCCCACAGGGGTAAATATCCCCATTAGAGTTCTGGTTACCACCGGTGCAGTTATGGTCTTCAGAGGGATTGCCTCTGGGTAACGGGTGGCATGGTACACCAAAACCAGGATGAACCTGCTGCCTAGGGCAGTTTTGTGGTCCAATGGACAAACAATGTTGATGCCCACCTTTTCAAAGGAGTGGGATCAGGGGGGCTCTTAGCTTTTTCTCTGTTTTCTCACTGGCCTGGCAGGTAGGACAGGTTCTACAGAAAGCATCTGAGTTTTTCCTCATCCGGGGCCAATAGAAGTGGGTGACAAGCCTGGCAAAGGTCTTGTCTTGCCCCAAATGTCCTGCCAGGGGAATGTCGTGAGCCAGACCCAGTAGGAAGGCCGAGTAACACTGGGGGACCACCAGCGCACGTGTTGCCCCAACGGCCGGAACCTTAGGCTCATTGTAAAGGAGATCATTCTCACAATATATATGGTGGTCGCCAGAGGCTTCACCTGCTGCCTGGGCTGAGGCCTGTTGCCTCAAGCCCTCAAGAGTGGGACACTCTTTCTGCGCCTTGCAGAATTCCTCCCTGATGGGCCCACCCTCGACTTGCCAGCCAACAAGCTCAGGTAGGTCACCTAGGGTGGCAATGTCTTCCCCAGTTGGCTCGGGGGCCTCCTCCTCGGTAACCCCGTCAACCACTGCGGGAACTTCTGGGACCGGTTTCCCGTGCCCCTTGCCCCTCTTCTTGGGAGCTGTCTGGGCCATTGTTCTAGGCCCCAGACGCCCTTGACTTCCCTCCCGGGCAGCCATGGACCGTGTGGTCATGCAGACCCATTCAGACAATCCCAACATGTCCAAGTGAGACCTTAGCTCTACCTCCTTCCAGGTAGTGTGCTCAAGGCCGTTGTATAACAGACAATCAACAGGCATGGCAGGACTCACAGCTACTTTCAGAGTACCAGAGATCCCCCCCCCACTCAAAGGGAACCAGAGCTACTGGTAGGTGGCTCTCACTATTGTTGGCGACTAAGACTTGGTGGAATGTATTTGGGAGGACCTGCTCTGCTGACACCAGCTGACCCCTGACAGTGGTCATGCTTGCTCCTGTGTCACGCGGTGCCTCCACTCTTTGCCCATTGATGGTGACCCACTGCCTATACTTGGAAGTATTGGCAGGCATGTGGGCTTTTGGCACCATCTCGGCATCCCCCATGGACACTAATGTTACCTCTATCGGCTCCCCAAAACTATCTGGGACCACCTCGTCCCGGAGCGCTACACTAGCCATCCCAGGTGTCTGCCCTCCTTTGGGGGGCTGTGCCCTCTTGGGACACTCGGAGTCGCCCTCAGAGTGCCGATCCTTATTGCACTCTGTGCATTGGGGTACAAACCTCCCTGTCTTATGGTCAATGAACCCTCTCCTTTTGGTATCAGACCGGGACTGGTTACCACTATTCCTTTGGGAACTGTTTTGGGGGCCTTTTGAGAACTCCTTGTTTTTAAGTTTTTCTCCCCCCTCTTTCTTCTGATGGGAACCCTGACCACCTTTGTGGGTGTCCCCCCAGAAACCTTTCTGGACACTATGGTGCTAGTCCAGTGGTCCACCTCCTCAGCAAGCTTCCTGGGATCAGTCAGCTTACTGTCTACTAGGTGCTGGCACAACTCTATAAAAGAAATACTGAGCATATGCTCTCTCAGAATCAAATTATACAATCCTGTGTAATCATTTACTTTGCGGCCCACACCCATCCATTCAGTGCCTTACTGGAAAAGTCAAAGAAATCTACCCATGTTTGTGTGGTCTGTTTGGTGCTGTCCCTGAGCCTCTGACGGTATTTTTCAGGGGTCAGCCCAAACTTGGCAAGTAAAATGGTTTTCATGTGTGAGTATGTGTTTTGATCCTTTGGGTCCAATGTGAGGAGTGTGTCCCTCCCAATTGCTGGCACATACCCCCACATAGCTGTACCCCATTGCTCTTCAGGAACCCCAGGAGCCCTTAGTGCAAGTTCATAAGCAGCTAGCCATTTATCAATGTAATCTCCCACCACAAAACTGGGCACCACATTTTTTGGTATGCAAACCTTCTTTTCTCCAGCAGGTCCTGCCTGTATGCTGCCACCAATACTGCTGGACTCAGAGTGCTTCGCCTTAAGATCCAGCTCCTTGAGACTCAGTTCATGAGCCAACAAAAGTTTCTTTTCAGCCAAGGCTCTCTCAGCTGCAGCGTCAGCTCTCCTCTCCTCTGCCACTCTTTGAGATTTTCTTTCCTCTGCCTCCATGTTTAACTTTGCCATTTGCAATTGGAATTCTCTCTCCTCCCTCCTTTCCTCTGCAGTCAGGCCATGGCTAGAGACACTGCTCCCTGGTTTGGCAGGGGGCACAATTACAGTGGTAACTTCCCCCACTATTGGCAAGAAATCCTCTGAGGGGGCATCCTCTGGACCCTCTAAGTCAACATCCTCCTCTGAATGGGCTTCTGCCCAGGCCCTTAGCACCTTTTGAAATTCCTCCTTTCTGGAAGCGCCCTGAGTGGGTACTCCCATCGCCTTGCAGAACCCCTTCAGCTGTTTGACAGTATATGTCTCCAGCTTGGCTAGGTCAAAATCTTCAGCTCCTGCTTGAGACCCAGCCAGAGACATGTTGAGTGAGGATTAAAACTGAGGCAGAAAACCTTAACTGCAGAAAAAGGAAAAAAATCAGTTTGACCTTCAACTATCGGTAGGTAGTGAATACTTTGCTACTGTATGTCACTGCACAAATACTATCCTCACCGCTGATCACCAATGTAGAAATGGGGTCTTTGGTTGGCAGTCAGGTTACCACCTGTCCAAGCAAGGACCCTCACTCTAGTCAGGGTAAGTCACACA
Organism: Pleurodeles waltl; assembly: GCF_031143425.1. Taxonomy (NCBI): domain Eukaryota; kingdom Metazoa; phylum Chordata; class Amphibia; order Caudata; family Salamandridae; genus Pleurodeles; species Pleurodeles waltl. The sequence goes on along the minus strand of NC_090438.1, from coordinate 209,196,808 downwards.
CAATCCAAATTATCCTGTGCCCACCCTCTGGTAGCTTGGCACTGAGCAGTCAGGCTTAACTTAGAAGGCAATGTGTAAAGTATTTGTGCAATAAATCATACAAGAACACCATATAGCACCACAAAAACACACCACACAGTGTTTAGAAACATATATAATATTTATCTGCATAAATGCAGGTCAAAACTAAATAAAATGCAATAAGTATATGTTGCGATATCACTGAAAAGTGATATAAAGTGTCTTAAGTTTTTTAAAAGCAAACGCATTCTCTTTCAAGCACAAAGTACCTGGTGCGCGTGAAAAATCTCAGCAAAGAACGGCAGAGGAGGAGATGCGTGGAAACAGAGGGGTGTGTGTCGATTTCTTGGGCCGCACACGGCGATGCGTCATTTCATTTTCACGCAGGGACAGCTGAGCGTCAATTTCTGGCGCTCAGTCATGGATCCTCTTGGGCTTGCAGGGTTTTCAGACACCCCGGGGATGATGAGTGGATTTCTGGCGCTGGCAGGACGAAGTCAGAGGAGCTGCGTCGATCTGGTGGACATTGCGCCTAATTTTCTATTGCATGGCAGGCGCTGCGTCGATTCCTCTCTGGAAGTCGGGCTGCGTCGTTCCAGCTCGGCTGTGCGGCAATCCGGTGAGGCCGTGCATCCAATTTACGGTTGCTATGCTGGCGCTGCGTTGATCTCCTGGTTGCGAAGTCAGGCTGCGTCGGTTTGGCGTGCAGTGAAATTTCGCCGCACAAGGAGTCCTTCTTGTAGGGATGAAGTCTTTTTGGTCCTGAGACTACAGGGAACAGGAGGCAAGCTCTATCCAAAGCCCTTGGAGAGCATTTCTTCACCTCAGCCAGAGAGCAGCAAGGCAGCAGGGCAACAGCAATGCAGCAGTCCTTCACAGAAAGCAGACAGGTAGTGTCTGTGAGGTAGAGTGTCTACTCCAAGAAGTGTCTGAGTTGGTAGGGACAGAGGCCCTATTTAAATACCCAAATGTGCCTTTGAAGTGGGGGAGGCTTCAAAGAGTGGCTTAGAAGTGCACAAGGTCCCCTTTCAGTTCAATCCTGTCTGCCAGGGTCCCAGTAGGGGGTGTGGCAGTCCTTTGTGTGAGGGCAGACTACTGTCCTTCGACATGCAAGTGTCAGGCCCTCCACCCGCCCAGCCCAGGAAGACCCATTCAAAATGCATTTGTATGCAAGTGAGGCTGACTATCCTGTGTTTGGGGAATGTCTGAGTGAATTCACAAGGGAGCTGTCAACTAAACTCAGACAGACGTGGATTGTAAGGCACAGAAGGTTTTAAGTGCAGAGAAATGCTCACTTTCTAAAAGTGGCATTTCTAAAATAGTAATATTAAAACCAAATTCACCAGTCAGCAGGATTTTGTTTTAACATTCTGGCCATACTAAATATGACCTTTCTACCCCTTTCAGATCAGCAGCTACCACTCAAACAATGTATGAGGGCAGCTCCAATGTTAACCTATGAAGGGAGCAGGCCTCACAGCAGTGTAAAAATGAATTTAGGAGTTTTACACTACCAGGGTATGTAAACTACACAGGTACATGTCCTGCCTTTTGTCTGCACAGCACCCTGCCCTATGGGTTACATAGGGTATACCTTAGGGGTGACTCATATGTAGAAAAAAGGGGAATTTAAGGCATGGCAAGTACTTTTAAATACCAAGTTTAAGTGGCAGTGAGACTGCATACACAGGCCTTGCAATGGCAGGCCTGAGGCACTTATGTGGGTGGCACAATCAGTGCTGTAGGCCCACTAGTAGCATTTAATCTACAGGCCCTGGCACTTGTAGTGCACTTTACTGGGGACTTATAAGTAGATTAAATAAGCCAATTGGGTGTGAACCAATGTTACCATGTTTGAAGGGAGAGAGCATATGCACTTTAGCACTGGGTAGCAGTGGTAAAGTGCACAGAGTCCTAAAACCAGCAAAAACAGTGTCCAAAAAGTGGAGGGAGGCAGGTAAATGGTTAGGGGTGACCATCCTAAGGCTGTGAGTTCTAACAGCGCTGGACTAGTGTAAAAAAATATGATGCTAGTACCCTCGACTACCGCCATGGTGTGTTGTATTTTAAACTCGGCACACACATGGTGGCTTTAGGGGGCGCTAAAGGGCACAAGAAACATGGCACTGCACTAGGTGCAACACCACTTTTCATAAATCTGCCCCTGAGTTTTTGAGCTATGGGCCTAATGGATTTTAAAGGACACTGCAAGGACCTAGGAAACGGTGAGTCTTTATTAACAAATAGTTTTCCTTGTATTAAAATGGAATCATTGGCGTATGCTACATGCCATGCATCTTCAGTAATTCCCCCCAAAAATTATTTTACCACTTCATGGTGTTGTGTAGCCATTTTAGCTATAGCTCCATGCACGTTATTTTAACACACTAGGCCAAGCCGCTGTGCACTCTAACCTAGGTATATTTTATTCGGCTTTATTTTATTGTTACAATAGCTACTTTCACGGTCTTGTTTTATTTTCTGTTTATCTAACTGTTTTTGCCTCAGCCAGCACTCTGTTCTCAAACAATACATTCTTGCTCACTCTGTGCTTCTTCCAAGGCTACAGCACGGTACATTGCCGGTGAACGTGGTAGAGGTTTAGTCTCCAACATTCTTTGAAAACACATATCCTTACGTAGGGACATTTTCTCAGAACATCAGCTGTGGTGTTATAAAAACACTTTCTTGTCCCTTACACGTTGGAGGGAGATTCCAGCCAGAGAACCACGACTGTAAGCTGATTGCCGAATGCTTCGCTACAGATGCTAATGCAGACCGCAGGCCTTTGCTCAGGTATGGGGGATGATGTCTTCCCAGGGGAACCTGAAGGGCAGAATTAGAGCTTAACATGCTGTGCTCTATCATAGCCTAGGTAGGAGTTAGTCTATCAACCGTAGTGACAATATGATAGCGTTATTTCCATGCTTCACTCTCCTCGTCACAATTTTAATACTGTCATGCTGTGTCGTCCTGGTTATTGAAGTTCATGCTTTGCTATCTAAGATGCAGTTGTTTTAGTAAAATCATTATTGAAACATATACTGCCTCTGTTTGTCATTTTATATATGAGACTAAGGTAACTGAGAGAAACGGATGAGACCTGAATGACCACGGCTTCCCTGAGAATTCAATTATGTCATGCGCTAGGCTGCCCAGTCATCCCTGCCCTTGGGTGGAGATGAGGCACTGCTAGTTGGCCGGAGCAAACCCTGGATTGGAGCGACAGGTGTCATATGCAGTGGGTCAGACTCAGTCTCCAATACCATGGGCAATTCTGCCGCTCAAAATCCAGTAGTCTCATTAGAATAATGAGAGCCTACGTGACAATGGGCAACAGAGGCTTTGCATATATACTCATCATCAACACCTTTGCAACATTTGTGTGTGAGTCAGTAGCTAGATGTGACAAGCAACACGTTTTTCCTTTTCAGGAACAAACTTGATTTCCTAGGTGTATTCACCACATCACAGAATGTTCCAAAGAGGTTTTGATTGGTCCTCAATATAAATTTGGCTCCCCGTATACAGTGTTTTAAATGATTGATAGGCCAAACACATACTACAATACTATGCTGCTGTTCCATTTTGCTTGCATAGAGACAGATTTTCTGTAAAGTTCCTATAACCCATTAAATTATAACATATTAGTATTGGAATCAGGAGCAGAAGTGTCAAGATTTATTTAGGAACAATTCCATCTGCTGAGATGGAATGGTCAAAATAATAAACTGTCTAACTGTCTATAAAAAATACACATTTTCAGAACATGATAAAATACCCTTTTTTCATAAGCTAAAGCACACTTCCGGTAACACTATGGTCTGTGATACAGTATCTTTGATGAACACCAGAATGTTGTCCAAACAAAATTTGATGGAGGAATCCATGTTTTTAAAAATATGAAACATGACTCTTTAAAAAATGGAGAAGATGCAAGCCCAAAAGGCATGTGCCTAATGATAAATAATCCAAATGGAGTGATGAATGTTGTCAAGAGCCTAGATATTTGTGTCAGTTAAACCTGGTGGTACATGAATCTCAAATCTAATTTGGAAAAAGTTGTAGTGCCTCTCAGCATAGAAAGAGTTTCATTTACATTATGAAGAGGAGAATAGTCAATCAAAATGTTTCTATTAAGATTGTGCGAGTTACTATTTTCTTTTTTAGTCAATATGCTGAGCGATATCCATTGGGATGATTTAACTTCTTCATCAATGCCTTACTTCAGCATGCCAACTAAAATGTCTTGCAATTGTGCTCTTACATGAAAGGGGACATCCTTAAATTTTTGTGTCACTCTTTTTGCATGTTCTAGGAATACTATATAATGTTAGAACGCTGGAAGTTTCCCATCACCATCATTAAACATGGAAGGAAATTGTTTGACAATTTGATGACCTTAATCCTTCTCCTCCGCTCCCAGCAGTTGTTCTGGGACCAAGGATTTCAAATTATCTGCAGGCTGTTTTGTTCATGCCACTCAAGAACACAAACACCTTTGGGAGCAATATATATCTTTATCCAGGCAGATTCTTGTTTGAATACTACTTCAGCCAGTAAATTTCCTATACAATCAAAGTTATTTTAATTGAAAGGCACGCTGTAATGTCAGGTTCTTGTAA